>NC_134480.1:26230235-26343752 GCF_964194025.1 Convolutriloba macropyga | reverse complement strand
GTTGTACTTTGTTACCTAAATATTGGGAACATTCTTAATATTTATGTAACAAATTACAACGATTTGTGCAATTTCGTTGCATTTTTCGTGTGTTTCAGGCACTGAAGCGCACAAAAACAAAAAATGCAACAAAATTGCACAAATCGTTGTACTTTGTTACATAAATATTGGGAACGTTCCCAGTATTTATGCAACAAAGTACAACGATTTGTGCAATTTCGTTGCATTTTTTGTGCCTTTCAGGCCCTGAAACGCAGGAAAAGTGCAACGAAATTAATGGTTTAATTTTCTTGTTTTCTATTATATGTCCTAGAAATCTTACTTTTTTCAACATAAAGTAAGTGTCTTATCAGGTGCTGCTTTAAGGTTTTCTCTTTGGAGAATTTTGTGATATTCTTCCAGGGTTTCTTACATTTGTTCTTATGTTGTTGCTTGAATGAAGATATCATCTACGTAGGTGATTACTGTTCCTTTCCGTATCAATGGATACAAGAAATGTGTTAGTATTGAAGCGAATGCTGCTGGTTCAATGGATATACCATAAAAGAGTCGTTTGAAACAGTATTGCTTGTTTCCAATAGTGAAGTGTGTACACCTCATTGATTCGTTAGACAAAGGTATTTGGTTATTTGCGCTATTCAAGTCTGCAGTAGTGATGATTGTGCCGTTTATTGTGGTTAGTGCTACGTCTGCTGGTTCTATAGGCCAGTTACATTTAGATTCATCTATCACACTGTTCAGATATCGTGCGTCTAAGACAATTTTTAGTGATTCTCCTTTTCGTAAAATAATCACTGGGTTCGTAAATGTATTGCCAGTTGGAAGCTGTTCTTTATTGACTGGTGATATCATGTCGTATTTCTTTAGAACGTCAAGTAGTTTCTGTATTCTATCTCTCAGGTGAATAGGTACTTTGCTAGCTCTTTGTTTTTTGAAGATGAGAAGCGTCTTTATTCATAGATAGGTTAAATTTTACCTTTGTTTTTCCATCGTCGAATTTCGTAGTAAGACGTGTTCTGAGCTTACCTTTATTAGGATACTTCTAGAACTGTCTTATGGTTGTCTCAAGAATAAGGTGTACTCTTAAGGCTTACCTGACTAACTAAAGTTCTATATCTTTAGTCTGTTACTCTTCTATCTGAGCTTCAGTAGACAGTGCACGGGCCCCAATGCTAAAGTATAACGTATATCTCAATACAAAACAAGAGCGGAGTAGAGAGAGAGAGATATACTTTATTATTATATCAGGTGGTGAACTGGTACTGACTAAATAACTTTCTCTTCTGCGAAGAGGGGTATATGGGTAAACATCTAGAGGATAAAAAGGAAAAGATATTATTCCCTTTTTATCCAATCAGGGAAGAGTATTTTCAGTCTTTATTTATTTAAATAATAAAGTCTTTCAAATAGTTCTTTCTGGAAGTCATATTTGACTCCATCTTTCGGGGTTTCGAGTTTTTTGAAAATCTCTTGTACATTCTAATAAGTCAATTTCTCTTTTTTCTCTCTGGAGGATTTTCTTTCTTTTTGGAGTGTGTTGCTTGAGATCGGTTCGTCTGTAAGTCGATTCCTAGACATAGGTTGCCCAAAGAGCAAAGAGTGAACATCAACAACCACAAAAGTATCTATTCCATTACCACGTCCAGTGGGTGAAGATCCTTTTGGGTAGGTCCGGTGTTGGTGCTTGGACGCGATCCTGATGTCCAGTGACTTGACTTACCTGACTTACCTGAATTGGTTTGTTGTTAGGTGTTAGAGGTTCAGAAAAGTTTTTTTCTTATTATAACCTGTGTCGGTCTTCAATTTTCTGTTATACGTAGTATCCCTTCCGGTTGGAAAAAAATAAAGATTTATAAGATCTGTGTTAAGCATATTTTGTTATATGTTTGTGGAATTCGACGGATCAATTGAGGGTAGTACTGGCTAGGTCAACACAAGGTGTGTGACATGGTTTAGAAATGTTTAAGTGACATGTGATTGTTTAGCCATGTTGGATTAATACAGATTTTGTTACTGAATATGAACATATATTAATAATCTGTTTCCTGCGCGAAATCCGAAGTTATTCTGATGCAATCAATTCTTACGAATTGTATTGTTATACTTCTATATTTCGTTTCTATGTTATATACTTTGTAAAGGGTTTATAGATCTCGCTTATGGGTTTGTAATGGATATGTCCAAAAATGTCCAACTACCGTATTCAATCAACTTCTATTTCTTTAACTTCAGAAATTAAGTTAAAGTCTCTGTCTGCGCGCTTATACAATATTCCAAATAATCCAACGACTGTTTCAGTATTTGGAGTACTACAATGTTAGTTGTTACTAGGTAAAGGTGAAGCTGTTAGGTGTTACTATAGCTTAAAGAATTAATGTAATGTATCCATACATGTGTTTTGTTCTTTGGTAAATGAAAGTATGTTGTTCATGCATTTGGTACTCTGTTTATGTATATGTTTTTACATGTGAAAATTTCGAAATTCAAATATTTTTTGTTTTAATCTATGTTATAAGTTGATATATTGTTACAGTTTGTTTGGAAAAGTATATAACACTTTGCTATGTTATTATTATTTCAAACTGACATTATAGTTTTGTATGTTGTGTAAATAAATTGGTTCTATAAGAATCTAGGATGAGTTTTGTTGAAATGTCATGTCGATGACTCAAGGTCTGAAAGTTTTTATTACATGTTATACATAGAGTTAGTATGTCTATTATAAGACTCATTGTGTACATATACACTTTGTTTACAATGCAAATGTTGTTATTCCTGTCAGTTCTGTGCCTTATCTCAAGTTGTTATTTATTTACAAAATTGCATATAACTAACTGTGGAAAGATCTTTGCATATATACATATACATTTTAGAAATTAGGTGAGGGTTTATAGGAAAAGTAAAAAAAAACATTTTTGTATTTTTAAAGTTTATTTGAACAGAAAAGATATATAACAATTTGGTACAATTATTGTTGTAATTAATGGTTGTGCAAATATAAAGTACAACTATAAATTACTCGTTGTGAGCATATTTATCTAGGTAAAAACTCAAATATAAGGGTTTACAAAGTATTTGAGTATTAATTATTGGACTGATATAAATGCATTTATCAGAAAAGGGTAAATTTTGGGTTTCGGAAAACATAAATAATCATATATGCACTGATTAATTTCATAGTTATTTATTGTTACTTGTCGAAATTATCAAGAATTGTTACTGTTGAGAGTTGTTACTTGTTACGGTGGCAACATTGTTATAACTTCTCCGTCTGTTTCGGATAGTTCGTCCGTTCTTTATAATGTCGGTATTTCTTTACGAAATTGTCGTCTTTTGAAAAAAAATATGCAAGTAAGTTCGTTAGATCTTTTAATGGAATATCTGTAATTGATGCTTTCACTGTGTTGCATAGTTCGTGCTCAAGTTCAGTTTTAGTCCGTTCATTATTGAAGTTTATCCTATTTGTGAAAGCGCGGTTCGTTACGCTTCCTTCGAGGTGATACACGTGGTATTCCTCGCAAGGTTCCAAAGCTTCGAGCGGTACCATGAGAGGCCGCTCCGGGGAATCTTTCGGTTGGAATATATAGTAGTTCTTAATTGGGTCAAAGTTCCTAAGTGTGCCCAATGTATATTCCCATTTTAAACGATATCCGTAATTAAGGAAATAAGGTGACGTAAGTTGGTCGTTTATGTGTATGTAACTTTTTGATGTGTTATGGCTTTTGCCACGTAGAAATGTGTAATATATAAGGTTGTGAATTAATTTAGTTTCATGCACTCTGTAGTTATTGTTCTGTACATTTTTCGGAGTAGGATGCAGAAAATTGAAACTCAGTTGAAATATCTGATGATCGTAAATACTGTACGCAGATAAGTCTTGGGATGCTTTAGCTATAAGTTGGTCGAAATGACATGTTATTGGAATTTTAAACTCGTAGTCATAATCATATAAAAATCTCTCGGTGAGACTGTAAAACTGTTTAAGTATTGGGTACATAGACTGGTGGAGTTTGTCTCTCCCCATGTTTTTCGTACTTCGTTTGACTGTATTAGTGTTTTCTGGTGGCAGAGGTGGGAAATACTCTGACACACGATCTTTAAGGTTATAAAGGGGTGTCATGAAAAAGTTATATTCGTGTGAATCGAATGGCATATTTGCCCAATTTCTGTATGATAACAATGGGTTGTAATTACTATTGTGTGGGCTATTTAAAGTTCTAGGATCTTTGTCCTGAAACCAAATTGTTTCCATGACGGTTGTTGTTGGTGTCTGTTCATTTGTTGATTGGTGAAAAAATGATTTGCTGTTTGCTGATCTTGGTGTTACCGCGTAGGGAAATCTTAAATTGTTCGGTCTACGATTAGTTGTAAACAATTGTTGTTGATTATAACTTTGTGTTCTTGGTTGTTCTGTAATATAATCAGAGGGTGGTGGTGGTCGCACTGGTGGGGGTATTTTGGGAGTGGGGGTGATGTATATGATTCCGTCGTCGAACGGTTCTGAGTTTTAACTAATCTGCTATGTTCATAGCTATGAATGTTGGTACTTAGTGTTAAAGGATTGCAAGTTCCGTCTGTTATCAAATCTATTCTTGATTTTACGTGCAATTTCTTGTGGAGTTTGAGTAATCTGTGTAGTATTGTATAAGTGTACTCTCATTGTAGTGACTGTTTCAGGGATATTCTCCATTTGATTGTCTGTTTGCGTCCCACAGTCCGACGCGTTGTCTCTTACTGTGCCAGGGCTCGATCTTCCTGATCCGGGACTCAGTTCTCCGTCTTCAACTTCGTAGCTGAATGGGGAATCGGATTTGTATGGCGATTCGTATTCCATGCCTGGTATTATTCTTCCAGGGTTTCTTACATTTGTTCTTATGTTGTTGCTTGAATGAAGATATCATCTACGTAGGTGATTACTGTTCCTTTCCGTATCAATGGATACAAGAAATGTGTTAGTATTGAAGCGAATGCTGCTGGTTCAATGGATATACCATAAAAGAGTCGTTTGAAACAGTATTGCTTGTTTCCAATAGTGAAGTGTGTACACCTCATTGATTCGTTAGACAAAGGTATTTGGTTATTTGCGCTATTCAAGTCTGCAGTAGTGATGATTGTGCCGTTTATTGTGGTTAGTGCTACGTCTGCTGGTTCTATAGGCCAGTTACATTTAGATTCATCTATCACACTGTTCAGATATCGTGCGTCTAAGACAATTTTTAGTGATTCTCCTTTTCGTAAAATAATCACTGGGTTCGTAAATGTATTGCCAGTTGGAAGCTGTTCTTTATTGACTGGTGATATCATGTCGTATTTCTTTAGAACGTCAAGTAGTTTCTGTATTCTATCTCTCAGGTGAATAGGTACTTTGCTAGCTCTTTGTTTTTTGAAGATGAGAAGCGTCTTTATTCATAGATAGGTTAAATTTTACCTTTGTTTTTCCATCGTCGAATTTCGTAGTAAGACGTGTTCTGAGCTTACCTTTATTAGGATACTTCTAGAACTGTCTTATGGTTGTCTCAAGAATATGGTGTACTCTTAAGGCTTACCTGACTAACTAAAGTTCTATATCTTTAGTCTGTTACTCTTCTATCTGAGCTTCAGTAGACAGTGCACGGGCCCCAATGCTAAAGTATAACGTATATCTCAATACAAAACAAGAGCGGAGTAGAGAGAGAGAGATATACTTTATTATTATATCAGGTGGTGAACTGGTAATGACTAAATAACTTTCTCTTCTGCGAAGAGGGGTATATGGGTAAACATCTAGAGGATAAAAAGGAAAAGATATTATTCCCTTTTTATCCAATCAGGGAAGAGTATTTTCAGTCTTTATTTATTTAAATAATAAAGTCTTTCAAATAGTTCTTTCTGGAAGTCATATTTGACTCCATCTTTCGGGGTTTCGAGTTTTTTGAAAATCTCTTGTACATTCTAATAAGTCAATTTCTCTTTTTTCTCTCTGGAGGATTTTCTTTCTTTTTGGAGTGTGTTGCTTGAGATCGGTTCGTCTGTAAGTCGATTCCTAGACATAGGTTGCCCAAAGAGCAAAGAGTGAACATCAACAACCACAAAAGTATCTATTCCATTACCACGTCCAGTGGGTGAAGATCCTTTTGGGTAGGTCCGGTGTTGATGCTTGGAGGCGATCCTGATGTCCAGTGACTTGACTTACCTGACTTACCTGAATTGGTTTGTTGTTAGGTGTTAGAGGTTCAGAAAATTTTTTTCTTATTATAACCTGTGTCGGTCTTCAATTTTCTGTTATACGTAGTATCGCTTCCGGTTGGAAAAAAAATAAAGATATATAAGATCTGTGTTAAGCATATTTTGTTATATGTTTGTGGAATTCGACGGATCAATTGAGGGTAGTACTGGCTAGGTCAACACAAGGTGTGTGACATGGTTTAGAAATGTTTAAGTGACATGTGATTGTTTAGCCATGTTGGATTAATACAGATTTTGTTACTGAATATGAACATTTATTAATAATCTGTTTCCTGCGCGAAATCCGAAGTTATTCTGATGCAATCAATTCTTACGAATTGTATTGTTATACTTCTATATTTCGTTTCTATGTTATATACTTTGTAAAGGGTTTATAGATCTCGCTTATGGGTTTGTAATGGATATGTCCAAAAATGTCCAACTACCGTATTCAATCAACTTCTATTTCTTTAACTTCAGAAATTAAGTTAAAGTCTCTGTCTGCGCGCTTATACAATATTCCAAATAATCCAACGACTGTTTCAGTATTTGGAGTACTACAATGTTAGTTGTTACTAGGTAAAGGTGAAGCTGTTAGGTGTTACTATAGCTTAAAGAATTAATGTAATGTATCCATACATGTGTTTTGTTCTTTGGTAAATGAAAGTATGTTGTTCATGCATTTGGTACTCTGTTTATGTATATGTTTTTACATGTGAAAATTTCGAAATTCAAATATTTTTTGTTTTAATCTATGTTATAAGTTGATATATTGTTACAGTTTGTTTGGAAAAGTATATAACACTTTGCTATGTTATTATTATTTCAAACTGACATTATAGTTTTGTATGTTGTGTAAATAAATTGGTTCTATAAGAATCTAGGATGAGTTTTGTTGAAATGTCATGTCGATGACTCAAGGTCTGAAAGTTTTTATTACATGTTATACATAGAGTTAGTATGTCTATAATAAGACTCATTGTGTACATATACACTTTGTTTACAATGCAAATGTTGTTATTCCTGTCAGTTCTGTGCCTTATCTTAAGTTGTTATTTATTTACAAAATTGCATATAACTAACTATGGAAAGATCTTTGCATATATACATATACATTTTAGAAAATAGGTGAGGGTTTATAGGAAAAGTAAAAAAAAACAATTTTGTATTTTTAAAGTTTATTTGAACAGAAAAGATATATAACAATTTGGTACAATTATTGTTGTAATTAATGGTTGTGCAAATATAAAGTACAACTATAAATTACTCGTTGTGAGCATATTTATCTAGGTAAAAACTCAAATATAAGGGTTTACAAAGTATTTGATTATTAATTATTGGACTGATATAAATGCATTTATCAGAAAAGGGTAAATTTTGGGTTTCGGAAAACATAAATAATCATATATGCACTGATTAATTTCATAGTTATTTATTGTTACTTGTCGAAATTATCAAGAATTGTTACTGTTGAGAGTTGTTACTTGTTACGGTGGCAACATTGTTATAACTTCTCCGTCTGTTTCGGATAGTTCGTCCGTTCTTTATAATGTCGGTGTTCCTTTACGAAATTGTCGTCTTTTGAAAGAAAATATGCAAGTAAGTTCGTTAGATCTTTTAATGGAATATCTGTAATTGATGCTTTCACTGTGTTGCATAGTTCGTGCTCAAGTTCAGTTTTAGTCCGTTCATTATTGAAGTTTATCCTATTTGTGAAAGCGCGGTTCGTTACGCTTCCTTCGAGGTGATACACGTGCTATTCCTCGCAAGGTTCCAACGCTTCGAGCGGTACCATGAGAGGCCGCTCCGGGGAATCTTTCGGTTGGAATATATAGTAGTTCTTAATTGGGTCAAAGTTCCTAAGTGTGCCCAATGTATATTCCCATTTTAAACGATATCCGTAATTAAGGAAATAAGGTGACGTAAGTTGGTCGTTTATGTGTATGTAACTTTTTGATGTGTTATGGCTTTTGCCACGTAGAAATGTGTAATATATAAGGTTGTGAATTAATTTAGTTTCATGCACTCTGTAGTTATTGTTCTGTACATTTTTCGGAGTAGGATGCAGAAAATTGAAACTCAGTTGAAATATCTGATGATCGTAAATACTGTACGCAGATAAGTCTTGGGATGCTTTAGCTATAAGTTGGTCGAAATGACATGTTATTGGAATTTTAAACTCGTAGTCATAATCATATAAAAATCTCTCGGTGAGACTGTAAAACTGTTTAAGTATTGGGTACATAGACTGGTGGAGTTTGTCTCTCCCCATGTTTTTCGTACTTCGTTTGACTGTATTAGTGTTTTCTGGTGGCAGAGGTGGGAAATACTCTGACACACGATCTTTAAGGTTATAAAGGGGTGTCATGAAAAAGTTATATTCGTGTGAATCGAATGGCATATTTGCCCAATTTCTGTATGATAACAATGGGTTGTAATTACTATTGTGTGGGCTATTTAAAGTTCTAGGATCTTTGTCCTGAAACCAAATTGTTTCCATGACGGTTGTTGTTGGTGTCTGTTCATTTGTTGATTGGTGAAAAAATGATTTGCTGTTTGCTGATCTTGGTGTTACCGCGTAGGGAAATCTTAAATTGTTCGGTCTACGATTAGTTGTAAACAATTGTTGTTGATTATAACTTTGTGTTCTTGGTTGTTCTGTAATATAATCAGAGGGTGGTGGCGGTCGCACTGGTGGGGGGTATTTTGGGAGTGGGGGTGATGTATATGATTCCGTCGTCGAACGGTTCTGAGTTTTAACTAATCTGCTATGTTCATAGCTATGAATGTTGGTACTTAGTGTTAAAGGATTGCAAGCTCCGTCTGTTATCAAATCTATTCTTGATTTTACGTGCAATTTCTTGTGGAGTTTGAGTAATCTGTGTAGTATTGTATAAGTGTACTCTCATTGTAGTGACTGTTTCAGGGATATTCTCCATTTGATTGTCTGTTTGCGTCCCACAGTCCGACGCGTTGTCTCTTACTGTGCCAGGGCTCGATCTTCCTGATCCGGGACTCAGTTCTCCGTCTTCAACTTCGTAGCTGAATGGGGAATCGGATTTGTATGGCGATTCGTATTCCATGCCTGTTGCCATTGTGCTAAAACTCAGAGATTATTACTATTGGAATAATACATGGTTTCAAAATGTTTTGTTTACTGTTATAGGAACTGTTTGTAGTTTGGTATGTTAAAGACTCACTCGTTAGTGGTTACATTGTTATATGTTAAAAATACATTGTCATTTTTACTGTAAGGTTCTTGTGTTTTGTTACAAATATACAATTTTATGAATATGCAATTTTGATGAGTTGATAGTAGTGGAGTGAGGGTATACTGTTAGATGTTCTTTAATGTTAGATGTTCTTTAATGTACATATTGTTTTAAATTTCGTATGTATCAGCCGAATGAGTGTCAAAGTATGTGACTTCATTTGTGTGTGGCTGATCAATTTGGAGTACATCTAGGCTGTGACTGCGATTATGCATTTTGTTAGCCGTTAATTTTAGTTGTTCAAAATCAATCGGTGGAGGGTTTTGCATATCTAGTAGTTTCGATGTAGGTATTAAGTGTCTGTGTTCGTTATTTGTTGAAGGATTTGAGATTTCATATGGTTTTGGTTGATGAATTGGTATAGGTGTTTCATATGGATGATTGTGGAATAAACAATTATGTTGTTCAACTTTTGGTGCACTAGGGATAGGTGCTGATAAATTATTTCCGATGCATTGATATGCCGGGGGTTGTGTGATTATTTGTGGTAATATTGATGGTAGTTTATTCTCTTTTATTGTTTCTAGTGGTTCTAGTTGAAATGGTTCTGGTTTAT
The DNA here is from genome assembly GCF_964194025.1 of Convolutriloba macropyga. Lineage (NCBI taxonomy): Eukaryota > Metazoa > Xenacoelomorpha > Acoela > Convolutidae > Convolutriloba > Convolutriloba macropyga. The sequence continues at coordinate 26,333,720 of NC_134480.1, read as the reverse complement.
AATTCCTTTCTGGTAATGGTGGTTTCTGTATCTTTTTTGTTGGTTCTAAAGTTTGTAATTGAAATTCGCTTTCCGTTCTACGGATTGTTGTGTTGTTATGTTTATAATTCGTATCAACGTAAATTTCTGTTGGTATTTCATTGTTGTTATGATTTGACGTTGTTACTTCTGTTGAAGGTCTACGAAAGTTAGGTCTACTTTTTCTGGTTTTGTTGTTTAAGTTTCCGTAATGGGAATTGTTATCGTCACTGTCGTCATGTATATTTTCTTCTTGTATCTGTGCTACTAATTGTGTATGTGTTTGTGAAAATATTCCAAATATTCCGGTTAGTAGTATTTTTGTTATACTTGCTTGTTTTCCGATTGCTTTGTGAATAGCAAAAGCGTTATAGAATTTAATAATAAGATTTGTTATAAATAATATCATACTAATCATAGCGTAAATAATAGCCATTTTCTCTAATTTGTACCATGGCCAACCAAAGATGGTGAGAATTTGTTCTTTCAGCCATGCGCCGTCAAAAATTTCTTTCCAGTTTACGCTGGGTTGATCGATCTGAAAGTTATATCCGTTGATATTCAAATCTCGTAGCCATTTTAGTGATTGTTCGTAATTTTTATATGTTTGTAATAAACCTAATTGTTCGAGCTCTAGGAGTTTTAGTGCATTAGCTGACTGTGCGTCTTGTAATGGTTTTTCACGGTCTCTCATGTATTCATGTAATAGATCTCTTTTTCGTTCTTGTACTAATTGTTCTTTACTGTAGATTCCACTTTCTATTAGACTTGCTTTACTAAACATATTGTCTAATACTATTTCTTCAGGTGATATAGTGTTTAGCATTGTTTCAACTTTAACTGTATACGGTGTTAATCTGTATCGAGATGCTCCTTCCGTATCTATAGATATAAGTTGATGAAAATTACTGTGTGAACATGGTACCTTTTTTGCCCAAAGTTATGTTTGGCGTGTTAGTTGGTGTACATACTGTACTCTGTTTTTGTATAGAATTGGTATTTTATCATAGCATTCGCGTGTTTGTGGTACATAAAGTGGTGATGATTTCTTTGCACATTTGTACATGTTCATAACGTTTACTCCTTCTTGTTTTACAAAGATCGATCTGTCTCCTGTAAGGATGTATCCTAGAAGTGGTGTGTTCTTCTGTACTTGTGTTAATGTTAATTGTCGTAGATTTCTGGTTTGTTCGCAAAATTGTGAATAAAATTCTATTGCTTGTAAAATGATTCTAGAGTATATGTTACTCATATATAAGTCCATTTTCATATTTAAGTGTGTTTTCGTTAATAAAACCATAAAAAAATTGGTTGTTATCTTCATCTTCATAGCGCGTGAGTGTTGAGGTGATTTCTTTTGGTGTTATTTTTATGAATTTTTCAATATCAAATTTATCTTTTTTTCTTGTTACTTTGTGTCCTGTATGCATATCAAAGCCATATTCATATATTATGTAAATATCATCATATTCTGTTTTATGTAAAGGTTGTATTGATCCGCATTCGTGTTCAACTATTGGATATATTTCAAATCGTGTTGCTATTGAGGCTGTTTTGCTTAGTGTTATTTTCTCTTGTACATCTGGTTTTTGTACTGTTGTCCATTCTGCGTTTGTTTCTATCCAATATCGGTCTTGGTATTTTACAATGATTGCATCAAATCTAATCAGTTCAAATAATTGACAATGTGTTTGGGGTTCCCAAACTATTGTTGCTTTTGCAAAAGGTGTCGGTTGACACTCTCCTTTGTGGAGATCGCATTTTAGCTTTGTTCCCATGTATGAAATTTCTTCCGTATCAAGATTTAGTATGAGTGATACTTCTCTGATTTCTAATGTCCAATCTAATATGTCTATTCTGTTTTGTTTTCTTACTCCGGTTAAACAGTTTGATTGTGCGTTTTTTATTGCGGATGGTATCCATGTTGGGTTTGTGTAATCATACACTATGCCGTATGGTGGTACCATAGGAGTATCTAAATGAAATTGTATTCTGCCTTGTAGGTCTTCAATTCTCTTTTGTAATGGTGGGTCAGCTATGTAATTGAATGATATGTTGTATCTTGTGGGTTTATATTCTGTGTTTTTTAGTAAGTTAAGTCTGGCGAGTTCGTTACGAACTTCGTCCGAGTCTAATATTTTTGTTCTTTGTGCGTCTGATACCTAATAGCTAGGTCGGTTTGCTCTAATGTAGTTGGTGTGTTGTGAACACCATTCTACCCGTTCTTTAATCGTTCCTGCAACTGCGTATGCTTTAGTCTCTACTGCTTGTGCTTTTGATAATAGTTGAACTTCTGTTTTTGTCATATCTAAATCTAGTGGTTTAAATTTGCATGTACTAATTTTGTTTAGTTCGTAGTACTTTACGTTCGTGATTTCTTCTGCGTCGCAATCGTAATGTTCAATAAAAATATCTTGAGGTCCGATTGCTGAGCCGTTTATGTTTTGTCCTGTTAATTCTATGTAGTCTTCCTTTGTTTGACGTTTCTGTCTTTTATTGTTTAATTGGAATTTTTCTAGAATACGGTTTGTGAGATATTCTCTATAGAAATTCCAGTTTCTTGACCATTTATGAATAGCTATGTTCCACATTTCTTCTTAGTCTGAACTGTTTTTAAAATTCTCTAATGCTGTGCCGTTATAAATGTCTTTGATTGAATTTGAGTCTGCTGTTAATTCTGTTTGATTGTCAGATACGTGATTCATGAGTTTGTTGAGGTTTTCGCGTTCTATTGTGTTTGATGTATGTATTTTCATTTTGTTTTTATTTTTTATGTTTTTGATATGTTTCTCCATTCTTTCGTTGATGCGGTCTTTGATATGTTCTTTTAGTTTGTTTTGTATCTTATATTGTGATTGTATTTGTGTGTCTATTTTCATATAATTAAATATTAATATTATTATTAATATTAGTATTATGGAATTTAATTGAAACGGCATGTGTACGATAATTCTGTATGAGGATTGTAAAATGTTGCAAAACCTAAAGTTTGTTTAGTGTATCTATCAAACTTATAAACAAAGTCAATACAAATAAACGGTGCTGGTGTCGTTGTTGTTACTATAGAGGGTGTTGTTGCATGAAATGGGTGGTTGAATATCGTATCGTATTTGATTGTTGTATTAAATCTTAGTTCTAGAGATGGCGTTGCTAGAACTTCAAGTGCTGAGTTTCGTTGGCGATGTGTTAGATTTAAGGTATTTGTAAGTCTATTTCTTGACCAATTTGTGAGGGTATCTCCAAGACTAGTTGGTCCGTATAATGGTGGGGGTGGATTCCAGGTCTTATGATCTAATGGAAAAAGATATGTGTGATCATTAGTTCTACTTAAAGTAGGGGGGTTTGGATTTAGAACTGTTGTTGCTCGAGTTCTACCGGGGTGACTTGATGCTAGTCTTAATTCCGGTATAAATGATGATGGTGAGAGTATTGTATTTCGTGGTGGTTGTAAAGAGTTTGTTACTTCTACTCGTGGTACGCTGATAGAGGTTTTCGAGGATGAAGATTGTTGTGATCTATTTGGTGTAGTGTTTGTACTTATCGTATTTTGGGGTGAAGTTGCTGACCAAATTGAACTATGTGGTGAGTGTATTGGTTGTACACGAAAATTGTCTTGTACGAAATTGAAGTCTTGTCTTTGTTGAAATTTGGGTGGTAGAAATGGATTTACTCTTAATTCAGATGATGTAGGTGTTGGGATAGTATTAACACTTGAGTGATCGCTAGGTGAACTGATGTTAAAATTATGGAGTGTTGGTGTTCGGGTTGATGTTCCGGTTGGTGTTCCGGTTCGACTTGGTGGTTCTGATTGTCCGGCTTCTATAGGTCTTATTATATTTGATTCTATGTCAGTAGAGTCGTATGAGACTAATGTAGAATCTTGTGTGGGGAATGAGAGTGATGCTCTACGTCTGCCTCTTAATAGGTGTCTAGTTTCTGTTCTCTCACGCCGTACTGTATACTGGTTTTCGTTTCTAGGGTCTGTATCGTCTATCTCAGGCGATGTTGGTATATTTGTTAGATCTGTTACTTCGTTATGATGTGGTTGTTCTTGAGTATTGTTACGGTTACTATTATTATTTGATGACGCAATTTTTGCTGATTTTTGCTTATTTAAGCTCCGGAACCAGGTCCGTGTGGTGGGACTTGCATATATGGTGGCGTTAATATCAGTACTGGTATTAGTTCTTGTTGTGGTTGATGTGTTTGTGCTCCTATATTCGATATCCAAATTTCGTTATGTTGTATTCTTAAATTTAACTGGTATATTACAACGTTTCCGTAAAATTGTGATTCTGCAGGAAATCCAATTTGTAGATAGAATTTTTGTGTATGTAATGTGTGATATATAGATTCTTCTATGTCTGGTTTTGTATCAATTTTTATGGATTTCTAAGGTTTATATTAAGCTTTACAAAGGTTTCTATTAAGCTTAAGCACATGCGTACTAAGAAATATATAACTATCGCAATTTTAATAAATTTAAATATTTCCAATTCTACAATATCTATGTTTGTTTTACAAATATGGTATATATCAGGATGTATTTCATGCATTGAATTATTGTACTGGTGGGCTTGCAGATACTACTCTGCGATTTCTAATTACTTCATGGATTGTGACAATCGCTAGATACGTGGATATTACTACTATGCAAGGTACTAAGAATATAGTAAGAAATAATATTATTTTATTTAATATTAAATAGAGTGTTACTAATGTTTCTGAGAAATCAATTGTTGAAACTTATAAACGAGTGTTGTTATTTTGGAAAAGATATGCTGCACTGGAAAATGACAGTTATTTTCTTGTGTAACTGACACTTAACGGTATCGCATTAATTATATGTAAATTCACTGGTAATCTACGATAACAAGAATTAGTATCATATTATCTGTTAGACTTTTAGTTTATCGTCTATAAGTTCAATAGCGTCTTTTTTACAAACTAGTATGAAAACTGTGTTTAGTTTGTTGATATCAACACATGTATCCGTGTGTATTTGTTGTTCTAGTGTTTGGAATTCTGTAATAGTTTCGTTACAGGGTGTTATGTCTTTTAACAATTCAAAATGTTTTTCTCCCCAAAAGAGTTTTACTTCTTGTCCGGTTTCTGTTTTTCCTTCAATTATAAATAAATAATCTTTAGTTGAAATTTTACAATCAGTTGTTGTGATACTATCGTTATCAAAATGTATATGACTATTTAAAGGAAATTTAAGCTGAGTGAAATTGTCTCTTTGTACTTTTATTTTTATACAAAGTTGGTTTCTGTTTAAAGAGTGCATAAACTCTGATGCTTCTAACATTGGTGGTTTTTCATCACAGTGATATGTATAGTGGTGAATTAACCGCTCTGAAATGAAATTAACGTAATTCAGTTTACCTGTGAAGTTGTGTTGTTGTGCAATTGAGTGTTGTTGATAAACTTGTATTCTGAAAGATGAGATTGAAAAATAGTTTATCTTATTTTTGTAGTGTGATATTATAGAAACAAGAAAAGAATTCTGTTGAGATTGAATATTTTTGAATGATTGAAAATGTGAGATAGAAAATTTTTGAAAATTGAGAAAATTTTTGAGTTTTGAGTATACAATTTCGGTTTTTCAGCTTAGCTGAAATTTTTCACAATTTTTTCAAATTTTTCAAGTCAGTTTTGCAGTTGTAGATTGTACGAGGCAAAATCAGAATTGTGATTTTTACTTTCTCGTTTCTGGTTCTCTACAATGTTTCTGACATTTACATATCTTCCTTTTTTTGTATTTGGGTTGTAAAGTTGTCAATTTTAATAATTACTAGGTCTAATTAGAATGTTAGTTTCCGATTTCTTGAATTGAATTTACTTCTGAAATTTTCCAGATCTTTTTGTTCTCAAGATGTTGTTTATTCTTTGTAATTGGTGTATTGGTATGAAGTTTATTATATTTGATGGTAGTTGGCGTGTTTCCATCATGGTATGTTACGGCAATTAGTCTGATGTTGGTGCCGACTTTGTCGTTGCCTTTTGTTTTGAAGTAGTTTCTTTGATCATTGGTATGGTTCGTGGTGTCAGTTTGTACCAAGGGATTTGGTGCAAAATGTCTAATTACTGAAAAGGTATTACTGGTAATTGGATATGTTGTTGCAATCTTCTGCAATTTTGCAACTTTGCAATGTGAATTGGTAGTTGGTACTAATGGTACAAAATGCTTTGTTTAAGAAGCATTGACGTAATTGAAATGTTCTTTCAACTACTAATGGTCTTGGTAAGACCAATCTTGTTAATCACCATCTGTTTATGGTGTTGGTAAATGTTAATTGGTCTGACATTTTACTTTTTGTTACTAATTGCGTTTGCAAAGAGACAGTGTGTCTCAGTGAATTGTTTAACATCCATGTCATCTTCTCATGGATGTTGTCAATTTGTGAGTTTCCTTCCATTAATGATGTCTTTTATTTATGATGTCTTTGTTGGGTTTTAGTGATTATCACTAATGAGTTACAGTTTCAGTTATTTCTAATTAGGTGGACTAATGATGTGTATGACCTTAGTTGAATGACGTTAGTTGATAACGTCCGCTTTTCACTAACGTCCGTATTTTCACTAATGAGATGTATGACGTCCATAATTGGTATGACGTATGTATGTATGACGTATATTGTTCTGTGCAAAAAGGTTCACTGCGAGTTGACCGTTCATAGTATCGAAGGTCTATTTAGCCGAATGTTTATATTTTAATTCAAGTTCCATTTGGCCGAATGTTGGATAGCCGAATGTGTAATTATGGATGTAGGACGTGTATGTTAAGAATGCGATTGGATGTATTATCCATCTATTTGAATTTATGTATTCAAAGATAACGTGTATGACGGTTAACGTGTATTTTAGATCCTGTTGTTGGAGATTACTGGATGAAATTGCTGGATGGGCTGTTACTGCGTGTTTTTACGGGGATTGTTATTACATTACATTCTGTTATTCTCATTACATTTTGAACAGAAGTTATTCTTTTGTTCAGGTGAACATATTCGTCTATTCGATACGTTACTCTATTTTTAGATGTGTTTCTTTTAATTAGTTCGTACTCATTATTTTTAGCTTCCGTTTCTGTTACTAGTATTTACTATGTATTCTGTTATTAATTATTTGTTACTATTTTTTACTCTTTCCTATCGTTGTTGTTTGTTATTTCTAAACTCTCCTTTTTTATATTTATTATTGTTCGTGAATGTCGACTTCTTCAAAATATCTATTCCATTCCGTGAGGTGGATAGATCCTCGATCCTGTGGATAGTCTATCCAGAAAAGGATCTGCCTATTTGTTCTTTGATTACTTGTTATTTGAATATTTGTCTTTTGTTTATTGTTTACTGTTAATATCAATTATTTCGAAACGTCTATTCCAGTTTTAAGCTTTTGAACATCAAATAAAATATACCTTTTGTGTTTTGAATTTTGTGTTTTTGAATTTTTGTTTATATGGGAAATCACCCTTTGTGACAATCATAGTTGAGGTTTCAAGGGCTACTATCAAAACCTATTTGTGTTAGAATATCCTGTATGGATATGTTTTATTTGTTATTTGTTGTTTGAATCTTTGTTTTTTGTTTTTTATCGATGACAATGGTCGATGACAATGGTGATCAATGACAATGGTTATCGATGGCAATGGTGGCTGTGTGTTTGGGTTGGCGTTTGCTAACTGATAGTTTATCAGAGGATGTATGTATAACGTATGCTTAAACTTCCAGTGTTACAAGACAGTTAGATCTCCTTTGTGTTTTTATATTTTGTTGATTTAGATAAAGTATTCGCTAAAAGGTGTTAAAACATTTAGTAATGGTTATTCCCAAGTATTTTTGTGAATTTTATGGAATTTGAATATCGGGATTTATAACTTGTCCGAAAATTATGATTATATATCTCGGGGTATAATCTAATGTGTTACAGTTGGTTAGTGGTTAAGTGATTAATAGCACCTTCTAGTACTTTTTTTTTAACTCATTTCATGTGTATTTATGTTTGTAGTATGTTCTGTATTAATTAAGATATATTTATCGTTTCTTTCCCAATATTTTTGGTTCTGCACACAAGGTTCGGGTTAGGTATGTGTGCCCGTAAAAATTGTGAATGTACATATGAATATACATAGTAATGTACATGGAGATAGGTTTATTGTTGTAATGTGACAGATTTTTCGGATGATTCACTGGTGATACTCGAATACTCTATGAGGATTATTTTCGAAAGTCGATTATATTAGGTAGTATATAATCGATTGGAATTATAGTATTAGAGTATTAAACGGTTACGGGATCTGTTCAGAAGTTTTATTAATGATAACTGTATGCATGGATTATCATGAAATGACTTTTGGTATAGTCGGTCAAATGAAATGAATATTTTATAATGTTAGAAAATTTCGAGTATGTGTGTAATATGATATGTGTTAGTGATAGTATTAGGGTGAGATTTTAAAAGTTGATTCCCCAATCCATAGTAGGTTATTTTACGGTACGTATGTGTGAATTCGTTAATGTTGGCTGTTACAAATACACTGAGTAGCGTTGTATTAATATGGGTTATTTATTTAGCACGGGTTATTAGTTTTTAGTGTTAGATTGATTATTATTATTATTATTATTATTATTATTATTATTATTATTATTATTATTAATATTATATATTATTGTTCTAGTATAGTATTTATGCTAATAGTATTTTCTTCTTGCGAAGATTGTAACTACGAGTTTGTTGAATGTTATCTTGTGCTATTTCTTTTTTGTGTGATGTTTGTATAGTAGGTTGTTTTAATTTTGGAATTTCGTTCGTTAGTAAATAGTTTTGTAATTCTAGTTTAATATGTTTTTCTTTTGGATAATACGGTACTATATGATTTCTGTGTATTGTTATATATTCTTTATTGTTATTTTTCAATATGTATGTTGTTTCTGTAGGTTTATCTATGATATGATATGGTCCTGTTTTTAGTGGTAGTAATTTATTAGATACGCCGTCAGTTTGTTGATGATTTGTTACTAATACAAAAGTATTTTTCTCAAGTGGTGTTGCTGTGCAAAATCGTAGATTCATCTCATCTGTTAACTTTTTGCGGTTTTGAAGTATTTTTGTAATTGTACGATATGTATCATTGTAGTGCTTTTCTTTATCAAGGAACCTTTTAGCAAATGCTCCTTTTTGCAACTTTGCTATATTTGGATGGCTGAATTGTATTTCCATATGAGTATGTGCTGGTTGTGTGTTACATGCACTTTTTTCTGTTGGGTTGCAATTTCCCATTTCGTCTGTTGTTGTTCCAAGTTTTATTTTTGTTGGTTTTCTTGGCTTTTGGTTGAAAACTACTTCGTATGGTGACATACCTAATCGTGTTTGGTATTGAGTATTGTATGCATATGGAAAGAACTTTGCTTTCCTTGACCAATTGTGATATTTCTCGTCTAATATTGTTCTGATAAATTGTCCGATTATTCTGTTTGTCCCTTCTACTAATCCGTTTGTCCAAGGTGCATATGTTGTACTTGGTTTAAACTTGATTTCAAAGTAGTTACATAAATGTGTTAATTCTGTGTTAAAGTATTCTGATCCGTTATCGGAACGAATTTCTTCTGGTAGTCCAAATTTCATAAACCAATGTTCAAATAATGCTGTAAATGCATAATGTGCATTATTTTTGGGTGCACACATAATTGTTACATAGTGTGAAAATGCATCTACTATTACAAAGAAAAAATTATTCCCTTCGGATGATGGGTGGATGGGTCCTTTTGTATCTATCATTATCATTTCATTAAAATATGATTTTGTCGGTGCTAATTGTTCTTTTTTACTTTTTGTTTTTGTGTTTGCAAATGCTTTGTTTGCTTGGCATTGTATGCAATCTGCTATTATGATTTTTATCCAGGTTGTTAAGTTTGGAAAATAATATTTCTCCGTTATTTTTCTTTTTGTTTTTTCAAGTACTGTATGGCCAACTGTGTCTGTGCAATGATTTTCGTAGAAAACACATAATAGTAATGTTAACGGTAAGCAAGTTCTTTGGATTGTGCTTTTGTGAATTCTAATAATGATTTTTATTATTCCAGTTTTTTCGTCAATTACTATTGATTTAAACTTTCTATAATATGCGAAAAGTCCTTTGTTTCCGCGTATGTCCATTGTTACTGAATGTGGTTTATTGTTATGTTTTTTTCCACATTTTTACTTAGTGAATTACTGGGTCTATGATTTGTGTTTCTCTAATGAGATCTTCTGTGATTTTCGTTTTTTCATCATAGAAAACATCTGTTATTTTTGCGTTATCGTAGTTATTTTCTTGTTTAACATTGTTAATTAGTCTAAGGTAGTCATCGTCATGGTGAACAGTGTATGGTCCTTTTTGGTTTTTCTCAATAATCAAGTCGTCTTTTTCTACAATTGGTGATTGCCAATTTTTTGTTTTTGGTTTGTATTTCGGTATTATATTTGTTTTTGTCTCTGTGTTATACTTCTCGTATGAGATTGGGTGATATTCGTTCTTATCAATGTTGATTTCGAAATAGTTATTATGTATGTTAGCTAAAACTGGATAGTGAGTTTTTTCTTTATTGTCTTCATCTGTGTTATTACATATGCTGTATTTGCATTCTAGGTTATTTGCAAATGGTGTTTTTGCGAAAAAGAATTTTATGTTTTCCGAAATTTCTACTGTGATGTCTCTTGTTTTAGTAAAGTGTTCTTCATCTATTGTTCTACTAAGAAGATCGGGTAGGGCTAGGTTTTTCCCTTCTGTCCAAATAATGTGTAAATTTGGAAATTTCATTAGTATAAGTTGAAATCTGTAAACTCTGTGATTCGGTTTATTCTTTTGCGTAAATAGATAGATTATTGGTTTGTGGTCTGTAAATAGAATAATTGGATGATTTGAACCTGTTAGTAGGAATTCATATTCCGTTAGGGCAAATATGATCGCTGAGCATTCTCTAATTAAGGTTGTAGTATTGGTTGCATACCATATACGTAATTCGCGAGGAAATTTATTGTTCCCAAGTATCGCTGTAAAGCTTTCATACTCGTTAGTGGTTCCAGTTTTTGGAATCCATCAATCCGTGATGTAAGTGGTTTCACTTTTTTATCTTCAATTATATGACCTAAGAATTTTACTTTCTTTAGCATAAAATATGTTTTGTCGGTTGCTGCTTTGAGGTTTTCTTTAAGTAGTATTTTGTGATATTCTATCAATGTTTCGAACATTTGTTCATATGAATTTGTTTGGATAAATATGTCATCTACGTATGTTATGACTGTTCCTTTTCTAATTAATGGATATAGAAAATGTGTTAGTATTGATGCAAATGCTGCTGGTCCGATTGATATTCCGTAGAATAAGCGTTTAAAACAATATTGTTCATTCCCGATTGTAAAATGTGTATATCGCATTGATTCTTTGTCTAGTGGTATTTGGTTATATGCACTGTTTAGATCTGCTGTTGTGAATATTGTTCCATTAATCCTTGTTAGGGCTACATCAACTGGTTCGATTGGCCAGTTACATTTGGATTCATCTATCATGCTGTTCAAGTATCTTGCATCTAGCACGATTTTTAGAGATTCGCCTTTTCGCAGTATTATTACTGGATTTGTGAATGTGTTCCCTGTTAATAGTTGATCTTTGTTAACAGGTGCGATGATGTCGTATTTTTTTAATATGTCTAATAGTTTTTGTATTCTTTCTCGAAGGTGTATCGGTACTTTGCTTATTCGTTGTTTTTTGAAAATTGCATCTTTTTTCATCGGTAAGTTCAATTTTTCCTTTTGTTTTTCCGACGTCAAATTTTGTTGTTGCATATACTTGTTTGTATTCTAATATGATTGTTACTACTTTTTCGAACTCTTCTTGTGTTAAGTGTGAATGTTGAAAATCAAACATTTGTATAAATTCTTTTTCTTGTTCTGAATATTTGTTAATAATAAATTTGCATTTAAAGTTTGGTTTTCTTTCAAACGTTGCTACTTGTTCGATTGTTTCGTTTTCTTGTATGTTTAGTATTTCACTAATATCGTATTCACTTTCGTATGTTAGATGATACAATGCTGTGAATAAGTCAATTGAGTTTGTTTGATATATTTCGTTATCTTGTTTTTTAAATGTGATATTTCTATTCATGAAACCAATTAACCCTGTATTTATGGTTATTCTATGTCTATTTTTGTTAACTAGTAAAATAACTATGAAGTACTCTTCATCTGTTGTGAAGTCTTTTATATCTGTAAAAGATATATTGTGATATTTGTTTATCGGTTCAAAATAGAAATGTGATTTATGAATTGTTTTTTTGTTTGATTTTTTTTCATTTGTTTAAATATAGGTATTGGAAATGTTATGCTTTTATTTTGGTTCTGTTCGATATAAACTGTTTCTCTGTTAAATATTGGGTATAATCGAGAGTAATAGGGGTAACCTTTTGTACTATTCATATAGAATATAATATCATTATCTAGGATTGTATTTGTATTTAATGTTAGTCTATTTGTGTTTACATTTATCGTTTCGATATATTCTTTAAAGAAAGGGGTGCCTAGGATGTTAAGATTGCATTGAGTTACATAAAAATGAATGTAAAAATTGTTTTGAGGTTTATTTCTGTTATTCGAGATTCTATCTGGTGTGAGAGGTAATTTGACTGTTCCGTATGTTTCTATTGTAGTGTTGTTCGCTGCAGTTAATGTTTTGTTTGACTTTTCCAATTGTATTTCTGGGTTATTATATTTTATCTCATTCCAAGTATCTTCATTGAGTAAATTTAATGTTGCTCCTGAATCCAGTAGGAAAGCAATTTCTAAAATTGGTTTTTGTTTAGTGAAGTCTTGTTCGACTTTATTACATTGATACATCGGTAATATCCATGTAGGATTACTTTCTAATGTATTTATTAATGTATTGCATGTATCTTCGTTTGCGTTATAGAATTTATCTAAAATCTCTTGATCTTCCTCTGATGACTCTGATGTGTATTCGTATTCGTCAAGTCCTGGTGGGTCATCGTTTTGTTTTTCTGACTTAACGTTATTTATTCTGTTTTTGTTATTATTATTGTTATATCTATTTCCTTCATTTCGTCGTTCTGTAGAGTAATTCCTTTGATTTTGTTCTGTTTGTGATGAATTTCTCCTGTCGTCTCTGTTATTGTTGTTTGAGTAATTTCTATTGTTACTAATTGAACGTTGTCTAAATCTGTCGTTTTTGTTTGAATCTCTGCTGTTATACCTTTGTCTGTTATTGTTATTGTAGTTATTATTTCTGTTATATGGTGATTGTTGTCTTGAGTTGTTTCTGTCTGTGTATCTTGAACTTGATCTACTATTGTATCTGTTATGATTGTTATTTCTATTGTAGCTGTTTCCTCTGCTTCTACTGTAATTGTTTCTATTATAACTTGTACTTCTGTTATTGTAATTATGTGATTTTCGATATCCTTGATAATTCCTATTATCTCTAGGGTTTACGTTGTTATTATAATTGTTTCTTGATTGTGATTTGTATGGGGTTCGACTTCGGGAATTATTATATATCGGTGACGTTGGTGGTAATTCTCTTCCGTTAATGTTATTTGAATCAATTTTTCTGTTTGGTAAATTTTGATTATTTCTCATATGACCATAGAATGATCTTTCTTTTGGTCGTGCTATGCTTTCTCGGTGTGGTCTTTTGAAGCATCTCCTTTAGTTTGCCCGTGTGAGCTGCAATAGCTACAAAACAATGCAAATTTTGGTCTACCTTTGAAGTTCTTTTTGTCGTATGTATTATTAATTCCATTAAGGACGTTACATATTGTTCCTTCAAATTGTTCTAGATCGTTTTGGTTAAGTTCGTTGATATTGTTACAGGCTATATTCATTTGTTTTAGATCGTCATTTATATTACTTGTACTCTGATTAACTTCATATAGTCGTTTGTGATTATTTGTTATAGTTCTTGTTAGATCCATCTGGTCTTTTTTTTCTACCAATGCTTTGAATGGCATTTCCGGTTCTCTTGGCGTTTGTTTATGATTCGCATGCTTTTTTAATGCTGCTGTTTTTAGTTCTTTATCTAAACATCTAATAAATGTTTGGTTCATTACACTATTTCTGTAATCTTCTGTGCACAATGAATATGCAGTTTTTACGAGAGTTTCTATTCTCAGTGCTAATGATCTTAGTGATTCGTTAGTGTGTTTTTGTAGTTGTTGTAATATTATTTTTGCTTGTTGTTTTGACTTTTCAGAGTCAAACATATCTGAAAATTCTTTGCAAAATGTTTCCCAATCTAATTTTGTTTCACTTGGAAGTGTTGAATACCATTTTTGTGCAGGTCCTTGTAGGGCATGTAGTATTAAAGCTGCTCTTTTTTTTTCCATTGATGATGTCCAGGTTTGTTTACTGGTTCTATTCCGCTGCTAAATATCATAGCTGCAACTATACTGTTTAAGTATTCTTCAACAGTATATGCTGGGTCTGTACCATCGAAAGGTCTTATTGTTGTTGGTACTGAACCACTGCTGATGCTTTGTTCTATTTGAGGTTCTTCGTTTATACTCATTGATGTTAATTGTTTATAAAAGGGTAGAGGAGGTTCTACTACGGCTGTTTCTCTTTCTTCTGTTGTGATAGAATTTGTTCTTCTATTCCGATTTTCTTGTTGTCGATTGTATTGTCTATTATTAATTTGTATATTTTCGTTCATTGTATTGTCTATATTCCTGTTATTGAATAATTGTTCATTCTCTGTTCTGAGGTTTGTTTGTCTATTTATGTTATCCAGTGTTTTATCTAGTCTGTGGAATACCATTTCTAATGCTTCTTCTTGTCTTTTTTCCAATCTTTTATTCATCTGTTGATATTTCATTTCCAGATCATCTATTAGTTTATTTGTGTGATTTGTTACTGTAGCTGTTATTTCGTTCGCAATATTGTCTATATTCCTGTTAGTGAATAATTGTTCATTTTCTGTTCTGAGGTTTGTTTGTCTATTTATGTTATCTAGAGTTTTATCTAGTCTGTCGAATACCATTTCTAGTGCTTCTTCTTGTCTTTTTTCCATTCTTTTATTCATCAGTTGATATTTCATTTCCAGATCATCTATTAGTTTATTTGTGTGATTTGTTACTGTAGCTGTTATTTCATTTTTTAATTACATGTATTTATGTGTTTGTTGTCTCCAATATTGTTCGTGATACTCTTGGTTATCATTTAGAGAACTAATATGGATATTGTTTCTACTATCTCTCATTGGATATTTCCGTCGAGCATTTTGGTTCACTGATGGTGGTAATTGATTTTCAAATCTTATTTCTCTTACTTCGGAATCTGAGATATCTATGTCTTCGTCTATATTTTGTTGATTTCCAAATAAATTCGATGTTAACTGTTTATCAGATTTTAGTGTTGATTTTTTTATTTGTAAGCTATTATTTGTTTGAATGTCTTTAGGTGTTGATGTCGATGTTAGGCTTCTTGATAAATTAAATGAAGAAGATCCTGTCTGACTTTGATCTGTGATTTTTACATGACTTTGTATTCCTTCTATGAAGTTTATGCTATCGGAGCATATTTTTAATGTGCTTTCAAAATGTTCTGAATAGTGTTCACTATTCCAAATGTTCTGGAGTTCGTCACATAAATGACTAATTCCCTCCGGAAATGTTTCTCCGAATTGGACTCGTTTTTCATTAATGTGTTCGAAGTTATGTAACCCAAATAGGAATGTAAATTCAGATACTATTTTTATTATATCTAATGTTGTTGTTTTGAATTCTGGTTTTAATTCAATTATTTTTGTTAGCCAATTGTTATAGTTTTTTATGTCGAATCTTAATTTATCGTTCACTGACTGTATTTGTTGACGATGTTCGTTTAGGTATCCGGCTGTATTCCTTAGTGTTTCGTACGTAGTGGATGTTACAGCTGTCAATTTTGTTTTATCTTGTGATTCCTCATGTCTTTTCAAGAATATTTTAAACATATCCGATAGTGATGTTTCATTTTGGAAATTAAAAACTATCTTTTTATTTCCTTTTTCATCTGTTAGTGTGAATGTTTAATGTTTGTTATATTGATCTCTATCCAGTAGTATTACTGGTAAATAATGTACTAGATGGTTTCTATGTATGTTAATCTGTTGTATATGTTTTGTTTCTTTAAAGAGGTTGTTTTTCAAGTTTACTATTATTCTGTAGATAAGTTCACGGTTTTCTTGTGGACAATCGTTAGCAATTGTAAATGGTATTAAGAAATTGCTAGTATATGTTTGTTCATTGTGATTGTAAGTCATTTTAATGTTCCTTTTATTTGTTATGTTTACCAACAATACTTTTGTTATTTTTTCGATGTTTTTTCTGTTTTTTTACCCAATTTAGTTCAGCACTGGTCGCACCAGATAAGACGTGTTCTGAGCTTACCTTTATCAGGATACTTCTGGAACTGTCTTATGGTTGTCACAAGAATAAGGTATACTCTTAAGGCTTACCTGACTAACTAAAGTTCTATATCTCTAGTCTGTTACTCTTCTATCTGAGCTTCAGTAGACAGTGCACGGGCCCCAATGCTAAAGTCTAACGTATATCCCAATACAAAACAAGAGCGGAGTAGAGAGAGAGAAATAAACTTTATTATTATATCAGGTGGTGAACTGGTACTGACTAAGTAACTTTCTCTTCCGCGAAGAGGGGTATATGGGTAAACATCTAGAGGATAAAAAGGAAAAGATATTATTCCCTTTTTATCCAATCAGGGAAAAGTATTTTCAGTCTTTATTTATTTAAATAATAAATTCTTTCAAATAGTTCTTTCTGGAAGTCATATTTGACTCCAGTAGTAGCATATACATTTTTGTATTTCAGGATTATTTCTATTATTTTATCAAATTGTTCTTGAGTCAAGTGTGAATGTTGGAAATCAGACCTTTGTATGAAGTCTTTGTCTTTATCGCTGTATTTGGTTATATTGAACTTAAATTTGAAGTTTGGTTTTCTCTCGAATGTTGCAATTTGGTTTATAGTTTTGTCATTATGGATTTGGATAATTTCTTCAATATTGTTTACATTAAGGTAAGGTGATATAATGCTGAGAATAGATCTAAGGAATTAGTTTTATAAATCTCACTATGGAACGTTTTGTATGTTGTTTTTTGGTATATGAATCCTATTAGTTCATTTTTAGGAACGTTTTGTGGTTATTTTCATTTATTAGGTAAATGTCTGCGAAGTTTTCCTTTTCTTTTGATAGATCTTTAATATCTGTAAATGAGAGGTTGTGATATTTATTGATCGGCTCAAAGTAATGTAGTGATCCATACAGGATTTTTCCATTGGATCTTTCCATCCTTTTGAATATAGGAAATGGAAATACTCGTGAAATTCGAAATATTGAGTTTCCTTGTTGTATACAGTGTATACTCTCGAGTAGTAAGGGTATTCTTTGGTTGTATTTTGAAATATTATTATATCAATGTCAAAGTTTTTCGAGTTATTGATTGTTAATTTGTTTGTGTTAACATTAATAGTTTCGATGTACTCTTTAAAGAATGGTGTTTCGAGTATATTGTGATTGCACTGCGTTATATAGAGGAAGATTTTGATAGTCGTGTGTGTATTGTGTCTATTATTGGATAATCTTTCTGGTTTCAAGTTTAAGTTTATTGTTCGCAAGGTTTGAATTTTAGTGTTATTTGCTGCTATTAGCGTTCTAGTCGATTTAGATAATTGTAGGTGTGGGTTATTATATTTTATTTCATTCCAAGTATCTTCATTTAGGAGATTTAATGTTGCTCCTGAATCCAGTAGGAAATCAATTTCCTAGTATCGGTTTCTGTTTGGTGAAATCAATTTCTAAGCTTGTACATTGTTACATTGGTAGTATCCAAGTAGGGTTGGATTCGATTGTGTTTATCGAAATACAGGTGTCTTCCTGTGCATTGTAAAATTTATCGAGTATTTGTTGATTTTTATCCGATGAATCTGTTGAATATTGGTATTCATCAATACCTGGTGGGTCTGTTTCATTATCTCGTTGTTGTTCTTCTATGTTATTTATGCCGTTTCTACTTTGTCGTTGGTATTGTTTCTTTTGACTGCGGTTATCTGTATTATTATTTCGTCCGTAGGTTTGATTTCTGTTACTTGAATGTCTATTTCTATCGTTACTATTGTATCTATCTCCGTTATTGTTATTGTTATAATTATTTGAACTTCTGTTTCTATTGTAAGGTGATCGGGAGTGATATGGTGAACGCGAATTATATCTTGAATTGTTACGGTTATTGTAATTTGAACGGTTATAGTTATTATTTCGATGATTGCGATTACTGCGATTTCGGTTATGTGAATAGTTACGGTTATTGTAATTATTATTTCTATTATACCTTTGCCATCTGTTGCGGTTTTTATTGTCATATATGTTCCGGGATCTATTGTTGCTATAAGATCGATTATTACTGAACGATCTAATGTTACTATATGACCTGCTCGAGTATCTGCTATTATTGTTGTATGACTTATTACTTTGGTTACTTGAGTATCTGCTAGTTCTATTAGGTGTTCTGCTTCTATGATTATTAAAAATTGGTGAAGTTGGTGGTAGTTGTCTACCATTTACGTTGTTAGAATTAATTTGTCTATTTGTTAGGTTTTGGTTATTTATGTTCAAGGTTTATGCTCGTGGTTTATGTTGTTGTTCTCTTTGTGGTCTCTTGAAACTTCTGCCTTTTGTATGTCCGTGAGAGCTACAATAACTACAAAATAATGCAAATTGTGGTCTTCCTTTAAAATTTTTTCTATCATATGGGTTATTATTTTGTTTAGAACATTATAGACTGCATTTCCAAATTGGTCAAGGTTTTTCTGATTTAGGTTATCCGTATTATTACATATCTCAGATATTTGGTTTATATCTATTTGCTGATTACTGGTGCTCTAGTTTACCTCATACAATCGTTTATGATTTTTGTTATTGTTCTCGTTAAGTCCATTGGGTCTTATTTTTCAACGAAAATTTTAAATAGCTTTTTAGGTTCTCGTGGTGTTTGTTTATGATTGGCGTGTTTTTTCAAGGCTGCTGTTTTCAGTTCGTTATCTAGGCATCGGATAAACGTTTGGTTCATTACGCTATTTTTATAATCTTCGGTGTATAGTGTATATGCAGTTTTTACTAGTGTTTCGATTCTCAATGCGAGTGATCTCAAGGATTCGTTAGTGTGTTTTTGAATTTGTTGTAATATCATTTTTGCCTGTTGTTTTGACTTTTCAAAATCAAACATATCTGAAAATTCTTTGCAGAATAGTTCCCGAATCTACTTTAGTTTCACTTGGTAATGTGGAATACCATTTTTGAGCTGGTCTTTGTAAGGTGTGTAGAATTAGTGCTGCTCGATTTACTTTCCATTGGTGATGACCTGGCCTGTTTACAGGTTCTATACCGTTGCTAAATATCATTGCTGCGATGATACTGTTTAAATATTCTTCAACTGTATATCCTGGATCTCTGCCGTCAAATGGTTTTATTGTCGTTGGTACTGATCTACTTGAACATGAAATTTCTGTGTGTAATTCTTCGTTTCTTCTCATTGAGGTTAATTGTTTTTAAAAAGGTAATGGCGGTTCAGTTACGGAATTGTTTTGTGTATCATTGTTTTGTGTTTCAGAACGTTGAGGTCTGAATTCGGGGATTTGAGTATTTCTCCTGTGATGATCAATAAATTCAGTTCCTTGGTTTTGTTGTGTATTAAATTTTATGATTGTTTGCTGTATTTGTTCAAATGCTTCGTTTAATTGTGTTTCGTGTTTTCTTTGAGGATTTTCACTCATTCGGTAAAATCTGTTCTCCATATTTTCTTGTAATATGGTAACATTTTCTTCAGTGGAATTGATTTTTTGATTTTCGTGAAATTTTGGTGTTGAAGTATTAATCGTGTATTCATTATTATTGTCAAAACCGAAATGGATAGGTTGTCGTTGAGCTAATTGTGTTCTTGGTCTTTCTGTTATTATTGGTGCTTGTGAATATAAATCTTTTTCACTTTCGTCATCTATATCATTTAATAGGTATTACACTCTATCAATTTTATGGTTGAAGAGGTTTCCACTTAGATACTTCTCTGGTACAAGTGTCGATTTTTGTTTTTCGAACGGTAAAGTATTGTTATCCTTTGGTGTTGAAGTTGATGTTATATCTTTTAGTGTGGTCATTGAAAGTGATCCTGGTTGTTCTCTGTCGTAAATATTAACTTTTTGATGTTGTGCTTGTATATAATTTATACTTGTGGAACTGATTTGCAATATGCCTTCGTGTTAACGTGATGTATGTTTGTAATCCCAGAGTTGCTGTAGTTCTTTCTTTTCTAGGAATGGTATTTCCTTTTCGTAGATTCTCCCAATTAGTATTCGTGCGTTATTAGAGGTAACAGACTTCTGATACAAATTTCAAGATATCAGTTGCCGTTTCGTCCTCAATCTCCTTTCTGAGTTGTACTATTCTGTTTAACCAGTTTTCAAAGCTTTTAATACTTTGTCGTCATGTTTCGTTCATTCATTGGTTCGCTGTTTCTTTAACTTCTTTTAGGTAAGGTGTACTATCTATTATCACTTTGTAGGTTGATTTTGTGATGACTGAAACTTTATTTCGGTATTTTTTCATTTCATGACAATGTATAAATAGTAGTTGTACTTGTTCTAAGGTGTAACCTGCGTGGTTATTATAATGTGTAATTGTTCTACTGTTCTCGTCTGTAAATTGAAATATATAATTTTTGTTTAATTGATTGGTAGTTCGGTAGCTACAATTATTGTTGGTATATAGTGTGACATGTGATGTTTCTTTAAGGTGTGTTGGTTTACAAGTTTAGTATCTAGAAACAAGTTAATTTATAAATGTTTTTTATTTCTTTTGAATTATTTGTTTATTTGCTGGTGTATACTCAGGTGATATATTAAAAGGTGTTAGCGATATATCGTTATCCATGGTTATTAATAAGCTATATCTATAGTATAGTACAGGTGATAATACTATCTAGATGATTATAAAGAAAAAGTTAAAGAAATAAGAAGGTTATTGGTTAATATCTGTATGCTACCATCAATGGTCGCACCAGATAAGACGTGTTCTGAGCTTACTTTTTAATAGGAAACTATCTGAACTGTCTTGTGGTCGTCTCAAGAATAGTAATAATCTTAAGGCTTACCTGACTAATTAAAGTTCTATGACTCTAGTCTATTACTCTTCAATGGGAGTACTAGTGGATAGAACACGGGCCCCAATGCTGCTATCTAGACTTAGTCTCAAATATATTTCACGAGCGGAGTAGAAAGAGATTCATATAATTTTTTGTTATATCAGGTCTGACTCTGAAGGAACCATGTAAAGAGTGAAAGGGAAAGATTTAAGACATTTCTAAAAGGGAAAATAATAAATATAGTTTCAGCCAATCAGAAAAGAGTATATTAGTTTCAGCAGATTATTTTTTTTCTTTTGAATAAATAGTTATTTCCAAGTTTATTACTGGGTGTCAACCATGATTGACTTCAACTCAAAGAATCACCAAACTAAAAAAAAGAAAAAGAAAACAAGTTCGCCAAAAAAATCGAGCACGAAGAAATCAGCCAATTACTTACAGAGGAGTCCTCAGACGCCGGAAGTGGTTTCGAAACCTGCAAGGAAGAAAAAACTCAGCAAGAAGAGAAAAACTTGGAGTCTTTCTACGAATGAGAGAAATTGCTTGAGTTAAAATATACAAAAGGTCCCGCAGCATACGGAAGCATAAAAAATCTACAAAAAGGCGAAGTTTTAAACCAAGTAAAGTGAAAGTATTTCGAGCGGGTAAAAATGCCCACACAAAGCATGAGAAGAATAGAAAAAGATTTCCAACACTGAAAGTTATTTCTTACGACATAATCGAGTTTTGGTCACTAGTCTCGGTTTATGTGGATAAATTAGCAAAAGAGAACAAAGATGTAAAATATTCGTTGTTTGCGGTGTACAGTCTCTCGGGTTATCTACGAGTCGAACCCTTAAAATCAAAATATGCCACAGCAACAGCAGATGCATTTAAGAAAAAAGATAAAGGAAATTAAGGGCTGGTACGGAGTTTAAGGGCTCCTTCATCACTCTTGGTCAGAAAAATAAAATTGAAGTTTTTAATTTTTTTAGCAAGAAAAAATCGGCAAGGACAAACGGACATACTCGTATATTAATCAATTGCCGAGCTTTGTACAAAACATTAGAGTTAACAGGGTAACAAAATTGGCGCAAATAAAGTGACAAAAAAGATGCTCTTTTTCTTGATTTCATTAAATTTTAATGCGCCAGCAAAACTATTTCGTTGACCAAAGTTTTACATTGGGGACTTTGTGCGAATATCAAAAGCGAATCTTCCTTTTAGAAAAGGGTACAAGCGAACATTTACCAACGAAGTTGTCGAGATTTACCATACGCCTGCCACAAGTCCCCCTACTTATAGTCTCGACGCATCCCAAGAGCCAGTCAATTTTTTCTGAAATAGAGTTGGTCAAAGTTAGACACAACAGTAGTGGAATAAAAAACATGAATGAATTCACGGTCCACTTAGTTCCAACTGCCTCTATGAATATATTCACCAAAATACCTTGTTCTCTTTCAAAAATTATTTCAATCAGGAAATTATATTTGAAGGGGATTGGCTTGTTGCACTAAGTGAAAATATTTTTCCCGGCAGAAATAAATCAACTGAACAAAAGTGATTTGAAGATATTTTCTTCTGAAGGCCTTAAGTTTCACGAGGAAAATTTGATGTTTTTCTGCAGACCATAGGTATGAGAACGAGCTATCATTGGAATTGGTTTCTTTGAAAACCATGACACTCTTTTAAGATCCTGAAAAACAGCTACCGGATTGCCTCATTTTTACTACCGATTTAACAAAAGCAATGGTGTTTTATTCAACACTTTTTTGGTAAAAACGAAGGAATTACTTTTCCGGATAACGAAATTCCAAGCTTACTAGGTTTGCATGGTATTCATGATGGGTTTGGTTATCATATTGGATACAAGATGTTGGAAACTGTTGAAACTCTGACCATCTCAGATGACGAAGAAAAAATTTTCGTTGGTGATTATCCTTTCGATTTGTCTGCAGGGAAGCAACTGACTTTCATTTACGTTAACGTAATTGAGTATCAATACGAAGGTGATACTAAAGCGCCTCCTATTCGAGCCATTGGTTTAAAACAACGCCTCAAAAACGGTAGCCCCTGCGAAATTGAGCCAACAAACAGAATTTTTTTTCATCAAATTAGAATACAAAAAGTTTCTATCAAAAGATTAGAGTCAATTGAAATTCAATTGCGGACATAAACTGGACAATTAGTTCCGTTCGCTGGAACAGGAAAAGTTATTTGGACTATAAGTTTTAAAAAAATCGACTAAATGGAAGCCTACAATCAACAGCAATCGGTGTCACCATACTTTTCTGGACACTATCTCCAACCAAGCAGTGGTTTTTGGGCACTAGCAGCAGCAGGTATTAGCAGAGCCGATTGCAAGAAGATTTCTTTGGCCTGTAGCCAAAAGGTTGGACGTGAACTATTGTTCAAGCAGCTCCTGAGCTGGTAGATGTAGCGACAAAGAAAAAATCTCCAAAACAAGCTATAAAGTTGTTGGGTTATGGACTTTCGCAAGCGGAATAAAAGACGTTCTTAACTAAGTAAAAGAATTATTTTCTCAAAAATGAGAGAAAAACAAGGAGAGATCTGATTATTAGATCAAGATGGTGATTCGAATTTGGGGATGAAAAAGGACTCAAAAGTTAGCTGTATATATACCCATTATCAGTGTGAAAAGGTCAAGATACAAAACTAATCTTAGCACCGTGATTTATAGTGGGGTTAGCAAAGGTTACGCAATATGGTTTGTTTCTGCAAATCAGTCGCGAAGGAAACCATAAATGGAATGCATTTGCACTTTTCTAAGAATTCATTCACACTTCCGGAGATATCATCATCATTTAATACATGCTGGGAAGATTTTACATCAATTATTCTAACTCTAATAATAGTTATCTAGATTCACCAATTTGAACCAAATATTGATCCTAAGCACCCTTTCTTGACGATTCATTTATATAATTTCTTTGACCGAAGTCATATTGCTTGTCTTTCTAATCTGGTAAGTCAAACTTTCTTTCTAATTCTCACTAAGTTTAAGACTATAGTTTGATCGATATTCTTACACCCCCACTCAGACTTGAGCTGATTGCGTAGAGTCTTTTCCCGTCAAAACTGCTCTGAATGTTTCCACTTTCGAAACGGGTAAGGACTTTGTGAAGATGTCCGCTGCTATTTTGTCTGTAGGGACGTAATGAATTGAAATAGTCCTATCCTCCGTCTTGTCCCGGATGAAGTGAAACTTTGTTTCGATGTGTTTGCTCCTTTTGTGCATGACTGGGTTTTGGCAGAGTCTGATACAACTTTGGTTGTCTTCTCCAATTGCTATTGGACGTTTCTGTTGGATGCCAAAATCCTCTAGAAGTTGTTTCAGGTAGAGTGCTTCCTGAACTGCTGCTACCGTGCCCTGATATTCTGCTTCTGATGAAGAAAGAGCAACTGTGGCCTGCTTATTGACACCCCAGCTGAGTGCTGCGGCACGTCCGTTGAGCTTGAAGCAATAGCCCGTTGTTGATTTTCTGTCGTTCACGACTCCAGACCAGTCTGCATCACTTTCCCCACTAAATCATAACTAGCCTCTTTTGTGTAAGTAAGTTTTAAACCTTTTGAACCTTGAAGATATCGCAGAAGTCGTTTTCCGCACATCCAGTGTTGATTGCTAGGTGCATTCATAAGTCAGGACAGAATGTTGACTGTGAACATGATGTCTGGCCTCGTCTGTTTGGCAAGATACAGAAGTGATCCAACCAAGCTTCTGTAGATCCTCTGGTCCACTTCATCGTCTCCGTTCTGTTCTGTCTGAAGTTTCAAATTCAAATCAGCTGGAGTTCTTGAGGGTTTGCATTGATCCATTTGAAACCGCTCAAGCATTGTATCTATGTAGCGTTCTTGGCCGACTGTGACTTTACCCTCTTCTCGTCTGATTCTTAGACCCAGAAACCATTGTAGTCTCCCTCTGTCTTCCATGTGAAAGGTTGCTTCTAGTGCCTTCTTGACATCAGAGACCACTGTCATACTTCTTGATGCTACTATGATGTCGTCAACCCAGACCAAGATGAAGGTGTGATCCTCTGCCTCTGAGCTTGCGAACAAGCAGTGATCGTTCCTGCTTCTGGTGAACGCTTGTCTCAGTTAGAAGTTTGCCAGCTCTTTGTACCAGTTGTTAAAAGCCTGTTTCAAAACATAAATTGATTTATTTAGTCGACCTACTAACTTCTCCCCATCTGATCCGCGTTTTACAAACTCCTGTGGCTGTTCCAGATATACTTCTTCCTCGATTGGTGAGTGCGGGAAAGCAGTCTTGACATCAAATTGGTGCATCACATGGCCCTGCTTCGCTGATAGCTGAAGTAGAATCCTGAATGTCTCTTGCTTGCAGGTAGGCGCAAAAGTCTCAAAGTAGTCCAGTCTTTCCACTTGTTTGAAGCCTTTCACCACATAGCGCGCTTTGTATTAGTTCACTTGACCACTGGGTCTCAATTTCACTTTGTAGACCCATTTGCCCGGTATGACGTCCCTGTCTGTGGGTGGTCTCACTAGGTTCTAAGTTTCGTTGTCTAGGAGTGCCTTGACCAATGGTCCCAATCTTCACCTTGCTTGGCTTCGTAGACTGTTTTGGGTTCCACATAGTCGCCCTTAGTCACAATAAGATGGGTCCTGACTTCTCCAAAAAATTGCGGAACATTCCTTGCTCGTGTCCCTCGTCTGGGCTCTCCTCTGTCTGCGTGTTCCAGTGCATCTTCATTGAAGCTAACTGTCTCTAACTGTGAGAAGTCTTCTGTGTCACTGTCTTCCAGTGACTCTGAGTCTCTGTGACTCCCTCTTGTTGCAGTAGATCCTTCATCTACTGCTTTTTCTCCAACATCCGAGGCCTCTTGTCTCAGTGTTGTTTCTTGATTATTCAAGCTCCCTGCGTCATGCCACTCCTCCTTTATTGCAGTAGATGTGTCCTGTCATTCTCTGTTGTCATCGTCTTGATGACCATCATCTGGGTGCCAGATTCCCAGTTCCGACCCATCATCTAGTAGGTCAGCCGTTTCTTTGTTGCCAGGGATTGAGCCCACTTCAGACTCCTTGAGGATCACATCTCGAACTGCCATCACCTTGCGTGTGTTGGGTATGTACACCAGGTATCCGTTTTTTCCTTCAGTGTAACCCACAAATTTTCCTTCCAGTGCCTTGGTTTCAAGTTTGCTGACTTCTCTGTCACTCTTCCTCATGAAGACTGTGCAACCAAAGATAGATAAATTACTATATAGATAAATAGATAAAATAGAAGAATTGAAAGCTTAGGTTTTATACCTCTCATCAGCTCTGCTGGGCATTTTTCTTCTCCTCGTCTCACAACCAAGCTTCTGATCCTTGCTTCGTGAAGAATTGCTGCTCCCCACATCATCTTGGAAAGTCCACATCTTGCCATCTCCAGCAGTGTCCTGTTGCACCTCTCAGCTAACCCATTCTGTTGTGGCGTCTCTGGTATGGTCTTCTCCTGTAGAATGCCTGCATCTAAGCAGTACGTCTTGAACTGCTCTGAGAGAAACTCCTTCGCATTGTCTTGCCTCAGCTTCTTGGGCGTCCCCACACTGAGAACAAATTTCTTCAGGCTGGCCAATGCTTCACTCTTTGCCTTAAGCAATTCCACAAACACAAACTTCGTGTACTGGTCTGCAAACACTATGCAGAACCGGAACCCTGTCAGTGACTCAACTCTGAAAGTTTCCATCACGTCTGTGAACACACTCTCCAGCTTCTCTTCTGCTTGGGTCTCTGCCACTCTTGGTACTGGAGTCTTTTTGATCTTGTCCAATGCACACACACATTGCATACATCATCGAGTTCCCCCATTGTCTCTGGTGCATTCCTGATCACATCCGCTTGATTCAAATGACCCAATCGTCTGTGCCACTTCCTTGCACTGTCAAGTTTCACGCTGTTGGAACTCATCTTGAATTCTAGAACGCTGCAGGGTAAGTAAAACAAATTATTTTCTTGTGTTAATTTTACCCGAGTTCCCTCCTGGAGTTTCATTCAGCTGTTTCCTCTCTCGAAAGTGAAGCTATGTCCCCACTCCGTGCACCTTGAGACTGATAGGAGGTTTGAAGAATAGTCCGGCACACACAGAACATTTTTGTGTTCGCAGTGGAATTCCCCTTTGTTTGAGGGTATGCTGATCCTCACACAGCCTCTGCCCACCACTCTGGAAGCCTCTCCGTTGGGATTTCTGACCACTGATTGAATGGGCACAAAGTCAAGGAACGCATCGATGTTCGTCACTATGTGATCTGTACAACCACTGTCCACTGGCATGCCTGCTGTCTTCCACTGGGTAAGAGCTGCCCACCATTCATAATCTGGTGTAGCGAATGTTGGACCCATTGCCACTGACTCGAGTTTGCCTCCATCTCTTTGTCTCTTGCATGCCCTGTCTAGGTGACCCTTCTCACCACACTTGCTGCATTGTGCTGTCTCCTTCTTCCTGCAGTCCTTGGCAAAGTGTCCAGGGATCCGACACTCAAAGCAGTTTCATTTCTTGGGTCCCTTCTTGAAGTCAGGCTTCACTGCCAGTGTCACTGAACCACTTTGTCCCTTGTGTCTCTGCACCGTGCTCTCATGAAAGTTCTGCAGCCTTTTCCTAAACTCTGTTAAGTTCGTTGCTGGGTTGAAGCTTTCCTGTGTAACTAAACTTTCGTACCTCATTGGCAGACCATTGAAGACCAAGGCGTTGAAGAGGGTCTCTGAGACTGCTTCCCCTGCTTCTTGTAGCCTTGTGAGCAATTCCTAACCTCTGATGAAGAAGCTGTCCAAATCCTCAGAATCCTCGAGCTGAAGTCGAGCAAGCTGTGGCACTAAAGTCACCACTGTCGGCGTCTCCACACTCTGCAATCTCCCTTGCAAAAGCTTCCAAGCCTTTGCTCTATCTCCAATGCCATCATCTCCCACACAGTCATGTCTCATCAGCGTGAGGGTTGTTGCATCTAGAGTCAGTGCCAGATTGCACCACACATTGTTCCGTTTCTCCTTGATGTCTGCAACTTCCTTCTCATATGCATCGTTCAGCATCTTGTGGTTCTTCTTCTCATCATTGGTTGCCCCATTGGCCAGTGGCGCAGGCTCATTGGGTTGCTCCTCTGTCCCCAGTAGTGATTTGTAGAGTCCCTTCGTCTGCATCATCGCCACAAATCTTGTGCTCCAGATTGGAAAGTCCTGTGCCTTTCCTGTGTAGGTCAGCAGCTTCACTGTCTGTTGATCCATTGGAGTTTGAGCAGGCAAAGCAGTTGTGAAAAGAAAAGGTACTAAACAGAAAAGGATTATGACTGTCAACAACAAATTAGTTTTGTTTTGGAAATTAATTTTATGACTTAGAAAACTGCTGGGCCCATAACCTGTTGGGTTATGGACCTTCGCAAGCGGAATAAAAGGCGTTTTTAACTAAGTAAAAGAATTAATTTCTCAAAAATGAGAGAATAACAAGGAGAGATCTGATTATTAGATCAAGATGGTGATTTGAATTTGGGGATGAAAAAGGACTCAAAAATCAGCTGTATATATACCCATTATCAGTGAGAAAAATTCAAGATACAAAACTAATCTTAGCACCGTGATTTATAGTGGGGTAGCAAAGGTTACCCAATATGGTTTGCTTCTGCAAATCAATCGCAAAGGGAACCATAAATGGAATGCATTTGCACTTTTCTAAGAATTCATTCACACTTCCGGAGATATCATCATCATTTAATACATGCTGGGAAGATTTTACATCAATTAATTTAACTCTAATAGTATTATCTAGATTCACCAATTTGAACCGAATATTGATTCTAAGCACCATTTCTTGACGATTCATTTATAATTAAACCAACGGTGAAAAACCGAAAGAAGGCATTCGTAAGAAGAAGCCTCTGACGAGAAGTCGGTCAA
The DNA here is from genome assembly GCF_964194025.1 of Convolutriloba macropyga. NCBI lineage: Eukaryota > Metazoa > Xenacoelomorpha > Acoela > Convolutidae > Convolutriloba > Convolutriloba macropyga. Next base: position 26,304,640 of record NC_134480.1, on the reverse strand, counting down.
ATTTCTTTTCTAAAGTTCAAAATGATTAGTAGTTTACTGCCGGCAGAGGCAACAAACACCACACCTGATTTGTTTGAAAAACAGCCTCTGCTTATTACTTTTGATAATGCGTTTACTCAAAAAAGACCTGGTATAAAATTCCCACAAATTTTTTTTGGAAAGTCGACGAGTGATATTTTAACTTGTGATAAACCCTTTCTTAGTGGTGTCACTCTGCAAATTTCATCAGAAGGTCTATAAATGATTTCGTTGTAATTTCGGAGTCAAACAAACTTTACAAAATTAAAATAATTGAAGCTAATCTGTACGTTAGAAAAATGACAATCGCGGATCATGTTTTGATGGCAATTAAGAAAACTCTACTAAAAGCACGTGCTGTGTATCGCTATAAAAAGGTATTGCCCCGAGTTTGTTTGGCGACAATTGGAATAAGAAGTTGAAGCCATGGGGATATTTTTTCGAAAAAACCAGTTCGACGTATGATGAATGCAATGGCAACAAATCAAGCAGACCTGGCAGTTAATCGCACTAATCCTTTTCACTACCAGAAATTGAAATTGAGCCAAATTGTTTTTTATAGAAATGGTCAACTAAGGCGTGTTCTGGGCTCACCTTTCAAAGTGTATTATCCAGGCTGTCTTATGATCGCCTCAAGAATACAAGTAATCTTAGGGCTTACCTGACTAATTAAAGTTCTATGATTCTAGTCTGTTACTCTTCAATGGGAGTAAAAGTGGACAGAGCACGGGCCTCAATGCTTCAGTCTAAACTTAGTCACTAATATATTTCACGAGAGGAGTAGAGAGAGATTCATATACTTTACTGTTACATCAGGTCTGACTCTGAAGGAACCAACTAAAGAGTGAAAGGAAGGAGTTTACTTGATTCTCATGGGTAAGAATAAATATATATTTTCAGCCAATCGGAATCAAGTATTTCAGTTTCAGTAAATTGTTTATTTTCTTTTGAATAAATAGGTTTTCTAAGTTTTTTTCGGGAAATCAATCAAGATTGACTCCATCTTTCCGTGTTGAGTTTTTGAAAAGTTTTGTTTTGTTTTGCTTTTTCTCTCTATCTTTGTTTCTCGTTGAAGACATTCGTAGGTAGATTTGTAATCGGTCGACAGTTGAAGGCAGTCGAATCTCAGGGAAGCCCAGGTTGAGGTGCCAGACCGAAAGTCGATATGTCCAGACCCTTCCAGACGGAAAGTGCCTATGTGCAGACTATCGTGCGTTCAAAATTTTTCGTGCGTTCATCGTGCGTTCAAAAGTCCTCATGTCCAGACTTTCGTGCGTTCAAAATTGCCTATGTCCAGACTTTCGTGCGTTCCAAAGGAAAATTCGTGCGCTCCAAAATTGATAATTTGTGCGTTCATGTCCAGACTATCGTGCGTTCAAAACGCCTTATGTCCAGACTTTCGTGCGTTCAAGATTGCCTATGTCCAGACTTTCGTGCGTTCCAAAGGAAAATTCGTGAGCTCCAAAATTGATAATTTGTGCGTTCATGTCCAGACTATCGTGCGTTCAAAAGTCCTCATGTCCAGACTTTCGTGCGTTCAAGATTGCCTATGTCCAGACTTTCGTGCGTTCCAAAGGAAACTTCGTGCGCTCCAAAATTGATAATTTGTGCGTTCATGTCCAGACTATCGTGCGTTCAAAACGCCTTATGTCCAGACTTTGGTTCGTTGAAACATGCCCATGTTCAGACTTTTTGTTCCAAAGGAAAATTCGTGCGCTCCAAAATTGATAATTGGTGCGTTCATGTTCAGACCATCGTGCGGTGATCGAAAAAGTTAAGCCTCATCGAGCGCGGATACTTTTTTTGGAAATAGGTAAAAACATGTCCAAAAAGTTTCGTCAGATCAATTTTTTAATTTCGTCGCCAATTATGGCTGAAGTAGAGCATACGAATCAAAAATGAGCACTATTGTACTAAAATTGACGACTTGATGACCAAAACAATATTGGGTGATCGGAAAAAATCGGATACTTTTTTTTGGAAATAATTAAAAACTAGTCCAAAATGGTTCGGTCAGTCCAATTTTTTAAATCATCAACAATTATGGCTAAAATTGAGCATACCCACCTAAAATGAGCAGAATTGGACTAAAATTGACGATTTGGTCATCAAAACAATATTCGGTGATAGGAAATGTTCGGACACTTTTTTTGGAAATAAGTAAAAACTAGTCCAAAATGGTTCGGTCTGTCCAATTTTTTAAATCACCACCAATTATGGCTAAAATGGAGTCTACCCACCAAAAATGAGCACAATGGACAAAAATTGACGATTTGGTGTTCAAAACAATGTTCGGTGATCGAAAAAGCTAAGCCTCATCGAGCGCGGATAGTTTTTTTGGAAATAGGTAAAAACTTGTCCAAAGTGGTTCGTTCAGTCCAATGTTTTTACTTCATTCCCAATTATGTCTAAAGTGGAGCTTGTCTACCAAAAATGAGCACAATTGGACTAAAATTGACGAGTTGGTCAACAAAACAATGTTCGGTGATCGAAAAATTCGGATACTTTTTTTGGAAATAAGTAAATCCTAGTCCAAAAAGGTTCAATCAGTCCATTTTTTTTTAAATTCAGCACCAATTATGGCTAAAGCGGAGCATACCCACCAAAAATAAGCGCAATTGGACTAAAATTGACAATTTGGTGCACAAAACAATGTTCGGTGATCGAAAAAGCTAAGCCTCATCGAGCGCGGATACTTTTTTTGGAAATAATTGAAAACTTGTCCAAAATAGTTCGTTCAGTCCAATTTTTTTATCTCAGCCCTAATAATGGCTAAAGTGAAGCTTCCACACCAAAAATGAGCAGAATTGGACTAAAATTGACGATTTAGTCACAAAAACAATGTTCGGTGATCGAAAAAGTTCGGATACTTTTTTTGGAAATAGGTAAAAACTTGTCCAAAGTGGTTCGTTCAGCCCAATGTTTTTACTTCATTCCCAATTATGTCTGAAGTGGAGCTTTTTTGCCAAAAAATTGGACTTAAATTCACAATTTGGTGTCCAAAACAATGTTCGGTGATCGAAAAAGTTAAGCCTCATCGAGCGCGGATACTTTTTTTGGAAATAAGTAAAAACTTGTCAAAAATGGTTCGTTCAGTTCATTTTTTTTTCATCGCCAATTATGGCTAAAGTAGAGCATACTAATCAAAAATGAGCTCTATAGTACTAAAATTGACAACTTGATGACCAAAACAATATTGGGTGATCGGAAAAGTTCGGATACTTTTTTATGGAAATAAGTAAAAACTAGTCCAAAATGTTTCGGTCAGTCCAATTTTTTAAAATTATCACCAATTAAGGCTAAAATGGAGCTTACCCACCAAAAGTGAGCAGAATTGGACTCAAATTGACGATTTGGTGTTCAAAACAATGTTCGGTGATCGAAAAATTTAAGCCTCATCGAGCGCGGATACTTTTTTTGGAAGTAGGTAAAAACTTGTCCAAAATGGTTCGTTCAGTCCAATGTTTTTTCTTCATTCCCAAATATGTCTAAAGTGGAGCCTATCCACCTAAAATGAGCACAATTGGACTAAAATTGACGATTTGATCACCAAAACAATGTTCGGTGATCGAAAATGTTCGGATACTTTTTTTGGAAATAGGTAAGAACTTGTCCGAAACGGTTCGCTCAGTCTAATTTTTTAATCTTATCGCCAGTTACAGCTAAAAAAAATCAACCCACCAAAAATGAGCACAATTAGACTAAAATTGACGATTTGGTGTCTAAAACAATGTTCGGTGATCGAAAAAGTTAAGCCTCATCGAGCGCGGATACTTTTTTTGGAAATAGGTAAAAACTTGTCCAAAATGGCTCGTTCAGTCCAATGTTTTTTCTTTATTCCCTAATATGTCTAAAGTGGAGCCTATCCACCAAAAATGAGCACAATTGGACTAAAATTGACGATTTGATCACCAAAACAATGTTCGGTGATCGAAAAAGTTCGGATACTTTTTTTGGAAAAAAGTAAAAACTAGTCCAAAAAGGTTCGATCAGTCCTTTTTTTCTAAATTCAGCACCAATTATGGCTAAAGCGGAGCGTACCCACCAAAAATAAGCACAATTAGGCTTAAATTGACAGTTTGGTGTACAAAACAATGTTCGGTGATCGAAAAAGTTAAGCCTCATCGAGCGTGGATACTTTTTTGGAAATAATTGAAAACTTGTCCAAAATAGTTCCCTCAGTCCAATTTTTTTATCTCAGCCATAATGCAATAATGGCTAAAAAGAAGCCTCCACGCCAAAAATGAGCACAATTGGACTTAAATTCACATTTTGGTGTCCAAAACAATGTTCGGTGATCGAAAAAGTTAAGCCTCATCGAGCGCGGATACTTTTTTTGGAAATAAGTAAAAACTTGTCAAAAATGGTTCGTTCAGTTCAATTTTTTTTTCATCGCCAATTATGGCTAAAGTAGAGCATACTAATCAAAAATGAGCTCTATTGTACTAAAATTGACAACTTGATGACCAAAACAATATTGGGTGATCGGAAAAGTTCGGATACTTTTTTATGGAAATAAGTAAAAACTAGTCCAAAATGTTTCGGTCAGTCCAATTTTTTAAAATTATCACCAATTAAGGCTAAAATGGAGCTTACCCACCAAAAATGAGGACAATTGGACTTAAATTCACGATTTGGTGTCCAAAACAATGTTCGGTGATCGAAAAAGTTAAGCCTCATCGAGCGCGGATACTTTTTTTGGAAATAGGTAAAAACTTGTCAAAAATGGTTCGTTCAGTTCAATTTTTTAATTTCGTCGCCAATTATGGCTGAAGAAGAGCATACTGATTTAAAATGAGCACTATTGTACCGGAATTGACGACTTGATGACCAAAACAATATTAGGTGATCGGAAAATTTCGGATATTTTTTCGGAAATAAGTAAAAACTAGTCCAAAATGTTTCGGTCAGTCCAATTTTTTAAAATTATCACCAATTAAGGCTAAAATGGAGCTTACCCACCAAAAGTTAGCAGAATTGGACTCAAACTGACGATTTGGTCACCAAAACAATGTTCGGTGATCGAAACAAATCGGATACTTTATTTGGAATTAGGTAAGAACTTGTCCAAAACGGTTCGCTCAGTCCAATTTTTTAATCCTATCGCCATTTATAGCTAAAACCGAGTAATCCCACCTAAAAATGAGCACAATTGGACTAAAATTGACGATTTGGTGTCCAAAACAATGTTCGGTGATCGAAAAAGTTAAGCCTCATCAAGCGCGGATACTTTTTTAGAAGTAGGTAAAACTTGTCCAAAATGCTTTTTTCACTCCAATGTTTTTACTTCATTCCCAATTATGTCTAAAGTGGAGCTTGTCTACCAAAAATGAGCACAATTGGACTAATATTGACGAGTTGGTCACCAAAACAATGTTCGGTGATCGAAAAAGTTCGGATACTTTTTTGGAAATAGGTAAAAACTTGTTCAAAATGGTTCGGTCAGTCCAATGTTTTTATTTCCTCCCCAATTAGTGCTTAAGTGGAGCGTATCCGCCAAAAATGAGTACAATTTATATATGTATATTTCTTTATATTTTTATTTAAATAAAACAGGCTTATATTTATATATGCATATACTAAAAGAAAAAACAATAAATTTATTGTTTTATGGGACTCCACGCTTGAAATCTGTTATGGTTCTCAATAAATCAGGCGTGAAAGAAAGGTTGCGCGAAAAGAAAGGGTCTTTAAAGTATCTTTTACGCATGAAAATTGGAGGAAGTTTTTGAAACTTTTAAATTTTTTTTAGGTGAATTTTCTAGTTTATCAACGCCTTTTACCATTACAGAACATTTATCTGTCATATGTATGCTTGTTATACCGCTTAGAAACTCGTCTTTCTAGATATATATACAAAGACTATCGTTTTCGAACGTACGGTTTAAAAAAATTGCAAGGAATTGGAAGAAAATTGAAAAAAACGCCTTTTTTCAGAATCAGTCCTGTTTTAAAGTTGTGTTTGTACTTCGAAACTATGATTTCAAGTACGCATCGTGCAGCTTAATATCGCAGCTTTGTAACTAAACCAATTTTAAACTAAAAATACAAAAAATTTTTTGAGAAATTGGTCAAAGAGTACTACGTACTTGAGGTCGAATTTTCGAAAAAAATCGAATTTTCAAAATTGTTTTTGTTAATAACTTCAAGCATAGATAGAGTTAGGAAGCGTTCTGTAGCTCAAAATAAAGCTTAGCTAATATGCGTTACGGACATATATATTGTTGCAATGTTATTTGTGACCAAAGGTGTTGTTTTTTTGCTTTCACTGAAGAATGTCGAAAATGAGTTGTTTTTGACCAAGGGGTCAATTTCATCATTTTTTTAGATCTGTTCTTCTTTACTTTTTCATGCTCCAGGTGATAGCGTTTTTCTTCCTGATTCCAAAACACCTTCATTTTTAAAAAAAACGGTTCAGTAGTCTTCGAGATATTAAGCTTTGAAACCAGGTGGGGGGGGGGGTTGGGATTCCGATCTGTATTCTTTTTTTTAACAACTAAAGTAACCGCCACCATATATATATATAAATATATATATATATACTATAGCTATATATATTCCGCAGCTCGAGGGCATCCGAAATATGTAATTTGAGTGCAAGTTGTATTTTGCCTCTTTAAAGGTAAGTTATATCTGTTGGCAATGTGAAATATTCGAATTGACTGCCCGGGTTCATATGACAGCTGTATGACCCACTGAGCATGTCATTTGACAGCAGGAGGTGTGCTATGAAGCGCTGTCCGGCTAGACCATTATAATTAACCTGCAAAGAGGTGCATATGAAATGAAATGTATCAGGAACTTTCAAATGGTGATAGTAAGTTAGTGAAAGCAATGAGAAAGTGTCAGAGCCCCCCCCCCACCCCCCACATCCAGCAGCTACACCAGAATACCCCCGCCCGTGGATACTAAGGTACGTGTCGTACCGTACGAGTGTTGCACGTCGCAGAATAGCTGCGCGCGCTGCTGTACAGCGCAGATCAGAGTGTCGGGCGTGCCCAAGGTCATTTTAATAGCAGGAATTGAGTATTTTAGATCAAGTGAGATGCAGTCAAGGTATTTTGACGACCATGTACCTGGACAGGGAGTTAACGTCGAAAAGTTTATAAGTCCAGGAGGCCGTCGAAAAGAGATTAGAGTGAAGTGCTTGAGTGGTTTAGCTAAAGAAAAGGCCTTATTTACGAGACGCCGGAAACTTGATTTAGATCTTGCTACATCAATAAAGTTTGTTAATTTCCAAGCTAATTGTGAACCCGGTAAAGTTTTGTCCAAAGTGTGGAAGCTCTTCAAGAATGCCAAATCAGTCAAGATAGGAAAATTATGACCAAACCAGAAGAGAGGAGAAAAAAAACTATGGCGATATAATGGATGGTTAAACTTTTTTGGCAGTGGTGATTGCAATCGTGCGAAGCGTCTTATCGTAAAAAAGAAGCGAAAATTTGGCAATATGAAGATAGAAAAAGTCGGGAATGTAAAGTGTATTGGCTTTGATCATAAGAAGAAGTTACACAATAGTTTCACAATTGATACGATTTAAAGCCAAAAAAGAAGTTCCAAGACAGTTCTACAGCTGGGGTCACCATTGGTCCCCCAAAAACGATAGTCGTTTTGCTGAAGATTTTTTTGATGGCTTGTTATCTAATGGTGTGGTGCTTGCTGAGTGATCTTGTGTGCTTTATTGTTCTTTATTGTTTTGTCTTGTAGTTTTAGTCGATATATTGAGAATTTTTTTAAATTGATGTCTATAATAGCATAACCTGAATTCAAGAATGTGCAATTTGACAGCTTTTTTTCAGTTGTTCTAATTGTATTACTTACTTTAATATTCATTTGGTTTGTTTTTGAGGATTCTGCAGGGAAAACCCTAGATTACCAACAGAATCGTTGAAAACATTTCATTTCTTGAAATTTTCGATTTTTCCGAATAACCAATTTTAAATAAAGCTATTTTTGATTAGGTCATAGAGTTGTCCGAATTGAACCAAACTTGGTATGGAGTATCCACAGTGTATGCAGAGTCTAAAACAAAAAGAATTTTTACTATAGCTTACCTAGGAAAAAAGTTAGTTTTTCATACGGAAATTTGCTATAATTTCAAATAATTAATTTTAAAAATAGGTCTTTTTCGTCGGATCAAGGAGTTGTCCAAATGGAACCAAACTCGGTATGGAGTATCCCCAGTGTATGCAGAGTCTAAAACAAAAAGATTTTTTTTTATAGCTTGCCTGGGAAAAAAGTTAGTTTTTCATACGGAAATTTGCTATTATTTCAAATAAATAATTTTAAAAATAGGTCTTTTTCGTCAGATCAAGGAGTTGTCCAAATGGAACCAAACTCGGTATGGAGTATCCCCAGTGTATGCAGAGTCTAAAACACAAAGAATTTTTACTATAGCTTACCTAGGAAAAAAGTTAGTTTTTCATACGGAAATTTGCTATAATTTCAAATAATTAATTTTAAAAATAGGTCTTTTTCGTCGGATCAAGGAGTTGTCCAAATGGAACCAAACTTGGTATGGAGTATCCCCAGTGTATGTAGAGTCGAAAACAAAAGGAATTTTTGCTATAGCTTGCCTAGGAAAAAAGTTAGTTTGTCATACGGAAATTTCCTATTATTTCGAATAATTTTGCGATTATAATTTTAAAAATAGGTCTTTTTCGTCGGATCATGGAGTTGTCCAAATGGAACCAAACTCGGTATGGAGTATCCCCAGTGTACGCAGAGTCTAAAACAAAAAGAATTTTTACTATAGCTTGCCTAGGAAAAAAGTTAGTTTTTCATACGGAAATTTGCTATAATTTCAAATAAATAATTTTAAAAATAGGTCTTTTTAGTCGGATCAAGGAGTTGTCCAAATGGAACCAAACTCGGTGTGGATTATCACCAGTGTAATTAGAGTCTAAAACAAAAAGAATTTTTGCTATAGCTTACGTAGGAAGAAAGTTAGTTTTTCATACGGAAATTTGCGAATTTCGCGAATAACGAATTTAACAAACAGGTCTTTTTCGTATGGTCAAAAACTTCATGAAATTGAACTAAACTCGGTATAGAGTATCCCATGTGTGTCTAAAGTGTAGAACAAAAAGAATTTTGCTATAGCTTGCGTAGGAAAAAAGTTAGTTTTTCATACGGAAATTGGCTATAATTTCAAATAAATAATTTTAAAAATAGGTCTTTTTAGTCGGATCAAGGAGTTGTCCAAACTGAACCAAACTCGGTATGGAGTATCCCATGTATAGTTAGAGTCTAAAACTAAAAGAGTTTTTGCTATAGCTTGCCTAGAAAAAAGTTAGTTTTATATACTGAAATTTGCGAATTTCGCGAATAACAAATTTTAGAAATAGGTCTTTTTCGTATGGTCAAAAACTTCATGAAATTGAACTAAACTCGGTATAGAGTATCTCATGTGTGTCTAAAGTGTAGAACAAAAAGAATTTTTGCTGTAGCTTGCGTAGGAAAAAAGTTAGTTTGTCATACGGAAATTTCCTATTATTTCGAATAATTTTGCGATTATAATTTTAAAAATAGGTCTTTTTCGTCGGATCAAGGAGTTGTCCAAATGGAACCAAACTCGGTATGGAGTATCCCCAGTGTATGCAGAGTCTAAAACAAAAAGAATTTTTACTATAGCTTACCTAGGAAAAAAGTTAGTTTTTCATAAGGAAATTTGCTATAATTTCAAATAAATAATTTTAAAAATAGGTCTTTTTAGTCGGATCAAGGAGTTGTCCAAATGGAACCAAACTCGGTGTGGATTATCACCAGTGTAATTGGAGTCTAAAACAAAAGGAATTTTTGCTATAGCTTACGTAGGAAGAAAGTTAGGTTTTCATACGGAAATTTGCGATTTCGCGAATAACGAATTTAACAAACAGGTCTTTTTCGTATGGTCAAAAACTTCATGAAATTGAACTAAACTCGGTATAGAGTATCCCATGTGTGTCTAAAGTGTAGAACAAAAAGAATTTTTGCTATAGCTTGCGTAGGAAAAAAGTTAGTTTGTCATACGGAAATTTCCTATTATTTCGAATAATTTTGCGATTATAATTTTAAAAATAAGTCTATTTCATCGGATCAAGGAGTTGTCCAAATTGAACCAAACTCGGTATGGAGTATCCCATGTATAGTTAGAGTCTAAAACTAAAAGAATTTTTGCTATAGCTTGCCTAGAAAAAATTTAGTTTTATATACTGAAATTTGCGAATTTCGCGAATAACAAATTTTAGAAATAGGTCTTTTTCGTATGGTCAAAAACTTCATGAAATTGAACTAAACTCGGTATAGAGTATCTCATTTGTGTCTAAAGTGTAGAACAAAAAGAATTTTTGCTGTAGCTTGCGTAGGAAAAAAGTTAGTTTGTCATACGGAAATTTCCTATTATTTCCGAATAATTTTGCGATTATAATTTTAAAAATAGGTCTTTTTCGTCGGATCAAGGAGTTGTCCAAATGGAACCAAACTCGGTTTGGATTATCACCAGTGTAATTAGAGTCTAAAACAAAAGGAATTTTTGCTATAGCTTACGTAGGAAGAAAGTTAGGTTTTCATACGGAAATTTGCGAATTTCGCGAATAACGAATTTAAAAAATAGGTCTTTTTCGTATGGTCAAAAACTTCATGAAATTGAACCAAACTCGGTATGGAGTATCCCATGTATAGTTAAAGTCTAAAACTAAAGGAATTTTTGCTATAGCTTGCCTAGAAAAAAAGTTAGTTTTATATACTGAAATTCGCGAATTTCGCGAATAACAATTTTTAGAAATAGGTCTTTTTCGTCGGGTCAAGGAGTTGTCCAAAGTGACCTAAATTGATATCCCAGACTACCAGTACTATTTAGGTTGTAATGCAAAAAGAATGGTCCGCCTAACTGTCATAGAAAAAAAGTTAGTTTTTCAACCGGAAATATCGACTTATTCGCTTATTCTATTTTCAAAAATATAGAAATTTTATTGGGTCAAGAAGTTGTCCAAATTGAATCAAACTTGGTATGGAGTATACCCTGTGTAGGTAGAGTGTAAAACAAAAAAAAATTGGTATAGCTGGCCTAGCAAAAAAGTCAGTTTTTCATACGGAAATTTCCTATTATTTTTTAAATAATAAGGAATTTTTTAAATAAGTCTATTTCATCGGATCAAGGAGTTGTCCAAACTGAACCAAACTCGGTATGGAGTATCCCATGTATAGTTAGAGTCTAAAAATAAAAGAAATTTTGCTATAGCTTGCCTAGAAAAAAAGTTAGTTTTATATACTGAAATTTGCGAATTTCGCGAATAACAAATTTTAGAAATAGGTCTTTTTCGTATGGTCCAAAACTTCATGAAATTGAACCAAACTCGGTATGGAGTATCCCTTGTGTAGTTAGAGTCTAAAACTAAAGGAATTTTTGCTATAGCTTACGTAGGAAGAAATTAGGTTTTCATTCGGAAATTTGCGAATTTCGCGAATAACGAATTTTAAAAATAGGTCTTTTTCGTATGGTCAAAAACTTCATGAAATTGAACCAAACTCGGTATGGAGTATCCCATGTATAGTTAGAGTCTAAAACTAAAGGAATTTTTGCTATAGCTTACGTAGGAAGAAAGTTAGGTTTTCATTCGGAAATTTGCGAATTTCGCGAATAACGAATTTTAAAAATAGGTCTTTTTCGTATGGTCAAAAACTTCATGAAATTGAACCAAACTCCGTATAGAGCATCCCATGTGTATCTAGAGTCTAAAAGAAAACGAATTTTTGGTATTGCTTGCCTAGGAAAAAAGTTAGTTTGTCATACGGGAATTTCCTATTATTTCCGAATAATTTTGAATAAGTATTTTTTTAAATAAGTCTATTTCATCGGGTCAAGGAGCTGTCCAAACTGAACCAAACTCGGTATGGATTATCACCAGTGTATTTAGAGTCTAAAACAAAAGGAATTTTTGCTATAGCTTACGTAGGAAGAAAGTTAGGTTTTCATACGGAAATTTGCGAATTTCGCGAATAACGAATTTAAAAAATAGGTCTTTTTCATCGGGTCAAGAAGTTATTGAAATCAAACCAATTTCGGCATGGAGTATCCCCTGTGTAATAAGAGTGTAAAACAAAAAGAATTTTTGGTATAGCTTGCCTAGAAAAAAAGTAAGTTTTTCATACGGAAATATCGACTTTTTCGCTTATTATTCTCGTATTCTATTTTCAAAAATATAGAAGTTTCATCGGGTCAAGGAGTTGTTCAAATCCAACCATACTCGGTATGGAGTATCACCAGTGTAATAAGAGTGTAAAACAAAAAGAATTTTTGGTATAGCTTGCCTAGGAAAAAAGTAAGGTTTTCATACGGAAATTTGCGAATTTTGCGATTAACGAATTTTAAAAATAGGTCTTTTTCATCGGATCAAGGAGTTGTTCAAAAAGAACTAAATTGATATCCCAGACTACTGGTAATATTTAGGTTGTAATGCAAAAAGAATGGTCTGCCTAACTTTCCTAGAAAAAAGTTCGTATTTCATTCGGAAATATCGACCTATTCGCTTTTTCTATTTTCAAAAATATAGAAATTTCATCGGGTCAAGTTGTTCAAAGGAGTTGATTTTGATCAGGTCATTGAGTTGTCCAATTCGAACCAAATTTGTATGAGGTATTCTCTTTGTATGTACGAAGCAAGTGCTCAGCTAGTAAAAAGGTTTCAAGCTTAATGTTTTCAGTTGTTGTAATGCAGCAAACAGAAATTTACGCTAATGAAAAAGGTGTTTTTTGTAAAAAGCGAAGATTGTCTACGGCCATTAATAGCGAATCTACTCATGGAAATGAGGATACATTACGGAACGAAATTGAACATCTCAAAAAGAAGGTTGAGGAGTTGAGCAAGAGAGTTGAAGAGCTTGAGAAAGCCAAAATTGAATTGGTAGACCTGACCAACGATAGCTTTGACACTACGGTATCGGTACACTCAGAAGACTTAATTGAGGTTCCGAATGGCATCTGAAAGAATGGAGTTAGATTAGTTGTAGCTGATTGCTTGAAACAGTTGTTCAGACATCGAAAGATCAAACTTGAGGCTTTTTTGTTAATGTTTAAGGTCTGAAATACTCTTACGTTGTATAATGTTTGTTGCGGTTTTTAATCATTTTCCTAACCGGCTTTTTGTCCCCTTAGCCTAAAGCGTTTCTTATTTACGTGAATATTTCCATTCACCAATAATTTTCCTTTTATTCAAGACTTCATCTTTTTCAGGTTGTGAAAATGTCCGGTTTCAACTGGTTGATTATGAGTCTCGAGAAAGACGACGCTCAAATTAGTGATATCAACTCTAAAATGTGGGGAAGCTTAAGCTATGTTGACAAGGTCAAGAGAACGGAAGGCACCCAAACCATGCTACTAAAGGATGGAAGGTTGCGGTCGTACTTGATTTTGAAGCAAGGAGCAGCCGATTTCTCTCAAGATCTTGAGGAATTGAAAAAACAAATCAAACTTCCTGAAACAGATCGCAGGCCACAATTAACAGAAGTTGACGAAACGGCCCCAACTGCATCAAAGAAAAATTCCTCCGTTGTGCAATCGTCTTCAAACGTGGTCAAGGGAACCATTGTCACGGTATGTTTAAACCTCCGGAAATTGGATAAAGTTTTTTTAAAATGGAAAATAAAACACTTAGTGTAACTTTTTTTGCTATTTTTTATTATGGTTTAGTGCTGTGAAGAACACAAGGGAATTGCAAAGATGCTGCTTTTAAACGAAAAAAGGATGCACGACATGGTCACCCTGCTGCAAGGCTCTACCAGTCAGTCTGCGGATGATTAGAGCAGCCTCAAACGAAAATTTAATTCATTTGTTCGTATTTCTAATTTGGTTTCGTTTTTTTAATTTATTGGCAACCAATGTGATTTTTTTTTCAAAGGTAACCCATGCACTGGCTGGCATTGATAGTGTAGAAAATAGTGGAGATGGACAACAAGTTCAAGAGGAAGAGGAAAGGGAGGCCGATGATGTAGCGGAAGACAAGGATCTTGAAGAGGCCTTAATACTTCGACTTGTTGAGAAAAAGCCCACCGTGCAATTTGGTCTAAATGGAAAAAATTTAGACCTCATTTACAGCGGACACAAACCCACTGACTACGGTTTAGCGCTACGAAAGTGGATTTAAATGTGCCACGAAAGATGGACGTAAATGTGCCACGAAAGATTCAATGCGCAAGTTCTTCCGTGAGTTTCTGTAAAATTTTTCACAATCAGTTGAAACTTTTTTAATTTTGCGTTTCAATGTTTTTCTGCGCTCAAGGTTGTTCTCTGGGTAAAAATTTGTTTGAACATGAATAATATTTTAGGATCAATTGAGAGGAAGTTTCCGAGTTCATCCTTCCCCAATGCCAAAGATCAAGCAAAAAAGCAGCAAACAAGGCTGGACTAAATGCGAAACAACGGATTGAGGGCAAGGGAAAGTACAGCGAGCAAGCAAAGGAGTTGAAGAAAGCCAAGTATGTGAAGAAAAATGCTGGAAATCAAATTGCTCTTAATCAGATCTGAGTTGCTTGTTTTAAACTATACATATACTGCAGTTTGTTATTTTACCAGGCACATATCCCATTTTGCAGTCTCCAATTGCAGAGTTCTTATATAAATGTTTTGAGTTAGCGTATATTATTATTATTATTATTATTATTATTATTATTATTATTATTATTATTATTAAAGTTTTCACCATTTTACTCGATATAAATTTGTTGTTTTTAGTTAACTTTGAACTGCTAATTGTTTTCTTTTTAACTCAATTGAGGAGAGAAACAGTGAACCACAACAAAGCAAGTTATGTGTTTAATAACAAATGTTTTATCCTTTAATGATCTGAAGAATTTTTGTAGTAATTTCTCGATTGTCTTTAAGATTTATGGAGAACTCCAAACAAGACAAACGCCCTAAAAGGCAATCAAAAGTTCCCAGCTTCGAGACAGATCCTGAAACTCAAGTCGAAAGAAGTATTCGTTACGAGCACAGGAACACAGCTTTTATTTTTATCTATGAAAAAGCGTGTGTTACGACAACACTTAACAACCGCGCTTGGCCTCGAGGATACAGCGATGAAGCAAAGCTAGCTTTGAGACCGGGACAATATGAGTTTATCACTCACAATAGTGCACCCCATAGAATGATGTATTTGGGAAGAGCATCAGTTGAGAGGGCGAGAGAGCACAAGAAGCTGGCATCCGAGGTTTATGTTAAAGGACAACGACCGCCTTATATATGGGAAGGACCAGGAACTGAAACCGCCACCATTGTTACCAGTCAGCCAACAGTCAGTGCAACCCAACCAGCCAACGTATTTGTACCCGAATCCCCGGATATGCTCTTTTCTCCTGAACCGGTCAACGAAACTCCAAGCAGAAATACAGGCGAACAATTGAATGTTAACAGCAAAAACGTTGCTAAAGCATCTTTCCAAATGAAAGAAACAACACAGCCACTTCTGTTCCCAGAGAGTGCAACATCAACAGCAAATGCCAGTGTACAGGTACTCTCATTCGGTCTGAAAAAGCATATGGTTTTATTGCTTTTTGATTGGAGTTTTTTTAATTTAGGGTCCCTCTTCTATGTGTAGCGAACTCAAAGAGTTTTTGAAAGGCCACGAGGAAAGAATGTGTTGAGCTACTGAAGTTGGAGTTGCTATCAAAGCAAAACACGACAAAAAGCGAAGGAGGCTTTTAGGAGAATTGAACGATACGGTATGTCCGTGTGTAATTTTCTCATACGTCTTAATTCTTAAATCATTTTCGAGTTTTGTGAAATGATCTAACACTCTGGTTTTGACTTTAGCTAGATGAAGTCAATGAAATATCGTTGCTCCAACGGTTTGGCTTTCAAAGTGTGCATGAGGATAAGAGTCTTTTACAAGCCTATCCCATTCATCAAGTTCAGTTTGAGGGCGAGGATTTGATGAAAACCCACCAAGCCGGTCCTTATCCAACTCAACTTGGGCGTACTTTGCGAAGAACACTATTTGGGATCGATGGTTTGGTTGACGAGATGATGAACAGTGAAGGCTCGTACACCCGGTCTGAGGCATCCACGGAAAAAACTCTGTTGTTCGAGGGTAATTGTTTTCATGAACGACAAAATATTAGTTTGATAGTTAAGTCCAATATAAACAGAATATTCAACTCAAAAGACAAAACGCTGAACTGAGAGATGCGAGGTTTAGTTTCCTATTGTTTTTATATCCATCATTGTTTAGATGTTGTAAAGCAGAAGTACCCTTTAACACCCCGCCTGGCATTGAAGAAGGCAAAGGACTCCGCAAATCAGGCCGGGAGAGAAAGGCGAAGTTACCTGAAAAATCCAGAAAACCTGGAGCATAGTGTCGAAGCAACAACTTCTACCCCGCCTACTACTACTTCTAATCAGCCTGAGTAACTTTTGCTGTGCCTCTTTTGTGCTCGTGTTTACGTAACTGATAAAACAGTCTAATTGTAGTTATTAATAGTGAATTTGTTAAATTTGTGGCTTTTGTTTCAATACTTAGGGCATTCGTATCTGATTAGAATGTGATTTCTGCTGCTGCTATTTTGTACTGATAAATTGGCTGTGTTTTGATTGAGTTAATCTGTGGTTTATTTACTGATCATTTCTTGCAGTAATCAGTTTTAGTGTTTTTGTGCTCAATTTTATCTAACTGATAAAACAGTCTAATTGTAGTGATTAATAGTGATTTTGTTATATTTGAGGCTTATATTTCAATAATTAGGGCATTCTTATCTGATTAGAATGTGATTTTTGCTGCTGCTGTTTTGTACTGATAAATTGGTTGTGTTCTGATTGACTTAATCTGTGGTTTGGTTACTCAGCATTTCTTGCAGTAATCAGTTTGTCTTAAAATTAGTATCTCGATTTTTATTTCTGATTTTTTCTTGCTATTTCGAAAATCGAAAGTCACGCGTGTTCGTAGTTCTTTTTATTTCTTGTTCGCCGCCATAGTTCTCATGATTTGAATGGATGGAAACGCAAATTCAATGTTTGATCAGTTGATTATTTTAAGATAAAATGGATCTGTGCGAGAAGCTCGCTCAAATTGAAGGCTTCGTGGCACATCATTATGTTGAAAGATCTGATCACGAAGTACACCTGCTCACAGAACTGATTTCTAAAAACAGCTACATTGATTTGATGAACTCAGACAACCACTTCAAAAGATTGCATCAAGATTTGGAGGAAGTTTATAAATGTTCATTTAATGCTGGATTTAGAATTGAACCTGACAATTTTGGCGGTTATTGTTTGATCAATCGAAGTGGGAAAACAATAAAATGTGGCGAAATCAACGTTGCTGTGTGTTTGTTGGCAAAGAAGCCGAAAGATCGTGAGATAGATGACTGGTCCTTGATGGAAGGCGACAAATTGTTGGTAGGCGTCGCAAGATGGGCAAATCATTCGTGTGTCCCAAACTGCGACTACTACATGTGCGGAGGATACAAGGGGAGAGAATGCGTACGACTAAGAGCTTTAAGATAAATCAAGGATGGTGAAGAGCTGACAACTTTTTATAATGTAAATTTTTTTGGAGAGAAGAATAAGTTCTGTCTATGTGAACATAGATCAAAACATGGCTCAGAAGAAGAATCGCAAGAAGAGAGTGATGAACATGCTAAACCACCGAAACGAAAAAGAAATGTAAAACCACGGATAAAAATAACAGCCAGTGACGTACGTGGTTCCTTACTCACTGACCTCATTAAATTCTACAGCGAGGATTCGAACGTCAGTTTAGCTTCAGAAGTTAGCTCTATTCCCTTCACAAATAGCGATTTTCCAGATAATTCAATCAGTGATGCAGAACAAATCGAAAAGGATGGCAATTGCTCTGATTTGTCCGATGGTTTTAGTAGTACCGAGATCAGTTATCCTTGTGACCAAATTGAAACTCTTGTTGGAGTTGATTTGTTTGGAAATGTTTCAGCCACCGAGAGCGATTCAGAAAATGAAGAAAAGGGCGATATTGATCAAACTGTGCTATTAACTGAAGTACCGGGTGCCTCAAAAGAAAATCTTAAAGCTTCTCTTCTAGCTATTGTGTCGGTTCATAATGGCTCTGATTCGCTATTGAACGATCTTTTAAAGCGTGATCAGTTGCTGTTCGGTGGTCAAACTGTTTCGCCTTGGGCCGTCAGGAAACAGTTTGAAGACTTTTGTACACTTTACCAATCCAGTAAACAATCCTTTGACAACGGCGAGCTAATTCTGTTAAATTTTCGTCCTTTGTTGATTGACATTGTTAAAAACGCACTCCCTGAGATGCTAAAGTACGCCGAAGAGAAAGATTCTTCACGCGATATTTTGATGCCAACTTTTTGCATAACGGAACAACGTGGAATAAATGTCAGATTAATTGTCAACACCGATGGTGCTAATGTATGCAAGACACCCATAACTTCAGCATGGCCTCTTTTCTTGGCTGTTGCAGATCTATCTCCTAAGCTTCGCCAACTCTTCAAAAACCTTGTTCTGGGAGCATTGTTTGTTGGTTCGGGCTACCCTGATTTTGATATCGTCTTTGAACATATAAAACGAGAATTGTCAGTTACAGAGAAAATCATTTTCAATGGAGACGATTTGATTGTTACATTTGAACCTATTTTGCTAGTTGCTGACCTTACAGCAAAATCTAAAGTTCTGAAAATGAAGCAGTGCAATGGTTTCTATGGATGTACGCTTTGCAATTAAAGAGGAATTCATGTAGCGGGTTCCCATCGATATCCTCACGATGAAAGCTTTGAGATGCGTTCGTTTGATGCCCATATGCAAAATATCCAAGAGCTGGAAAGAGGAAGTGTGAATGAATTAAGAAATGAACTCGGTCGAAAGGCGGATTGTGAAATTAAAACTCTCGGTGTTAAAGGGAGAAGCAAAGCTTTCGATCTGATTTCAAATCAACCACTCTCATCTCCTGTTGACCCGATGCATCAGTTGTTCCTTGGTGTTGCAAAAGATATTCTATTGCATCATTATGAGAGGATGAGGCCTGAGCATAAAACTGAAATCAATATTTTTATTGATTCCCTTGATTTACCAAAA
Organism: Convolutriloba macropyga; assembly: GCF_964194025.1. Classification (NCBI taxonomy): domain Eukaryota; kingdom Metazoa; phylum Xenacoelomorpha; order Acoela; family Convolutidae; genus Convolutriloba; species Convolutriloba macropyga. The sequence goes on along the minus strand of NC_134480.1, from coordinate 26,285,587 downwards.
GAGTTCAAAAACTCACTCCGGAAACTTGATTCGTTGTCAAACTTCAAAGCAAAGGAAGTGAAAATCATGAGACTGTACTTTTCGCCCATAATTTTTCCTCCATTTTTGTATGGCGAAGAAAGAAAAAGTGACGAGTCTGACCTAAAGAAGCTAGTTTTTTCGATTCGAGAACTTTTTGAGTCATCCAACAACGCAAACTTATGTGATCAGCTTCTAAATGAGTTCTGTCTGAGCATGGCTGACAAAACTAATAAAATGGAGTCAATCAATTTCCATCTTTTGAGACATCTAGGTTGGCAAGCAAAAAATATTGGACCACTGTTTACGACATCTGCTGCTATGTTTGAGTCTGCTAACAGATTGCTTATTGCACCACTCACTGGAACCGTCAATCAGTGTCAAATAATGGTTTGGCGATTTGTAAGGGCAAAAATGATAGCAAAGATGAGCATTAAGGACGACTGTCTCACAGAAATGCTGACAAATTTTCACGAGAAAAGAAAATTAGATGAAAGTTATGGTTTCGTGGAAAGTTCGGAAACAAGAAAATTTCGCCAAGAGCATCCGAATTTAAAAATGTTCTGTCGAAATCTGATTTTTGCTTCCTATCATCAGCTGCATATGGACGGGGATGTACTGCTGATAAATATGTTGCTGCCTTTGTTGATGGTGAAATGATTGCCGGAGAAATACTGTTCTTTTTTCGTGGAATTGCTAACAATTGTGTGCTCCGAAAATTGAAAATTGTAAAGAAGTTGACATTGATAAAATCTCAGGCTCAAAATCTTGTCACATTCGGTTTTATTGTCCAGGATACAGAAGAGAAAATGCAAATTTGTTTAAGTGCCATCAAACATAAACTCTTCTATTTTCAGTTCAAAGAAGTGTCATATCTGATTGCCATGCTGTGTCATTATGAGCTTAATTAAACAGTTTTTGTTTTTGGTTTGATTTATTAAATGCAAATTGTAATTAAAGTCTAATTGAACCAAATTTGTAGTCTAGCGTACCTGCAAAAAATAGTTGAAATTATTTCATGCAATTTTTGCGTGTTTCTTAAAAATTTTTATTATAAGAAAAGAACTTAATTTTAACAAGTTTTATCAGGTGAAACAGTTGTTGAATTCAAAGCAATCTCGGCATGGAGTATAATTGTGCATTCATGTGGAGTGTTCAGTGGGGAATGTAAAACGAAAGGAATTGGTTTTCATAACTAAATTTCCGATTTAATCGAAAAAAGAATTTTAAACATAAGCTGTTTTGATTCGGTCATAGAGTTGTCCAAAGCGAACCAAACTCGGTATGGAGTTTTCCATGAATAACTAGAGTCTAAAACATTAGGGATTTTTGATATAGCTCGTCTAGAAAAAAGTTAGGTTTTCGTACGGAAATTTTGCGATTATTTCAAATAAGTAATTTTAAAAATAGGTCTTTTTGATTAGGTCATAGAGTCGTCCAAAGTGAACCAAACTTGGTATGGAGTATCTCATGTGTGTCTAAAGTGTAGAACAAAAAGAATTTTGCTATAGCTTGCGTAGGAAAAAAGTTAGTTTTTCATACGGAAATTGGCTATAATTTCAAATAAATAATTTTAAAAATAGGTCTTTTTAGTCGGATCAAGGAGTTGTCCAAATGGAACTAAACTCTGTATGGAGTATCCCCAGTGTATGTAGAGTCTAAAACAAAAGGAATTTTTGCTATAGCTTGCCTAGAAAAAAAGTTAGTTTGTCATACGGAAATTTCCTATTCGAATAATTTTGCGATTATAATTTTAAAAATAGGTCTTTTTCGTCGGATCAAGGAGTTGTCCAAATGGAACCAAACTCGGTATGGAGTATCCCCAGTGTATGCAGAGTCTAAAACAAAAAGAATTTTTACTATAGCTTGCCTAGGAAAAAAGTTAGGTTTTCATACGGAAATTTGCGATTATTTCAAATATGTAATTTTAAAAATAGGTCTTTTTGATTAGGTCATAGAGTCGTCCAAAGTGAACCAAACTCGGTATGGAGTATCCCATGTATAGTTAGAGTTTAAAACTAAAGGAATTTTTGCTATAGCTCGCGTAGGAAAAAAGTTAGTTTTTCATACGGAAATATCGACTTTTTCGCTTATTATTCGCGTATTCTATTTTCAAAAATATAGAAGTTTCATCGGGTCAAGGAGTTGCTCAAATCCAACCTTACTCGATGTAGAGTATCACCAGTGTAATAGGAGTCTAAAACAAAGGGAATTTTTGCTATAGCTTACGTAGGAAGAAAGTAAGAATTTCATACGGAAATGTGCGAATTTTGCGAATAACGAATTTTAAAAATAGGTCTTTTTCATCGGATCAGGGAAACGTCCAAATGAATCCAAACTCGGTATGCAGTATCCCCTGTGTATCTGGAGTCTAAAGGAGAAAGAATTTTTGCTATAGCTTGCCTAGAAAAAAGTTAGTTTTTTATACGGAAATTTGCGAATTTCGCGAATAACGAATTTTAAAAATAGGTCTTTTTTGTCGGATCAAGGAGTTGTCTGAATGAAACTAAACTCGGTATGCAGTATCCCCTTTGTATCTAGAGTCTAAAACAAAAAGAATTTTTGGTATAGCTTGCCTAGGAAAAAAGTAAGTTTTTCATACGGAAATATCGACTTTTTCGCTTATTATTCGCGTATTCTATTTTCAAAAATATAGAAGTTTCATCGGGTCAAGGAGTTGTTCAAATCCAACTATACTAGGTATGGAGTATCACCAGTGTAATAAGAGTGTAAAACAAAAAGAATTTTTGGTATAGCTTGCCTAGGAAAAAAGTAAGGTTTTCATACGGAAATTTGCGAATTTCGCGAATAACGAATTTTGAAAATAGGTCTTTTTCATTTGGTCAAGAAGTTATTCAAATCGAACGAAACTCGGTATGGAGTATCCACTGTGTAGGTAGTGCATAGGAAAAAAGGAATTTTTGGTATATCTTGCCTAGGAAAAAAAGTATGGTTTTCATACGGAAAAATCGACTTTCTCGCTTATTATTCGCGTATTCTATTTTCAAAAATATAGAAGTTTAGTCGGGTCAAAGAGTTGTCCAAATGAAACGAAACTTGGAATGCAGTATTCCCTGTGTATCTAGAGTCTAAAAGAGAAAGAATTTTTGCTAAAGGTTGCCTAGAAAAAAAGTTAGTTTTTTATACGGAAATTTGCGAATTTCGCGAATAACGAATTTTAAAAATAGGTCTTTTTCATCGGATCAAGGAGTTGTTCAAAGTGAACCAAATTGATATCCTAGACTACCAGTAATATTTAAGTTGTAATGCAAAAAGAATGGTCCGCCTAACTGTCCTAGAAAAAAAGTTGGTTTTTCAATCGGAAATATCGACTTATTCGCTTATTCTATTTTCAAAAATATAGAATTTTTATTGGGTCAAGAAGTTGTCCAAATTGAATCAAACTTGGTATGGAGTATACCCTGTGTAGGTAGAGTCTAAAACTAAAGGAATTTTTGCTATAGCTTGCCTAGAAAAAAAGTTAGTTTTATATACGGAAATTTGCTATTATTTCAAATAAATAATTTTAAAAATAGGTCTTTTTCGTCGGATCAAGGAGTTGTCCAAATGGAACTAAACTCGGTATGGAGTATCCCCAGTGTATGTAGAGTCTAAAACAAAAGGAATTTTTGCTATAGCTTGCCTAGGAAAAAAGTTAGTTTGTCATACGGAAATTTCCTATTATTTCGAATAATTTTGCGATTATAATTTTAAAAATAGGTCTTTTTCGTCGGATCAAGGAGTTGTCCAAATGGAACCAAACTCGGTATGGAGTATCACCAGTGTATGCAGAGTCTAAAACAAAAAGAATTTTTACTATAGCTTACCTAGGAAAAAAGTTAGTTTTTCATACGGAAATTTGCTATAATTTCAAATAAATAATTTTAAAAATAGGTCTTTTTAGTCGGATCAAGGAGTTGTCCAAATGGAACCAAACTCGGTGTGGATTATCACCAGTGTAATTAGAGTCCAAAACAAAAGGAATTTTTGCTATAGCTTACGTAGGAAGAAAGTTAGGTTTTCATACGGAAATTTGCGAATTTCGCGAATAACGAATTTAAAAAATAGGTCTTTTTCATCGGGTCAAGAAGTTATTGAAATCAAACCAATTTCGGTATGGAGTATCCCCTGTGTATGTGGAGTGTAAAACAAGAAAAAATTTTGCTATAAGTTGCGTAGGAAAAAAGTTAGTTTTTCGTACGTTAATTTCCGATTAATTCGAATAATTAATTTTAAATAATTTTTAAAAATAGGTCTTTTTGATTAGGTCATAGAGTCGTCCAAAGTGAACCAAACATGGTATGGAGTATCCCCAGTGTAATTAGAGTCTAAAACAAAAAGAATTTTTGCTATAGCTTACGTAGGAAGAAAGTTAGTTTTTCATACGGAAATTTGCTATAATTTCAAATAAATAATTTTAAAAATAGGTCTTTTTCGTCGAATCAAGGAGTTGTCCAAATGGAACCAAACTTGGTATGGAGTATCCCCTGTGTATGTGGAGTATAAAACGAGAAAAAATTTTGCTATAAGTTGCGTAGGAAAATAGTTAGTTTTTCGTACGTTAATTTCCGATTAATTCGAATAATTAATTTTAAATAATTTTTAAAAATAGGTCTTTTTGATTAGGTCATAGAGTCGTCCAAAGTGAACCAAACATGGTATGGAGTATCCCCAGTGTAATTAGAGTCTAAAACAAAAAGAGTTTTTGCTATAGCTTACGTAGGAAGAAAGTTAGGTTTTCATACGGAAATTTGCGAATTTCGCGAATAACGAAATTTAAGTTTAGGTCTCTTTCGTATGGTCAAAAACTTCATGAAATTGAGCTAAACTCGGTATAGAGTATCCCATGTGTATCTAGAGTGTAGAACAAAAAGAATTTTTGCTATAGCTTGCGTAGGAAAAAAGTTAGTTTTATATACTGAAATTTGCGAATTTCGCGAATAAAAATTTTTAGAAATAGGTCTTTTTCGTCGGGTCAAGGAGTTGTCCAAATGGAACCAAACTCGGTATGGAGTATCCCCAGTGTATGTAGAGTCTAAAACAAAAGAAAATTTTGCTATAGCTTGCCTAGGAAAAAAGTTAGTTTTTCGTACGGAAATTTGCGAATTTCGCGAATAGCGAATTTTAAAGATAGGTCTTTTTCGTATGGTCAAAAACTTCATGAAATTGAACCAAACTTGGTATGGAGTATCTCATGTGTGTCTAAAGTGTAGATTAAGAAGAATTTTTGCTTTAGCTTGCCTAGGAAAAAAGTTAGTTTTTCGTACGGAAATTTGCGAATTTCGCGAATAGCGAATTTTAAAGATAGGTCTTTTTCGCATGGTCAAAAACTTCATGAAATTGAACCAAACTTGGTATGGAGTATCTCATGTGTGTCTAAAGTGTAGATTAAGAAGAATTTTTGCTTTAGCTTGCCTAGGAAAAAAGTTAGTTTTTCGTACCGAAATTTGCGAATTTCGCGAATAGCGAATTTTAAAGATAGGTCTTTTTCGCATGGTCATAAACTTCATGAAATTGAACCAAACTTGGTATGGAGTATCTCATGTGTGTCTAAAGTGTAGAACAAAAAGAATTTTTGCTATAGCTTGCGTAGGAAAAAAGTTAGTTTTTCGTACGGAAATTTCCGATTAATTCGAATAATTAATTTTAAATAATTTTTAAAAATAGGTCTTTTTGATTAGGTCATAGAGTCGTCCAAAGTGAACCAAACATGGTATGGAGTATCCCCAGTGTAATTAGAGTCTAAAACAAAAAGAGTTTTTGCTATAGCTTACGTAGGAAGAAAGTTAGGTTTTCATACGGAAATTTGCGAATTTCGCGAATAACGAAATTTAAGTTTAGGTCTCTTTCGTATGGTCAAAAACTTCATGAAATTGAGCTAAACTCGGTATAGAGTATCCCATGTGTATCTAGAGTGTAGAACAAAAAGAATTTTTGCTATAGCTTGCGTAGGAAAAAAGTTAGTTTTATATACTGAAATTTGCGAATTTCGCGAATAAAAATTTTTAGAAATAGGTCTTTTTCGTCGGGTCAAGGAGTTGTCCAAATGGAACCAAACTCGGTATGGAGTATCCCCAGTGTATGTAGAGTCTAAAACAAAAGAAAATTTTGCTATAGCTTGCCTAGGAAAAAAGTTAGTTTTTCGTACGGAAATTTGCGAATTTCGCGAATAGCGAATTTTAAAGATAGGTCTTTTTCGTATGGTCAAAAACTTCATGAAATTGAACCAAACTTGGTATGGAGTATCTCATGTGTGTCTAAAGTGTAGATTAAGAAGAATTTTTGCTTTAGCTTGCCTAGGAAAAAAGTTAGTTTTTCGTACCGAAATTTGCGAATTTCGCGAATAGCGAATTTTAAAGATAGGTCTTTTTCGCATGGTCATAAACTTCATGAAATTGAACCAAACTTGGTATGGAGTATTTCATGTGTGTCCAAAATGTAGATTGAAAGGAATTTTTGCTTTAGCTTGCCTAGGAAAAAAGTTAGTTTTTTGTACGGAAATTTGCGAATTTCGCGAATAGCGAATTTTAAAGATAGGTCTTTTTCGTATGGTCATAAACTTCATGAAATTGAACCAAACTTGGTATGGAGTATCTCATGTGTGTCTAAAGTGTAGAACAAAAAGAATTTTTGCTATAGCTTGCGTAGGAAAAAAGTTAGTTTTTCGTACGGAAATTTCCGATTAATTCGAATAATTAATTTTAAATAATTTTTAGAAATAGGTCTTTTTGATTAGGTCATAGAGTCGTCCAAAGTGAACCAAACATGGTATGGAGTATCCCCAGTGTAACTAGAGTCTAAAACAAAAAGAATTTTTGCTATAGCTTACGTAGGAAGAAAGTTAGTTTTTCATACGGAAATTTGCGAATTTCGCGAATGGCGAATTTTAAAGATAGGTCTTTTTCGTCGGGTCAAGGAGTTGTCCAAAGTGAACCAAACTTGGTATGGAGTATTCCCAGTGTACCTAGAATGTAAGGCAAAAAGAATATTCGATGTAGCTGGTATTGGTGCAGAAGTTATGTGTTTTAAGTGTTGCTTGGTTTTTTTTAAAAAAAATCATAAATATAGACTTAAAAATGGGTGGGACGCCTTTCGGGCGTCAAGATTTTTCGGTGCTCTCCCTACCTCCTCCCCTCGTTGTCTCGCCCGTGTTTTCGTCTCGCTCGTGTTTCGCGTTCTCTCGCTCGTCTCTCGCTCGTGTCTCGCGTTCTCTCGCTCGTCTCTTGCTCGTCTCGCGTTCTCTCGCGTTGTCTCGCTCGTGTCTCGCGTTGTCTCGCTCGTCTCTCGCTTCGGTCTTTTGGCTTGAGTCTATGATGTGTGTTTATGATGTATGATATGTTTATATTGATTTCAGCTTTCTTGAATGAGTGTCAAAAAAAAGACTTAAAAAGTCTTATTAGAGGTTCATTTTATTCTTAATGCTGATAGATAGACACCTTGAATTTTGCTCACAATAGCAAAAAAAGGAATGTCTCCTATTAGTATAAAGATGTTCATGTACCTCACGTAAAAAAAGACTTTATGTGGATTTGTGGACTCGTGGAACCCTCTGGCGTCTTCATCTTCAATGGGCATCTACATGCATAAAAGGTTAGTTTTTTAGTCTGGACATATGCAACTTTGAACGCACGAAAGTCTGGACATAGGCTTTTTTAAACGCACGATAGTCTGATCATGAACGCACAAAAATTTTTCGTGCGTTCATGATCAGACTATCGTGCGTTCAAAACGGCCTATGTCCAGACTATCGTGCGTTCAAAATTGCATATGTCCAGACTATCGTGCGTTTAAAATTGCATATGTCCAGACTATCGTGCGTTCAAAATTGCATATGTCCAGACTATCGTGCGTTCAAAATTGCATATGTCCAGACTATCGTGCGTTCAAAATTGCATATGTCCAGACTATCGTGCGTTCAAAATTGCATATGTCCAGACTATCGTGCGTTCAAAATTGCATATGTCCAGACTATCGTGCGTTCAAAATTGCATATGTCCAGACTATCGTGCGTTCATTTTTTTTCCAGACCGTGTAATTTTGAACGCACGACGCCACCTTGTGCGTTCATTTCGGTCTGGACATATCGACTTTCGGTCTGGCACCTCAACCTGGGTGAACATCAACAACCACAAAATTATCTATTCCATCAACTCTTTTGGATTGGCTAATTTCCAAAAGTTGTCCTGTCAAATGGCGGCACTCCATTGACCTTCCACTTCACCAATTGTTCTCGGGAGTTCCGTTGTGTGCTGATGTTCTGTCCCTGCTGGGTAGATTGACTAACCTGACTTACCTGAATGGTTAATGGATAATTGTTAGGTGTTAGTTGTTAAAAATATGTTACTGAAGTTTATAGTGCTACCTGGTTTTGGTGTAGGTGCAGTTTTGTATGTTTTAACAAGTAGATCGTGAAAAGTAATCTATGCACTCACGTGGTTCCTGTTAAGTATATTTTCAATTGTTTTTTTATAGTGGTAAACTTTTATATGTATACTTTACGTATCCCTTACGCTTGGAAAAAAGAAAACTTTATTCATATATGAAGTCGTGATTCGCTAATTGGTTAATGGGAATGTTAGATGTTAGTGTAATTAAAATGATTCTCCATGGTTGCCACCCATAAGAATCAAAACAAACGAAAACCGAACGATTCTTAAAGGTTTCATATTAAAGAAACTCGCTCATTTTTATCTATCAGTACGTTTCGGGGGAAGTCTTATGAACACAATAGATGGTCTGCTTTAAATTGCTGCAAACAAGGATCGATATGTACTGCTTGCGGATATCACAAATGAGCTCTGGATTATTGTATGTGTTAGATGTGTATAGTTTTAGTTGTTTGGAAGAAGTGTCACCTATTGAATGTGTCCTTGAACGGAAAGTGACATTTGAACGAGAGAGAGATGACATGGAAAGGTGTCTTGTTAGTATGTCGGTGTCACATGTCTCGTGTTAATTGGCCTCATGTTGGTGTATTGTTATATGTACTGTCGGTGTATTGTTTTTATGAACGTGGAAAGACTTCATTGTTATTAAGAAACTCATAAGAGAGTTTTGTTATACTTATTTTAATACTATTATTAAGTTTGAAACTTTCGAATTGGGTGTGAATTTTGCATGATCGAACATTCTGTTTCTGATAGTCACTTGTTTTAAATTTTACATAGTCTTTTCTGGTTTCATATGCAAGTAGTTTTTAAGTCAAGTAATTGCATGTATTACATGTGTTAATTTGGTTTAATTAATCATTTTATTAGTTTATTTACATACAGTACAGTTGCATACATTGAATTTTGATTATTGTTGTTGGTATTTACAGGACAAGAGATAAGTTATGACAAACAATTTGGGCATTCATACCTCTGAATTGTTTGGTAGTGGGTATTGGAGAATTATGCTTGTTTAAAGCTGGGGGGTGCTAGTGTAGGGGGAGTTTTTCCTGAGTGTGTTGTTCATTAATGTTCGGGGTTGATAAACAGGTTGATAAACAGGCGTGTACAAAACAGGTACAGCTCGATGCGTGCGGTTACGCAGTTACAATAAGTTTAATTACTTCTAATGTATGTACTAACTAGCGTTTATTACATATTGTATTAATTTGGTTTAATTAATCATTTCCCGGGTTGAATTTTTCCGCCCAAAATGATGTAAGAGTGGGGCTGCAATGGGAGGACTTTTTAGGAAAATGCAGCTCAAAACTCTTACGTCTTTTTGGGCTGCATTGGGCTTCCAAGGGGGGTAAAATGGTGTAAGAGTGAGGGGGTAAAAGACAAATTAACCCCCCATTCTTACATCTTTTTTGGTCTGCCAAGGGGGTAAAACGATCTAAGAATTGGGGGGTAATTTGTCTTTTACACCCTCACTCTTACACAATTTTGCCCCCCTTGGCAGACCAAAAAAGATGTAAGAGTGGGGGGTTAATTTGTCTTTTACCCCCTCACTCATACACCATTTTACACCCCTTGGAAGCCCAATGCAGCCCAAAAAGACGTAAGAGTTTTGAGCTGCATTTTCCTAAAAAATCCTCCCATTGCAGCCCCACTCTTACGTCATTTTACCCCCCTTGGCAGCCCAACTCTTACATCATTTTACCCCCCCCCCCCCAGGCAGCCCAACTTTTACATCATTTAACCCCCTCAATCTTTTAGCCTGAAGACTGCCAGTCTTGAACCCACAACCTCTGTACCCTCAGCTGCGTCGCCTTATCCTCCAGACCATCGACGCTTGTCCAACCCTTGACGGTCTAAATATATAAATAATAATTGTTAGAATTGCCCCATCACAACAAATTACACCCTCACTCTTACATCGTTTTACCCCCCTTGGCAGCCCAACTCTTAGATCATTTTACCCCCACTGAACAAATTACCCCCTCACTCTTGCACCATTTTACCCCCCTTGGCAGCCCAACTCTTACATCATTTTACCCCCTCTGAACAAATTACCCCCTCACTCTTACACCATTTTACCCCCCTTGGCAGCCCAACTCTTACCTCATTTTACCCCCTCTGGACAAATTACCCCCTCACTCTTACACAATATTACCCCCCTTGGCAGCCTAACTCTTACATCATTTTACCCCTCTGAACAAATTACCCCCTCACTCTTACACTTTTTTACTCCCCTTGGCAACCCAACTCTTACCTAATTTTACCCCCTCTGGACAAATTACCCCCTCACTCTTACACCATTTTACCCCCCTTGGCAGCCCAACTCTTACATCACTTTAACCCCTCTGAACAAATTACCCCCTCACTCTTACACAATTTTACCCCCCTGGGCAGCCCAACTCTTACCTCATTTTACCCCCTCTGGACAAATTACCCCCTCACTCTTACACAATATTACCCCCCTTGGCAGCCTAACTCTTACATCATTTTACCCCCTCTGAACAAATTACCCCCTCACTCTTACAATTTTTTACTCCCCTTGGCAACCCAACTCTTACCTAATTTTACCCCCTCTGGACAAATTACCCCCTCACTCTTACACCATTTTACCCCCCTTGGCAGCCCAACTCTTACATCACTTTAACCCCTCTGAACAAATTACCCCCTCACTCTTACACAATTTTACCCCCCTGGGCAGCCCAACTCTTACCTCATTTTACCCCCTCTGGACAAATTACCCCCTCACTCTTACACAATATTACCCCCCTTGGCAGCCTAACTCTTACATCATTTTACCCCCTCTGAACAAATTACCCCCTCACTCTTACACTTCTTTACTCCCCTTGGCAACCCAACTCATACCTAATTTTACCCCCTCTGGACAAATTACCCCCTCACTCTTTCACCATTTTACCCCCCTTGGCAGCCCAACTCTTACATCACTTTAACCCCTCTGAACAAATTACCCTCTCACTCTTACACAATTTTACCCCCCTGGGCAGCCCAACTCTTACCTCATTTTACCCCCTCTGGACAAATTACCCCCTCACTCTTACACCATTTTACCATCCTTGGCAGCCCAACTCTTACATCACTTTAACCCCTCTGGACAAATTACCCCCTCACTCTTACACCATTTTACCCCCCTTGGCAGCCCAACTCTTACCTCATTTTACCCCGAGGGTGGTAATTCCTGAAAAGTCCTCCCATTGCAGCCCACTCTTACATGGCAATTTCAGTCAAGGGGGGTAATTCCTGAAAAGTCTTCCCATTGCAGCCCATTGCAGCCCACTCTTACATGGCAATTTCAGTCATGGGGGGTAATTCCTGAAAAGTCTTCCCATTGCAGCCCATTGCAGCCCACTCTTACTTGGCAATATTAGTCAGGGGGGTAATTCCTTAAAAGTCCTCCCATTGCAGCCCGTTGCAGCCCACTCTTACATGGCAGTTTTAGTCATGGGGGGTAATTCCTGAAAAGTCCTCCCATTGCAGCCCATTGCAGCCCACTCTTACATGACAATTTCAGTCATGGGGGGTAATTCCTGAAAAGTCTTCCCATTGCAGCCCATTGCAGCCCACTCTTACATGGCAATTTCAGTCATGGGGGGTAACTCCTGAAAAGTCTTCCCTTTGCAGCCCATTGCAGCCCACTCTTACATGGCAATATTAGTCAGGGGGGTAATTCCTTAAAAGTCCTCCCATTGCAGCCCATTGCAGCCCACTCTTGCATGACAATTTCAGTCATGTGGGGTAATTCCTGAGAAGTCCTCCCATTGAAGCCCATTGCAGCCCACTCTTACATGGCAATTTCAGTCATGGGGAGTAATTCCTGAAAAGTCCTCCCATTGCAGCCCATTGCAGCCCACTCTTACATGGCAATTTTAATCATGGGGGGCAATTCCTGAAAAGTCCTCCCATTGCAGCCCATTGCAGCCCACTCTTACATGACATTTTCAGTCATGGGGGTAATTCCTGAAAAGTCCTCCCATTGCAGGCCATTGCAGCTCACTCTTACATGACAATTTCAATCATGGGGGGTAATTCCTGAAAACTCCTCCCATTGCAGCCCATTGCAGCCCACTCTTACATGGCAATTTCAGTCATGGGGGTAATTCTTTAAAAGTCCTCCCATTGCAGCCCATTGCAGCCCACTCTTACTTGGCAATTTCAGTCAGGGGGTAATTCCTTAAAAGTCCTCCCATTGCAGCCCAACTCTTACATCATTTTACCCCCTCTGAACAAATTACCCCCACACTCTTACATCAATTTACCCCCCATAGACAAATTACTCCCCCATTCTTACATCAAAATGGGAGGATTTTAGGGAGGACTTTCGACCCGGGTTTATTAGTTTATTTACATACAGTACAGTTACATACATGGACTTTTGATTATTGTTGTTGGTATTTACAGGACAAGAGGTAAGTTGATAAACAATTTTGCCCTTTGGGCATTCATACCTCTGAATTGTTTGGTAGTGGTTATTGGAGAATAATGCTTGTTTAAAGCTGGGGGGTGCAAATGTAGTGGGGTTTTTCCTGAGTGTGTTGTTCATTAATGTTTTGGGTTGATAAGCAAAACAGGTACAGCTCGATGCGTGCGGTCACGCAGTTACAATAAGTTTAATTAATACTAATGAATGTACCTACTAGCGTTTATTACATAATGGTGTTTGTTTTTAGTACATTCGAAATAGGAACTAGAATAGTATTTAGTTATTTAGTATTTAGGACCGATGTGTATGCTGATGGTGATAATAGTAAAAACTACATGTAGAAATGTAAAATGATACTGGCAGAGATAAAGGTGTTTAAAAAGGATCTATTTATATATAGCTAGTTATAAGGTTAGATAGAAAGGGAAAAAATAATATAACAGGGCCATGATACTTATAGCTGGTATTCATAAGTATAACGTATATATACATGGCGTTTATAATTGTCAACATAGCGTTTATAAATTTGTAAATTGTCAACACTTTCACTTTTACAAAAGATGGGTATATTTATATGGACATTTAGAACTCACATGTGAATGACAATAAAACTCACAGCTGATTGATATAGTTATTGAATATGCATATTACAAATGACTTTTAAACTATAGAATTTTAAATGGGATGAATTCGATCTATGAAACTGAATAAGATTGGGTGGAACCGAGTGAATGATGGTGTTTGGTAATAAGTTTGTTAAACGATTTTGATTTGTTGAGGATAAATTGGCTTCTTTTCGACTTCGTTAAACTCCTTAATGAAGTCGGCGTTTTGTGCCAGTAAATTGGCAGGTGCTTTTAAGACATCTATATGGTTCATCTCTATAAACGTCGATTATACTGTTCGCATGGTTCAAGGATTCCGATAGTGACTATTAAGGGGCGTTCGGGGTGCTCGCTGGGTTGGAATACATTATAATTTTTAATAGGGTCACAATTCTGGAGGGTGCCTTTCAGGTATTTTGGATTTAAGGTCTAAGCAAAATTTAAAAAGTAAGGCGATGTCAATTGGTCATTTATATAAAAGAAATTACCATGGGGTAGGTTGTCTTTGAGAAACGTGTAATATAAAAGATTATGTATTAATTTAGTTTTGCGCACTCGGAAGTCATTATTTTGTACGTCTTTTGGGGTGTGATGTTAAAATTTAAAATTAAATTGGAAAACTTCGTGGTTGTAAATTTTCTATGCGCTTATGTTCTGTAAAGCTTTTGCAATGTCATGATCTAGAACTGGTCTTCGAAAAAGGGAGAAATAGTGATCGTAATCGTATTTTTCGGTCAAACTGTAGAACTGTTTTAAGTGTGGATAACTGGATTGATGGACTTTATCTCTGTCCATGTTTCGGTTGCTTTGTTTTACAGATTCTACATTCCCTTTTGGAACCAGTGGAATAAATTCCAAAAGGCGGTGCTGTTGCTGATGAAATTGGTGAATGCTGAAGTTGTGCAGTTTGGACTCATGTGGTCTTTTAGCCCAATTTAAAAACAATAACAGTGGATTGTAAATGTCAGAACCTGACTTTGTGTAATTTCTAGGATCCTCGTTCTTGAACCATATGGTTTCACTAATAGCTGTGTTGGGAGATTGCTTGCACGAACTCTAGTGAAAGAAATTTTTTGAGTTGTTGCTTCTTGGTGTTACTGCATGTGGGAGTCGGAGGCTATTTGTTTTATATTGAGCTATCCCTCCTCGTGCAACTTGATTGTAGTGCTCTACAATTGGGTTTTTCCTTTTAGGCCCTAATCTACCTTTCAATGTGGCAGGTGTTGTGACATTGATTTCAGAAGGTGGTTCTGGCAATTGTTCTGGCATTGGTGGATTAAACACAACTGGAGGGGACACTGGCATGGGAGTAAGACGTGTTCTGAGCTTACCTTTTAACAGGAAACTATCTGAACTGTCTTATGGTAGTCTCAAGAATAGTAATAATCTTAAGGCTTACCTGAAAAACTAAAGTTCTATGACTGTAGTCTATTACTCTTCGATAGGAGTACTAGTGGATAGAGCACGGGTCCCAGTGCTGCTATCTAGACTTAGTCTCAAATATATTTCACGAGCGGCGTAGAGAGAGATTCATATACTTTATTGTTATATCAGGTCTGACTCTGAAGGAACCAACTAAAGAGTGAAAGGGAAAATTTAAGACATTTCTGAAAGGGAAAATAATAAATATAATTTTAGCCAATCAGAAAAGAGTATTTTAGTTTCAGCAGATTGTTTAGTTTTTTTGAATAAATAGTTTTTCCAAGTTTGTTTCTGGATGTCAATCAAGATTGACTCCATCTTTCCTGATTGTTGAGTTTTGGAAAACTTGTGATTTGTTCAAGTTCCTCTTCTACTTTTCTTTTCTAGCAGGTTGATTTGAAGTTCGCACGTAGATTTTTAGTCGTTAAGTAGTTTTGGGTAGAGTTGTAGTCAGTGTGCGGTCGTAGGTAGATTTGTTGTCCTTGGGCAGTTGTAGGTAGGCAAGTTGTCAAAGACTTTAGTTGAACATCGACAATCACAAAATTATCTACTCCATGAACTGTTGGAATTCGTAAAGTTCCAATGGTTCCCCTGTCGGATGGCGGATGCCGATGATTCAGTGATCCATGGTGTGCTGCTGTTGCGGTGTGCTCTGTCCTTGCTGTTGTGTATTGGCTTAGCTGACTTACCCGAATGGTTTCTTAGTACTTTGGTTATTGTTAGGTGTGAATTGTTAATTTAGTTTAAATAGTATTATAGTGTTACTCGGAGTAGGTGTAGGTGAAATTGGGTAATTCTTAACAAGTCTATCGTGAAAATTTTTTGAGGTTCCTGTTAATTATACATTCAATTGTTTTAGTAACACTTTACATGTATACTGCATGTATCCCTTCCGGTTGGAAAAGGAGAAACTATATGCATGCATAAAATCGTTTACGTTGTTATTGGTAGTGGAATGTTAGATGTTAGTGCAAGGAAAGTTTTGGTCCACTGCATTTAAGCGAGGTACAATGTCAATTAACCAAATATGGCAATCGTATAACAAATCGATTCCTAAATTATTGTTACAACTCGCCTGATTCCTATGAATGATGTTAATATAAGGCGCTCCGTGCATCTATTTCTTGTAATTCTTGACTGCAAACAGCAGAGGCGTACAATTTCAAGAAAGTTTATGGAAGTTGTTCATTTAATTTTGTTAGTTGTTAATATCTTTGTTTAGTTTTTTGTAGTCGAGGTTCTTAAACGCTGGGTGACGATTGAATGTAGAGGTGGCATGGTAAAGGTCTCCGGTTATTATTATTGCTTTCGTTGTTAAACCGTGTCTTTGCGGTTTAGAAGGAAAAGTGTTCCACGAAGCTGGTCGATATTCCATTTTATAGTAATCAAGGTTAATGTTGTTCATTACTATTTTGACATTGACTGTCAGTCACGGCAAAGCGCTGTTATATGCCGTTTTGAAATTTTCGAATTACATGCGAAGGTTAATTATTTTCGAATTTTTGGTATGTAATTAGGTTGTGTTTTTGTTTTGGTTAAATAATCTGGTGTAAGAGTACTTTTACTACGTCGGTATATAGATGCTTTATTATAGTTTGTGTTTTATTATTATAAATAGAATAGTTGAACTTTGTTCAGGTGCATGTCGTGTCTTCATACGTGTCTTTACTCTTAGTCATGGACGAAATTATTAACAAAATTAATTAGTATTAATTTGCATGTATTACGTACATGTGGGTGTCATTTTGTTTGTTATTTACATAGAGTATAGTTGGTTTACATACATTACATTCGGCTTACATATATTGATTCGGTATTATTTATATTTGCTGAGGTGAGTTAATATTCTTATTTCTCTATTCCAGAAGAGTATTCGGTGTACTGTTCACACATTGTGGGCAGGTAATAAAGGGGTAATAAAGGGCAGGTATTAGAGGGGTAGTAATTGGGAGCTGGATACTGATTATTAAGAGCAACAGTTCAGGTGTTGAATGGGTTTTTAAATATAATGTTTGTTTAGGTGTAAGTTATTCCCGAGCTGTTGTTTTTATCTAACTTAATAACTATTTCGCTGATGGTGAACTATGGTTAGAGTTTAAAAGTTATTAATAGGTTATTATGGTTTAGAGTTTATTGGTTTATTAGTTTATTGGTTTAGAGTTGGTTTAGAGTATCAATGTTTTGTCTATATTCAGGTGATCGATATAAGGGTTTAGTACAGCTAATCTGGTTTTATATTTAAATAGCTGTTTATGAGTTAGTTTTTCGGTTATAGGTTATAATACCTCGATAACTAAGTTATAACAAGTGCATTTAGAGGTGTATTCTATATTGAATGTCTTTAGATCGATATGGCAAAATAGTAGAATTCAGAGTTCCTAGTTGAAAAATCTAATAATGTGGTCAACCATACTTTTAATTTTAATCTAAACAGTAATGGTTTACAAAATGGTTTGACATTAGATACAAAAGTATAATTCAAGTTCAGATGCATTAATTGAATAGGTTGAATAATAGTTTTGAGGTAATTTGTTGGGGACATTTAAGCACAAGACATCTGAACAAGTACATTTCAACAGAGTTTATAAAAGGTGACTGGAGTGAAGATGAGTGGAAAAATCGTTAGATTAATTCAGTTTGCTGAGGATAGTTCCTTGTATTTTTAAATTCTTTGAACTCTTTTAGAAATTCCTCGTTTTGTCCCAATAGACAGGCTACTGCATTGTACATAAGGTTCGGTGTCATATGTGGTAGCGTGGCTTTAACTGCCTTCCGCACTTGCTGTTCTTGTTCTGTCGGGCAACGACTTCCTAAATACTCGACAAACTTCTATACTCGAATAAAGAATGATAATTTTTAGTCGGCTCTAGCGCTTCGATGGTACAACGAGGGGTCGTTCGGGGTTTTCTATTGGTTGAAATATATAATAATTTTTAATGGGGTCAAAATTCCGTAAGGTGCCTTTCATGTATTCGGGTTTAATGGTGTATGCATATTTATGGAAATAAGGTGATGTTAGATGATCATTATATATATATATATATATATATATATATATATATATATATATATATATATAATTGTCATGTGGGAGGTTATCTTTTAAATATGTATAATATATTAAATTATGTACTAACCTCGTATCATGTACCTTAAAATTATTACATTGAACATCTTTAGGGGTCGGGTGTAAAAAGTTAAAACTTGGTTGGAAAATTTCATGACTGTATATTTTGTATGCATGTACGTCTTGAGATGCTTCGACGACTACATGATCCAGGGACGGGTTTCTAGGGAGAGTGAATTTAAAATTATAGTTAAAAAGAAATTTCTCCGTTAGGCTGTAAAACTGTTTCAGCTGTGGATATTTCTGTTGATATACAGCATCTCGGCCCATGTTTCTTGTGCTATTTTTAATGGTTTCTAAGTTCTCACACGCTTCTGGTCGCATAAACTCTGGTAATCGATGTTGTTGTTTGAAGAATGGATGGATGTGGAAGTTGTGGAGTTTTGTTTTTGTAAAGTATGTCTGCCCAATTTAAGAATGATAGCAACGGGTTATATTGCTCGTTATCCGGGTTTGCATATAGGTGGGGGTCGTCATTCCTAATCCTTACTGTGTCGCAGATATGTGTACTGGGCGACTGTTCATACGTGCCTAGGTGAAAGAAGCTTTTGGGGTTATTGCTTCTTGGGGTGACAGCGTGCGGGAATCGTAAATTATTTGGTCTGGTGTTGGAGATTTCTCCACGTTGAACCTGGTTATTATGTTCAAGGATCGGGTTCACTGGCTTTCCCAATCTGTTGTGAACTGGTGTTGTTTCATTTAGATTTGCACGTGGTTCTGGTATTGGTCCCGTGATGGGAGGGTTGTACACTATCGGAGGGGAATACTGGCATTGGTGTGTGCGTATAAGGATTACTATTATACGGGTTTGTATAATAAAGTTGATGTAATGTAGGTTGTATTATAGGTGTGGATTGGCATAGCGGTGTTGCATGCACTTGGATAGATTGGTATGCTAAGTTTGCAACAGGTTTGTTATTCGGGTTGAATTGTACATTCTGTTTAATTGGTTGTTTTGCTTTAGCAGCAATTTCCTTTCGCTTATCTAATAACGATGTGTGCTTGACCGGTTTGTCAGCTGGGTTGTCAAAATGTATCACGAGGTTTTTTGGTCGCGACGATTCAGGTGATTGAGGTCATTATGACTCAGTTGACTGGGGTTGGGAAGTTGTTTGCACAACTGTGTCCATGGTGTCTGTTTCTGCAATTGTATCCACAGGACTTGGTGCACCGGAGCTAATTTCTCCTTCATCAACATTGTAACTGATAGGTGAATCGACTTGAAACTCGTTATCTGTCATCGTACTTAAAAATATTCGATATGTAACCGGTGTTATATAATTTATTGAGTTATTACTCTCTTTTCATTGTGAGGTGATTCCACTAGCTTTGTAGGTGATTACTTTTTATTTAGAAGAGAATATGCCAGGCAGGTATTTACTGTGGAGGGAGGGGGAAGGGCTTACAGGCTTTGAGATGAAAGCTTTGAGATTAAAATGAGTAGATCTCCGTTTTAACCCGAGGTGAATGATCTAGATGAATAGTATCTGTAAAAGTAGTGGATCGAATTAGTGGATAGTTGGTTGTAATTAAACGTTCCATTTTTGGACAGATTATTCGTTAACGGCTGAATTACTATGAATCGGGCCTGCTAGCTGTACTTTGATCGAGGTGTGTACATTGTTGCACATTTGTTACACAGGGATGTACTATTCTTTATGTGAGAATATTAATTATCACAAATGTGAAAGGTGTATTGTTTTTGTATGGGAATAGTTACTATAACATATCAGGTGATAATGATGATAATGATTACATCAGTAGATAATGTTGGTTACACTAGTTGAGAATGTGTTGGTTACACTAGTTGTTTACACCTGTAGATAATGTGTTTGTTATTGATTACATATTGATGAGTAGTAATAAAGGTGAATGGTGATAAAGATGAATATTAAAATGAATATTCAATAAAGGCGAATGGTTGATTTAACGGTTGTTTCAAAGATTTAGAGATCAAAGGTGGATTCAAAGATAGTTCTAACTTTTTAAGGTTTAGACGGTTACTATTAGTATATTATTATAATGTGACATAGTTATAGTTATTAGCGTAATTATTAAGTGAACTATTATGTGAACTTAATAAGTGTACTATTATGATTTTCCTTGTGTATTATTGAATTGACTGATTGATAAGATATTATTGAATTGATTAAATTGAATTGATTAATGGATGAAATATTGAGATTAATGCATGAGATACTGAGCTTGTCAATATTCTGAGGTCGACTAATGATATTGACTAATCTATTAACTAACGGATGGAGATTAACTATTGGAGATTGACTAATGGGCGAGTATTTAATTAACAGATGAAGATTGACTAATGGATGATAAGATATTCACTACTAATGGACGAGTGTTTATTAAGATATGTTAATGATTTCAGGACATGGCATGGTGATAACATAATATATTTATTAATAGTAAGTTAGTGTTAACTATTTATATCTACATTTCATAGTTCGTAATTGATTGTGAGTCGGTATAGGTGACTTCATTGGTATGGGGTTTATCTTCACCATCTAACATGTTTAGGCTTACGCTTAGGTTTTGGTTAATATTCTTATTCAATTTAAGATGCTGAAAGTCTAATGGTGGTGGATGTTGGATTTCTAATAATTTTACTGAAGGGATGAGGTGTTTGGGTGTGTCTTCTTTTGTAGTGGTTTCATAATTTGCTCTTTGGTCAAAGAAATCAGGTGCACTGGGTGATTGGTATGGTGGAGGTGTTTTTAAAGGGGGAGGAGGCGGTAGTGGTGGTGGTGTTAATTTTGGCAATGGTTGATCTCTTACTGACCCTTTGGCAGTTATCGTAGCTAGTAATTCCTTATGGAAAGGTTCGAGACTTGATTTTCTTTCTGGGACTTCTGGTTTTTTACTTTTATTGTTGAAATTTTTAACTGTATTCGTTTATTTGATCGTCGTACTGTTGTTTTGTAATGTTTGTAGTTTGTATCAACAGATGTTATTGTCGTCAGCATCTAATATGAATGGTTAATCTGTTATATTAATTTCTGTTTTATTTTGTGATTGAGGTTGCTTTTTTCCTTTTTGCTTTTTCTTCTTTGTTGTGTTGTTGTCACTAGTATGGTGGCTAGTATTGTCGTCATCATCTGTTTCTTGTGCTCCAGCAATTAGTTGGGTTAGTGTGTGTCAAAATATTCCAAATACTCCTGACAATAGTATTCGTGTTAAACTGACTTGTTTACCAATTGCTTTATGTATAGAAAAAGCGTTGTAAAATTTAATTACTACGTTGAATACAAAGAGTTAGAAGTTTAGCATGACATATAATATAGCTATTTTTTCGAGTATATACCAAGGCCAACCAAATACGGTGATAATTTGGTCTTTTAGCCATTTTCCGTCAAATATTTCTTTCCAATCAACAGTCGGTTGGTCTATTTGGAAATTGTAACCTTTGATATTTAATTCTTTTAACCATTTTAGTGAATGTTCGTAACGTTTATAGGCGTCGAATAGTCCTAATCGATCTAATTCAAGGAGATTTTGTGCATTAGCGGAGGTTGCTTCTTGTAATGGTACGGCTCTATCCCGGATACTTTCTCGTAATAAGTCTCTTTCTCGTTCCTTTATTAATTGTTCTCGACTGAATATTCCGTTTTCTATTATACTAGCTCTACTAAAAAGGTTGCCAACTTCATTTTCTTCAGGTGAAATTGTATGCAATATCGTTTCGACTTTTACAGGAAATGGTGTAAGTCGGTATCGTGCCGTTCCCTTTGTATCAACTGATTTGATTTGATTAGAGTTATTATGGTAGCAAGGGACTTTTTTAGCCCATGCGTAGGTTTTCCGTGTTAATTGGTGTAAGTATTGTACTACGCTTTTAAATAATATTGGTTTTTTGTCACATCAGGTGTTTTCATTTGGTGCCCAGAGTTGGAAAACTTTTCGTGCACATTTGTACCTTTTCATGACATTAATGCCTTCCTCTTGTACAAATATTAAACGGTCTTCTGTGAGAATGTATCCGAGTAGTGGTGTATCTTTATGGACTTGTGTGAGTGACAGTTGTCTGAGACTACTGGTTTGTTCGCAAATTTTCGAAAAAAAATTCGATGGCTTGTTGGCTTAGTTGTGAATTTATTTTTCTCATATAAAAATCCATTTGCATTTATAGGTGAGTTATCTCGTTTACAAAGCCAGAAAAGTAATATTGGTTATTTGTAATGTTTCGGTGGTTACGTTCTCGTGAAATTTCTTTATTGTCTAGTTTTATAATTTTTTGGTTGTCAAAAGTGTGGATATTTGTGTCAAAAGGTTTTCCGGTATTCATATGAAAACCGTGTTCATAAATGATAAAGATATCTTCGTACTCTGTTGGGTACAGTGGTTTCGTGGAACCACAGTAGAATTTTGAATTACTATATACTTCAAATCGTGTTGCTATTTGGGTTTTATTTTTGTTGTGTGTTTTATTGCTGTTATGTTTGTTGAATTTTTGTACGAGTGTCCAGTCAGTGTTGTTTTCAATCCAATATCTGTCTTGGTATTTTACCATGTAAGCGTCGAAACGTAACATTTCAAAGATTTGACGTTGTACTTCTTGTTCACAGACGATGGTTGCTTTTGTTAATGCTGTTGGGTGGCAGTACCCTTTTTCTAAATTATATGGTAATTTATTTACGTCTAACAAAATTTCATTCGTTTCGAGGTTTAGTGTTAGAGATATTATGCTCAATGATAATGTGCAATCGAGGAAATCCAATCTACTTTGTACTCTATGTCCACCTTTACAGTTTGATTGTTTATTAGAACTTCCTATTGGTACCCAGGATTCATCGCTATGATCGTACACTAGTCTACCGTAGGGTGGTGTCAATGGTGTAATATATGGGAATCGTATTTCTCCCTGTGCTTTTTCTAATCTGTTTCACAAACTTGGGTTATTCATGAAATTGAATGAAATATTGTAATTTTTTGGTTGATATTTAGTGTTTTTCAATATTTTTATTCATGCTAATTCGTTTCGTACTTCATCAGGGTCTAACATTTTGGTACGTTGTGCATATGAATAGTAGTAGCTTTGTCGGCTCGCTCTAATATAATCAGTGTGCTGTGAACACCAATGTAATGATTCTTTAATTGTACCTTCTACTGCGAATGCTTTTATTTCTATTGCTTTTGCTCGAGATAGTAGTTGCACTCCGGTTTTTTTCATTTCTAAATCCATGGGTTTTAATTTACAGGTGCTGATCTTATTAAGTTCGTAGTATTTGACATTGCTTATTTCGTTGATTTCATAATCATAGTGTTCAATAAAAAAATCTTTAGGTCCGGTTGGTGGTCCAGTTGTTATGGTATTGTTGTTCTGTGGTAGATTTATGTTAATTATTCTACGTGATCTTCGGTGTGTTTTATTATGTGTCGCGTCGTTGAGGAATGGGTGTATTGCTCTTTGAGGAATATAGAGGTTCTTGTGATGTGGTTTAATTTTTTCCTGTTCGTGGGTATGGTGTATTTGATGTTGTATGGTTATTTTTTGTTTCGATATCGGGAATTCTTGTATTTGATCTGATAATTCTCGTGTGAAAGGTATTTTAGGTTTGTTTTCGTGTTGATGTATCTGTGTATTATCGTTTTTATGGTTAAAAATATGTGTGTATGATTGTGTTTGTATTTGTGTTGGAGGATCGTGTTTTCCCCAATTGTGTAACCAATAGTCTGCTCTTGCATCCCATTGGTCTTCATGGTCTGATTCCGTTATATTTATAATATCTGTTAGGTAATAATCGTTAATTTTTTGTTTGTTTCTATTTTGAAGTTTTTTTATATCTTTCGGACGTAATTTAACTGGTCCTAAACCATACTCGAAGTATGCAAGGAGTATAAATATGAATATAGAACTAAAAAGTGTTACATGTAAAAATATTAGTTGAATCGACATGTGTATGTTAGTCCTGTATGTGGGTTATAAAATGATGCAAAACCGAGTGTTTTTTGTGTGTATCTATCAAATTTATATATAAATTCAATGCAAAGGAATGATGTTGGACTTTTGCGTGTGGTTATGGAAGGTGTCGATGCGTGAAACGGTTGATTAAAGATTGTGTTATATATAATTGTGGATTGAAAATGTAATTCAAGGCTTGGGGTTGCTAGAATGTTTAAAGCGTTCTGTCTTTGTCGGGTAGTAAGTTTAAAGGTATTTTCAAATCTTTCTCTAGCCCAATTCGTAAATGTATCTCCTAGGCTTGTTGGTCCGTATAAAGCGGGTGCTGATGCAAAAGATGTGTGATCTAAAAGAAATCTTTGTGGTTGTTCACGAATTCTGCTTCGCGTAGGTGGTTTCTGGTTGTGAAGTGTGGGAGTTATTGGTCCTCCTGGTCTCGGTAGTTCTCTGGTAATCTGATTTCTGGTTCAAATAGTTTGTTGGGTATGGATGTTTGGTCCGTGAATATTAAGCTTTCTATTTGAGAATATGTGTTTTGTGATGGGTTCTCTTCTAATGATGTTTTGTGTGTTGATAACGTTAGACTTGATCTAGGTGTTATTTTGAGCTTGATATTGAGTCTCTTGATGATGCTGACCAGAATGAGCTATGTGGAGAGCTAGGTCTAGTTGCTCTAAATTGTTGTTGTAATAAATTGAAATTTTGTATTTGCTGTCTTGTTGGCTGATAAAAGGGATTTGCTTGTAGTTCTGAGGTTGTCGGTGTGGCAATTGATGATTCGCTGGGTAATTCTGGCGAATTTATAGTAAACTTTTGTAGTGTTGGTGTGCTTGTTCAACTTGTTGCTTCTGAATGTCCGGTGTTTAGTGGTCTTGATTCGTTACTATCTATCTCTATATCTGTTGTGCGATAAGGTATGAGAGGTGCTTGATCTGGGTATGATAATGATGGTCGTCTGCGTCCTTTTACCAATGTTCTTCCAGGTTGGACGCTTTCACGTCGGACTGTGTAAGAATTCTCCGTTCTTATATCAGTGTCTTCGTTTTCTGGCAATGTAGGTATATTTGTTAGATCTGTAACTTCGTTATAGTGAGGGCGTTCATTACTACTCTTATTATTCGAAGCAATTCTGCTTTTTTATTTAGGCACCCCAGTCTGGGGTTCCCGGTGAATTGCTATTTCTGTTTTGAAAGTGTCTTTGACGTTGTTGTTGTGTATGTGGGTTGAAATGGTTATTTATTAACGTATTGTTATTATTCCTTGGTATTACTCTATTTTGTGTAATCTGGTGTTGTGTTATTTGTGAATTCGATTGTAGATTAAATTTTGTTTGGTTGTTATGTGGGTTATTTGTGTTGCTGCACACTGCAACAGTGTTAATACTATGTGCATATGCTAATGTGGTGGGATTGCTGTGGTAATTGGGATCTTGTGTGTACCGTGTATTTAGTGCAATTGGTGGTGAAAGTATTAGTGATGGTGCTGTTATTTGTTGTGGATGACTTGTTTCTGCGCATAAATTAGAGATCCAGATTTCGTGATTTTCTCTTACGTTTAACTGATATATTAGAACATTTCCATAATATTGGGTATATTCTGGAAATGCGACTTGTAAAAAAAATTATGTGATCTTAAGGTATAATAAATAGCTTTTTCTAGGTTTCTGTTGGGATCAATCTTGAATGTATTCGTATTATTTTCTCTGTGGTTCGAATATGTATTTTAATAAATTATAACACAATAATACAAGGAAATATTTTATAAAGGCTGTTTTTAGGTATTGGAATATTTCTAATTCAATTTTTTCGACGAATGTTTTGCAAAAATGGTTGATATCTTCTTCGTTCAATCCTTTTCCTTCTGACATTAAATATATGGAAACAGTTGCATGTTTTACTTTATTTCGTCGTAATGCGGTTTGGATTATTTCAAACGATAAGTATATTGAAATTCCTACAATACAAGGTGTCGTTATTATTGTAATTAGACTAACTGCTGTGTAAAATACAATAAAGAAATCAATTTTGGCAGTACTTAAGAAAAAACTTCTGTAAGGCCTTCTGAAACTATTAAAAAGGGTGTTTTAAAGTCTGAAATGTTAATACACTTTTCTTCACTTAATTGGCGTAAGAATTTTTCAAAATCGATCATAGATTGCAAGCTAATGGGATCTTCTCGTAGTTGGTAAAAGTGATGTTCTCCCCCACTGGAAATCTACCACTGTTTTATTATTTAGAACTGCTGTACAGGTGATCAGATACTTATTATATAATGTATTGCAATTAAGTATTTGTAGTATGTGATTTTTGTAATGAATGTGGCAGTGAGCGTGGGTGTTTAAATTTTTGAAACTCTTTTTGTTAACTGTAACCATTATTGGTTTATCAGTTATTTGTTTTTTGTAAATCTATAGCGTACATTTCCATTTTTCGTGTGTCCGTTTTTATCTTTTGTCTGAAATCGAAATACGAGGATAATAATTCTGGTGTTTTTATCCGTTTGAAATCGTTTATCAACTATTACCTTTCCTGAATTCCGTTTGTTTACACGGATTCGCATATATGTATTTTAGCTATTTTTTTAAAGGTTAACGTTAGCTGAATGTGATTGACTTCAGCTAGTTCGTGAGCAATTCGAAGTGTTTTTTCGTAAATAGTTTTCAATTCTGGATGTTCTTTTTCCTGGCTAGATCGTAAATTAACGTAAATATAGATATAAACTGCTAAATTAGTATCTATATTTGTATCTGTAACAAAATGTTTGTGATAAAAAACACACGGGTTATGTATGTTTATTGTAAGATTGATATCTAATTTTTATATATTATTTTTTTGTTTCACTTTAATAGTATTAAATATTTTTGTGAAGGTTATGACACAGTTACTAGAGGAATGATTATATCGAACTAGTTATTACAATTGTGTAATACAAAGTGTAAAACAAGTATTCTATTATGTGAGAGTTAGAATTACAGCTTGATACAGTCACAGGTGAAATTAATTCTTATTTAGAATAACCAGTAATATGTAGAATGAAATTACAGGCTAAATATTTTTAGTGGATTGAAGAGAAAGGAAATTGAAGACTAATGAACTTGAAATACTGTTTTAGAAGGTTGTAGTTTTAAATCAACGTTTGTGACTAGATTAATTTGATCTTCAGATGGTTCTGGTTACTCTGTTTTGAATTATACGAGTTTTAGTTATAGGTTATAAAAACTTGCCCAGTGCGCGACCCCACGCGAGCACTTCCAAGATCCTGGGAAAAATCATGCGAGGACTTGCAAGATCTTACCAAGATCTTAGAAACGCTCGCGTGGAACTTGCACGTACTTGGAAACGCTCGCGTGGGAATCCAAGATCTGGGAAGTCTTGACGTGTTTTCCCAAGATTTTTTGCAAATTAGGGAGAATGGTTATTTATTGCAGAATTACGTTGTGCTTACTTGTTAAAGGCCTTTTCTGGGTTAAAAAAGCAGAAAAACTAAGATCACCCTTCCAGGAAATACTGTGGTTCTTGGAAGTCTTGCCGTGGGAACCCAAGATCTGGCAAGTCTGGCGTGTTTCTCTGAATTTTCTTGGAAACTAGAGAAAAAGCTAATTTAACGTGAATGACGTTGTCGATAATCATTTCAAGTCGTTTCTGGGATAGAAAAGACGGCAAAATCAAGGAAGTCAGTTTTCCAGGAAAAACTGTGGTTCCTGTAAGTGTTGCTTTTGGAACCTAAGATCTCACAAATCTTCGAGTGTATTTTCCAGGTTTTTTGGACAGAGCAGGAAATTGCTCAGTGAAATGTTAAGAGCAGTGTGAGTGACTGCTCAATTGATCCCAAGGTAACAACTATTGTTACCAGGAATTTCCGAAAAGTTGACGTAGAAATCCAGGTAAAAAAATGCCCGTAAAAAGAATTGTGCCAGCAGGTCCATAAAACAAGAACTAAATGAGAGACTGGAGAAATTGAAAGAACAGTCGCACCAAGTTGTGGGAAGATTAATTTCATACCGCGAAACAATATCAACACGGAGCCCTATCTGAGCAGAGGCATCAACATGGGCTCATCTTCTTGTTATTCCGGCAACAAAAAGAAAAGCCAGCTACTTTGAATGAGGATCAGATTATCAATGATCTTTCATTTAATTAAAAATTGTCCCCAAATCGAGAGAGAACACAATTTATGTGATAATTTAACTTCCAAAATCTCTAGAAGCGTCAACAATGAGTGTTTCCGTTAATGAAGGACAAAAAACAATAAATCTTTGTTGTAGGCGCAAAAATATGTAATCAGGTCTCAAAAATTATTCGAAACAAAATTTCTAAAAAGAAAAATTTTACGTAAAAAAACGAACATTAAATTTGGAACGCAAAACAGCATCAAAATGGAGCGTTCAATGTGAAAAGCAATTGTTATGAGTTGATGTACTTGGTACTTTGACACATTAACACGTATCCAGCAACAGTGAAGTAGGAAAAGAAGAAACAATGCTCTTTCATACAACACGAAATTACCCCAATCGAGGAAAAAAACTATTTTTGTGGTATGATTTTTACCTCTGAAAATGTTGGATACGCCATCAATGAGTGTTCCCATTAGGCGCCGACACATCAAACATTTCACCCTTGCTGTAGAAATTAAGACATTTAATTTGGTCTGAGCAAATTGTTTGAAATTATTTGCTAAAAAGAAAAATTCTACGTGAAATGACGGACATTATTTCTGGAAAGCAAAAGAGCATCCATTCGGAGCATTCATTGTGCCAAAAAATTAGCATGGGTTCATCGCCTCGGTATTTTGACACCTTAACACGCAGCCAGCTTCAGAAAAAGAGGAAAAAAAGTAACAATGCTGTTTAATTCAACACGAAATTACCCCAAATCGAGGAAAAAACGATTTCTGTGATTTGACTTTCACCTCTAAACTTGTTAGAAACGTCTTCAAAGAGTGTTCCCACTAGGCACAGACACATAGAACATTTGACCCTTGCTGTAGAAATTAAGACATGTAATTTGGTCTGAGCAAACTGTTTGAAATTATTTGCCAAAAAGAAAAATTTTACGTGAAAAAACGAACATTAACTTTGGAAAGCAAAGCAGCATCCATATGGAGCGTTCAATGTGCAAAGCAATTGTTATGAGTTGATGTACTTGGTACTTTGACACATTAAAACGCAGCCAGCAACAGTGAACTAGGAAAAGAAGTAACAATGCTCTTCCATACAACACGAAATTACCGCAAATTGAGGAAAAAAACTATTTTTGTGGTATGATTTTTCCCACTGAAAATGTTGGATCCGCCACCAATGAAACTTCCCATTAGGCGCCGACACATCAAACATTTCACCCTTGCTGTAGAAATTAAGACATCTAATTTGGTCTGAGCAAACTGTTTGAAATTATTTGCCAAGAAGAAAAATTTTACGTGAAAAGACGAACATTAACTTTGGAAAGCAAAGCAGCATCCATATGGAGCGTTCAATGTGCAAGGCAATTGTTATGAGTTGATGTACTTGGTACTTTGACACATTAACACGCATCCAGCAACAGTGAAGTTGGAAAAGAAGTAACAATCCTCTTTCATACAACACGAAAGTACCCCAAAACGAGGAGAAAATGATATCTGTGATTTGATTTTCACCTCTGAACTTGTTAGAAACGTCTTCAAAGAGTGTTCCCATTAGGCACAGGCATATAAAACATTTGACCCTTGCTGTAGAAATTAAGACATGAAATTAGGTCTGAGCAAATTGTTTGAAAATATTTGCTAAATAGAAAAATTTTACGTGAAAAGACGGACATTAACTTTGGAAAGCAAAGCAGCATCCATACGGAGCGTTCAATGTGCAGAGCAATTGTTATGAGTTGATGTACTTGGTACTTTGACACATTAACACGCAGCCAGCAACAGTGGAGTAGGAAAATAAGTAACAATGCTCTTTCATACAACACGAAATTACCCCAAATCGAGGAAAAAAACTATTTTTGTGGTACGATTTTTCCTCTGATAATGTTGGATACGCCACCAACGAGTGTTCCCATTAGACGCCGACATATCAAACATTTCAACGTTGCTGAAGAAATTACGACATGTAATTGGTCTGAGCAAATTTTTGAAGTTGTTTGCTAAAAAGAAAAATTTTACGTGTTAAGACGGACATTAACTTTGGTAAGCAAAGCAGCATCCATATGGAGCGTTCAATGTGCAAAGCAATTGTTATGAGTTGATGCACTTGGTACTTTGACACATTAACACGCATCCAGCAACAGTGAAGTAGGAAAAGAAGAAACAAAGCTCTTTCATACAACACGAAGTTACCCCAAATCGAGGAAAAAATCATTTCTGTGATTTGATTTTCACCTCTAAACTTGTTAGAAACGTCTTCAAAGAGTGTTCCCACTAGGCACAGACACATGAAACATTTGACCCTTGCTGTAGAAATTAAGACATGTAATTTGGTCCGAGCAAATTGTTTGAAATTATTTGCTAAAAAGAAAAATTTTACGTGAAAAGACGAACATTAACTTTGGTAAGCAAAGCAGCATCCATATGGAGCGTTCAATGTGCAAAGCAATTGTTATGAGTTGATGCACTTGGTACTTTGACACATTAACACGCATCCAGCGACAGTGAAGTAGGAAAAGAAGTAACAAAGCTCTTTCATACAACACGAAGTTACCCCAAATCGAGGAAAAAATCATTTCTGTGATTTGATTTTCACCTCTAAACTTGTTAGAAACGTTTTCAAAAAGTGTTCCCACTAGGCACAGACACATGAAACATTTGACCCGTGCTGTAGAAATTAAGACATGTAATTTGGTCTGAGCAAATTGTTTGAAATTATTTGCTAAAAAGAAAAATTTTACGTGAAAAGACGAACATTAACTTTGGTAAGCAAAGCAGCATCCATATGGAGCGTTCAATGTGCAAAGCAATTGTTATGAGTTGATGCACTTGGTACTTTGACACATTAACACGCATCCAGCAACAGTGAAGTAGGAAAAGAAGTAACAATGCTCTTTCATACAACACGAAATTACCCCAAATCGAGGAAAAAAACTATTTTTGTGGTATGATTTTTACCTCTAAAAATGTTGGATACGCCACCAATGAGTGTTCCCATTAGGTGCCAACACATCAAACATTTCAACGTTGCTGTAGAAATTAAAACATGTAATTTGGTCAGAGCAAATTGTTTGAAATTATTTGCTAAAAAGAAAAATTTTACGTGAAAAGACGAACATTAACTTTGGTAAGCAAAGCAGCATCCATATGGAGCGTTCAATGTGCAAAGCAATTGTTATGAGTTGATGCACTTGGTACTTTGACACACTAACACGCATCCAGAAACAGTGAAGTAGGAAAAGAAGTATCAAAGCTCTTTCATACAACACGAAGTTACCCCAAATCGAGGAAAGAAATCATTCCTGTGATTTGATTTTCACCTGTAAACTTGTTAGAAACGTCTTCAAAGAGTGTTCCCACTAGGCACAGACACATGAAACATTTGACCCTTGCTGTAGAAATTAAGACATGAAATTAGGTCTGAGCAAATTGTTTGAAATTATTTGCTAAATAGAAAAATTTTACGTGAAAAGACGAACATTAACTTTGGTAAGCAAAGCCGCATCCATATGGAGCGTTCAATGTGCAAAGCAATTGTTATGAGTTGATGCACTTGGTACTTTGACACATTAACACGCATCCAGCAACAGTGAAGTAGGAAAAGAGGTAACAATGCTCTTTCATACAACACGAAATTACCACAGATCGAGGAAAAAAACTATTTTTGTGGTATGATTTTTACCTCTGAAAATGTTGGATACGCCACCAATGAGTGTTCCCATTAGGCGCCGACACATCAAACATTTCACCGTTGCTGTAGAAATTAAAACATGTAATTTGGTCAGAGCAAATTGTTTGAAAATATTTGCTAAAAAGAAAAATTTTACTTGAAAAGACGAACATTAACTTTGGTAAGCAAAGCAGCATCCATATGGAGCGTTCAATGTGCAAAGCAATTGTTATGAGTTGATGCACTTGGTACTTTGACACACTAACACGCATCCAGCAACAGTGAAGTAGGAAAAGAAGTATCAAAGCTCTTTCATACAACACGAAGTTACCCCAAATCGAGGAAAGAAATCATTCCTGTGATTTGATTTTCACCTGTAGACTTGTTAGAAACGTCTTCAAAAAGTGTTCCCACTAGGCACAGACACATGGAACATTTGACCCTTGCTGTTGAAATTAAGACATGAAATTAGGTCTGAGCAAATTGTTTGAAATTATTTGCTAAATAGAAAAATTTTACGTGAAAAGACGAACATTAAATTTGGTAAGCAAAGCAGCATCCATATGGAGCGTTCAATGTGCAAAGCAATTTTTATGAGTTGATGCACTTGGTACTTTGACAAATTAACACGCATCCAGCAACAGTGAAGTTGGAAAAGAAGTAACAATGCTCTTTCATACAACACGAAATTACCCCAGATCGAGGAAAAAAACTATTTTTGTGGTATGATTTTTACCTCTGAAAATGTTGGATACGCCACCAATGAGTGTTCCCATTAGGCGCCGATACATCAAACATTTCACCGTTGCTGTAGAAATTAAGACATGTAATTTGGTCTGAGCAAAATGTTTGAAGTTGTTTGCTAAAAAGAAAAATTTTACGTGAAAAGACGGACATTATTTCTGTAAAGCAAAAGAGCATCCATTCGGAGCATTCATTGTGCCGAACAATTAGCAAGGGTTCATTGCCTTGGTATTTTGACACCTTAACACGCAGCCAGCTTCAGCAAAAGAGGAAAAAAGTAACAATGCTGTTTCATTCAACACGAAATTACCCCAAATCGAGGAAAAATTGATTTCTGTGATTTGACTTTCACCTCTATACTTGTTAGAAACGTCTTCAAAGAGTGTTCCCACTAGGAACAGACACATAAAACACTTGACCCTTGCTGTAGAAATTAAGACATGTAATTTGGTCTGAGCAAATTGTTTGAAATTATTTGCTAAAAAGAAAAATTTTATGTGAAAAGACGAACATTAACTTTGGAAAGCAAAGCAGCATCCATATGGAGCGTTCAATGTGCAAAGCAATTGTTATGAGTTGATGTACTTGGTACTTTGACACATTAACACGCATCCAGCAACAGTGAAGTAGGAAAAGAAGTAACAAAGCTCTTTCATACAACACGAAATTACCCCAAATCGAGGAAAAAATCATTTCTGTGATTTGATTTTCACCTCTAAACTTGTTAGAAACGTCTTCAAAGAGTGTTCCCAATAGGCACAGACACATAAAACATTTGAACCTTGCTGTAGAAATTAAGACATGAAATTTGGTCTGAGCAAATTGTTTGAAATTATTTGCTAAAAAGAAAAATTTTACGTGAAAAGACGAACATTAACTTTGGAAAGCAAAGCAGCATCCATATGGAGCGTTCAATCTGCAAAGCAATTGTTATGAGTTGATTTACTTGGTACTTTGATACATTAACACGCATCCAGCAACAGTGAAGTAGGAAAAGAAGTAACAATGCTCTTTCATACAACACGAAATTACCCCAGATCGAGGAAAAAAACTATTTTTGTAGTATGATTTTTACCTCTGAAAATTTTGGATACGCCACCAATGAGTGTTCCCATTAGGCGCCGACACATCAAACATTTCACCCTTGCTGTAGAAATTAAGACATTTAATTTGGTCTGAGCAAATTGTTTGAAATTATTTGCTAAAAAGAAAAATTCTACGTGAAATGACGGACATTATTTCTGGAAAGCAAAAGAGCATCCATTCGGAGCATTCATTGTGCCGAAAAATTAGCATGGGTTCATCGCCTCGGTATTTTGACACCTTAACACGCAGCCAGCTTCAGGAAAAGAGGAAAAAAGTAACAATGCTGTTTAATTCAACACGAAATTACCCCAAATCGAGGAAAAAACGATTTCTGTGATTTGACTTTCACCTCTAAACTTGTTAGAAACGTCTTCAAAGAGTGTTCCCACTAGGCACAGACACATAGAACATTTGACCCTTGCTGTAGAATTTAAGACATGTAATTTGGTCTAAGCAAATTGTTTGAAATTATTTGCTAAAAAGAAAAATTTTACGTGAAAGGACGGACATTATTTCTCGAAAGCAAAAGAGCATCCATTCGGAGCATTCATTGTGCCGAACAATTAGCATGGTTTCATCGCCTTGGTATTTTGACACCTTAACACGCAGCTAGCTTCAGGAAAAGAGGAAAAAAAGTAACAATGCTGTTTCATTCAACACGAAATTACCCCAAATCGAGGAAAAAACGGTTTCTGTGATTTGACTTTCACCTCTAAACTTGTTAGAAACGTCTTCAAAGAGTGTTCCCACTAGGCACAGACACATAAAACATTTGACCCTTGCTGTAGAAATTAAGACATGAAATTAGGTCTGAGCAAATTGTTTGAAATTATTTGCTAAATAGAAAAATTTTACGTGAAAAGACGAACATTAAGTTTGGAAAGCAAAGCAGCATCCATATGGAGCGTTCAATCTGCAAAGCAATTGTTATGAGTTGATGTACTTGGTACTTTGACACATTAACACGCATCCAGCAACAGTGAAGTAGGAAAAGAAGTAACAAAGCTCTTTCATACAACACGAAATTACCCCAAATCGAGGAAAAAATCATTTCTGTGATTTGATTTTCACCTCTAAACTTGTTAGAAACGTCTTCAAAGAGTGTTCCCAATAGGCACAGACACATAAAACATTTGACCCTTGCTGTAGAAATTAAGACATGAAATTTGGTCTGAGCAAATTGTTTGAAGTTATTTGCTAAAAAGAAAAATTTTACGTGAAAAGACGAACATTAACTTTGGAAAGCAAAGCAGCATCCATATGGAGCGTTCAATCTGCAAAGCAATTGTTATGAGTTGATTTACTTGGTACTTTGACACATTAACACGCATCCAGCAACAGTGAAGTAGGAAAAAGAAGTAACAAAGCTCTTTCATACAACACGAAATTACCCCAAATCGAGGACAAAAACTATTTTTGTGGTATGATTTTTACCTCTGAAAATGTTGGATACGCCACCAATGAGTGTTTCCATTAGGCGCCGACACATCAAACATTTCACCCTTGCTGTAGAAATTAAGACATGTAATTTGGTCTAAGCAAATTGTTTGAAATTATTTGCTAAAAAGAAAAATTTTACGTGAAAGGACGGACATTATTTCTCGAAAGCAAAAGAGCATCCATTCGGAGCATTCATTGTGCCGAACAATTAGCATGGTTTCATCGCCTTGGTATTTTAACACCTTAACACGCAGCTAGCTTCAGGAAAAGAGGAAAAAAAGTAACAATGCTGTTTCATTCAACACGAAATTACCCCAAATCGAGGAAAAAACGGATTCTGTGATTTGAATTTCACCTCTAAACTTGTTAGAAACGTCTTCAAAGAGTGTTCCCACTAGGCACAGACACATAAAACATTTGACCCTTGCTGTAGAAATTAAGATATGAAATTAGGTCTGAGCAAATTGTTTGAAATTATTTGCTAAATAGAAAGATTTTACGTGAAAAGACGAACATTAAGTTTGGAAAGCAAAGCAGCATCCATATGGAGCGTTCAATGTGCAAAGCAATTGTTATGAGTTGATGTACTTGGTACTTTGACACATTAACACGCATCCAGCAACAGTGAAGTAGGAAAAGAAATAACAAAGCTCTTTCATACAACACGAAATTACCCCAAATCGAGGAAAAAATCATTTCTGTGATTTGATTTTCACCTCCAAACTTGTTAGAAACGTCTTCAAAGAGTGTTCCCAATAGGCACAGACACATAAAACATTTGACCCTTGCTGTAGAAATTAAGACATGAAATTTGGTCTGAGCAAATTGTTTGAAATTATTTGCTAAAAAGAAAAATTTTACGTGAAAAGACGAACATTAACTTTGGAAAGCAAAGCAGCATCCATATGGAGCGTTCAATCTGCAAAGCAATTGTTATGAGTTGATTTACTTGGTACTTTGACACATTAACACGCATCCAGCAACAGTGAAGTAGGAAAAGAAGTAACAAAGCTCTTTCATACAACACGAAATTACCCCAAATCGAGGACAAAAACTATTTTTGTGGTATAATTTTTACCTCTGAAAATGTTGGATACGTCACCAATGAGTGTTCCCATTAGGCGCCGACACATCAAACATTTCACCCTTGCTGTAGAAATTAAGACATGTAATTTGGTTTAAGCAAATTGTTTGAAATTATTTGCTAAAAAGAAAAATTTTACGTGAAAGGACGGACATTATTTCTCGAAAGCAAAAGAGCATCCATTCGGAGCATTCATTGTGCCGAACAATTAGCATGGTTTCATCGCCTTGGTTTTTTGACACCTTGACACGCAGCTAGCTTCAGGAAAAGAGGAAAAAAAGTAACAATGCTGTTTCATTCAACACGAAATTACCCCAAATCGAGGAAAAAACGGATTCTGTGATTTGACTTTCACCTCCAAACTTGTTAGAAACGTCTTCAAAGAGTGTTCCCAATAGGCACAGACACATAAAACATTTGACCCTTGCTGTAGAAATTAAGACATGAAATTTGGTCTGAGCAAATTGTTTGAAATTATTTGCTAAAAAGAAAAATTTTACGTGAAAAGACGAACATTAACTTTGGAAAGCAAAGCAGCATCCATATGGAGCGTTCAATGTGCAAAGCAATTGTTATGAGTTGATGTACTTGGTACTTTGACACATTAACACGCATCCAGCAACAGTGAAGTAGGAAAAGAAATAACAAAGCTCTTTCATACAACACGAAATTACCCCAAATCGAGGAAAAAATCATTTCTGTGATTTGATTTTCACCTCTAAACTTGTTAGAAACGTCTTCAAAGAGTGTTCCCAATAGGCACAGACACATAAAACATTTGACCCTTGCTGTAGAATTTAAGACATGAAATTTGGTCTGAGCAAATTGTTTGAAATTATTTGCTAAAAAGAAAAATTTTACGTGAAAAGACGAACATTAACTTTGGAAAGCAAAGCAGCATCCATATGGAGCGTTCAATCTGCAAAGCAATTGTTATGAGTTGATGTACTTGGTACTTTGACACATTAACACGCATCCAGCAACAGTGAAGTAGGAAAAGAAGTAACAAAGCTCTTTCATACAACACGAATTTACCCCAAATCGAGGACAAAAACTAGTTTTGTGGTATAATTTTTACCTCTGAAAATGTTGGATACGCCACCAATGAGTGTTCCCATTAGGCGCCGACACATCAAACATTTCACCCTTGCTGTAGAAATTAAGACATGTAATTTGGTCTAAGCAAATTGTTTGAAATTATTTGCTAAAAAGAAAAATTTTACGTGAAAAGACGGACATTATTTCTGGAAAGCAAAAGAGCATCCATTCGGAGCATTCATTGTGCCGAACAATTAGCATGGTTTCATCGCCTTGGTATTTTGACACCTTAACACGCAGCTAGCTTTAGGAAAAGAGGAAAAAAAGTAACAATGCTGTTTCATTCAACACGAAATTACCCCAAATCGAGGAAAAAACGATTTCTGTGATTTGACTTTCACCTCTAAACTTGTTAGAAACGTCTTCAAAGAGTGTTCCCACTAGGCACAGACACATAAAACATTTGACCCTTGCTGTAGAAATTAAGACATGAAATTAGGTCTGAGCAAATTGTTTGAAATTATTTGCTAAATAGAAAAATTTTACGTGAAAAGACGGACATTAACTTTGGAAATCAAAGCAGCATCCATACGGAGCGTTTAATGTGCAGAGCAATTGTTATGAGTTGATGTACTTGGTACTTTGGCACATTAACACGCAGCCAGCAACAGTGAAGTAGGAAAAGAAGTAACAATGCTCTTTCATACAACACGAAATTACCCCAAATCGAGGAGAAAACTATTTCTGTGATTTGACTTTCACCTCTAAACTTGTTAGAAACCTCTTCAAAGAGTGTTCCCACTAGGCACAGACACATAAAACATTTGACCCTCGCTGTAAAAATTAAGACATGAAATTAGGTCTGAGCAAATTCTTTGAAACTATTTGCTAAATAGAAAAATTTTACGTGAAAAGACGGACATTAACTTCGGAAAGCAAAGCAGCATCCATACGGAGCGTTCAATGTGCAAAGCAATTGGTATGAGTTGATATCCTTGGTACTTTGACACATTAACACGAAGCCATCTACAGCGAAAGAGGAAAAGAAATAACGCAGAAATACATCTCCTTGGCAGTTTTTGAAGGCAATTTAATCATTTTCAACAATATTACACAAAACTGAACACAATAGGAAGCTTCCACATTTATAAACAATGCATGGAGAAATCAACGAGGAGGCTGGGAGGAGTTTGAAATCATTTTCTGGTTCTATGGTAAAATGTAGATGTCGAGCTTCAAGTGAGTTTTGGAGACAGTCCTTTATTTCTTTATCGTTGCAATCCTGTTCAGCTATGGATACAAGACTCGACACAGTCTTGAAGGACCTGACATACACATAAAGATCAGAGTTTGATGAAATAAATTCCTCTATACGTCCAATTTTAGTGGTAGAACCAGCTTTTGTTTTAGCAGTATATGTAGAAAAATGGGCGCATCCGGTTCCTTTGCAGCTACTTTTGTGAGCAAAAAACTTTCTTTTGCTCAAAGTTATCTTCAAATAACTTTGGAACGGCTCTGACGGCTGCAAATGGGCAGGCAATCCGGTGTCAACAATTTTGTTTGAAAGCCTAACTTCGTTGCTGTAATTACTTTTTTGTCTTTGCTCTACGTTGAATTTAGGTAGGTATCTTTTCACAACGAGGTCAGGTGTTGCTTGAGAATTGACTGTTTGCGAGACCGTACGCGTTAATTGGTAATTGGCGCGTTCAAGTCCCATTGCCGAAATTGCAGCCAATGGACCTTTTGATTGAACTTGGTCTGCCAAATGACGAAGCGAATGCATGTTATAAACTTCAGCAGAGTCAGTAAAAAACGACGTCACTTTTTTCTGATAAACTTCAAGAAAGGAACGCGCTTTGCGAATTACATTTGTAGCCAAAAATTTGGCGAGCATTCTTATTGCCAGCGATAACAAACAGAAATGGGCAAATAAATTTTCATGAATTACACCGTGTAGTGCTGATAGCCCATAAAACGTGAAATTTTTCAACTCAGACGCCTTCCAGTACTTAATCAAGTCGAGATATCGGAACTTCCTTCCAAACCCACTTGGGAAAATGATTGATTTTAACCGAGTCGAAACAACTTCGGAATTCCTATTGCTCAATTTTTTCTGGTGAAGGTTGAACTGAAAAGTTTTCACGAGACCGAGCAAAATTTGGTGCATATAATCCATGATAGCAGCATTCGGCAATTCTAAAATGTCTTCGAGGACAGATGGCCCTAAACACATAGATCAAAAAATTGAACAATCAATTTCTTATCAACTCTATTGAAAGATCGAAAGTCAACAAAAAAATTTACCTCTAAGTCCTCTGAACGGCGCCAGAGCATGCCCATTCGCAAGAGTTTTCAAAATTTGTCGTCGGCTTGATGTGGTTCGCTTTGCTGCGGAGCAACTGTAAGGTTAAATCCAAACTTGTTTAGTTGATGCTCTGCGACCCATGGCAAAACAATTTGGACAGCCGTACCTTCCGCTAAATTGAGTCTGGTTAATTACGGACGCTTTTGCGACCGCATCAAAAACGGCAAAAGGGCATTTTACTCTTACCTAAACATAAAAGTCAATCCAATTTGATGAAAAAGGACAAAAAGATAAAGCAAAAGAAGACTACCTGGATGTTTCTCTGATCGAAGGACAATTCAAATCCTTCTTCAATCAGTTGTTTCATTTGATTTTTCAGACAATGCAGGAAAACATCTCAATTTGGCTTTCCAACTCCTCCGAAAAAGGCCGCCAGTATATGGTTTTTATATTGCGATCGAATCGAACATGGTAAATTAGCAACTTGAAACCAAACAGGGTAGAGTTTGTATTTATATGATTTACTGGGCGAAATTCCGTCGGTGTTAATGATCAAAGAAATTGTTTTAACGGAATCGTTAGATACAGAAGGCAGCTTCAAAACTTTCTCAGGAATCCAGTTTTTACTTTGATCCAAAATATGGAGATTCTCTTCGATCACTTTTGATAGCAGTGGTTTGATATTCAAAGTCAGGCAGACTCCATTAGAGCAAACTGTTTTTGATAATGAGTTCAATAAATTTGATTGATATGTTTGTATCGAATTGAAAATCGGCAAGTTATTTGATGCTGGCATACATTGAGCGACTAGACTGTGTACAGATTTTAGCGCTCGATCAGAAAGAGAGTGCTGAGTGGCTATCTGCAGTAATTGAGAACGATAATCACTCAATGAAAGCAAAGATTTTTCAAATAACATTTCCTCTTCGTAGCCCTCATCTTGTGTAGATGAGCCTGAACTTGAATCCGGAGACTCATGCAAAGTAGGGGCGTCATCATTAGAGTCGGAGGAACAGATTTGATCCGAAATCAGGACATCTTTTTGCGGCGTTGAATGCAAAGGGGCCAAAAACTCAGAATCAGGTAATTCACTCATAGAACAGTCATCGTTAATTTTTGAGTCTCCGAGTCTGAAGAATGCGCCCTGGTGGCACTAGGAACCTCCGGTAGAGCAAATACTTCAATCTTTTTTCTTCTTCTGTAGGGTATAAAAGTTGGCTTTTTCACCCTTCTTTTTCTTCTATTATTTTCTAGTTGCGATTGGAAAGGAATTTGTGGACTTTCTGAGTTCAATTCAGTTCGCTCTGTCCCAGGGATCGGTGGGGAAATCTCACTTTCACTGCTTTCGTTATCAGCATCTTGTTCTTTAGCTGGTGGCTCAATAATATTATCTTCATTCTCCTCAACTCTTTCCTAATGAGAAGCTTCACTATTACAATCATTCTCAGCAAACACTTTGCCGGATCGAGTTCGCGTAGCAAAAACGTATTGATCCGCGCCATGAAATTCCACGTGAGGGCATTGGCAATTTATTCGATTTGGTCCGAAATAACCTCCACTGTACAGAACTGTTATTTCCTGCCCCGGTAAGATAGACTTTTCGCCCACTTTGATGTACACTAAACTTTCCTTTTGTTGTGGATCATAGAATGAGTTGTTCCTGCATGAAGAATTGATAAATGAGGCAGGCCCGAGCATAAGGAGTTTCTCAGCACTTGACAAATCAAAAATTGAGAAATCATTTTCTCCATCCTTTATGTCCGCAACGCTTATTGGTGCCAGAAAACGGAACAGAAAAGGTATGCGGCAACCTGCGGGAAGTAAATTTTTTTGCAAAAACACCGTAGCTGACGAAGCCACTGTCTCTTGAATAATTACCCCACAACCGTTTAATATCCACAATAATTTTCAGCATTTCGTATGATTTCTCGACTTTTTGATACAGCTCACTTTTTTCCATTTCGACCTCGTAGGCATGTCAGGTGTTACTTCAACTGCAATCTTATGACTATAGTTTTTCTCTGAGTCAACAAATCTTCTAGTGAGCAGGTCATCAATTCTCGCCAAATCTTTCCAATTATCATTCATTCTATCCAAAATAAAACGCACTTTAAATGAGAGTTTTTAGTTTCATTAAACACTGAGCAAAAACGCTAAAGAAACCTCAATTCTCTGAAAAAAAAACGATAAACGTTTTTACGTTACTGTAAAGTAAATAATTCTTGAGAGTATTAAAATGAATAGCCTCCATGCTTCATCCGAAAGTAAAAAACAAACAATGAACAAAATGAGTTTCAGGTTAAAGGAAAAAGACTGCATATAATATAAAACAGAGAAAAATCTGGATACCAAATAGATTAACATAGAGATCAAATATATTTCATCTGACTATTATTGGAAAGGAGAAAATAATTAAGAAAACTGACTCAAAATAACAAACAAGTATATTTTTTGGACACCAACATACAAGAAGCAACATTAACATCATAGATGTTTCGAAGAAAGCGGCCAATCTTTAATTTTCCAAGCTTCACTCATTGTTTTCCAATCGCGCAGGAACATTGACTTTTTGTGGCTTCCGCAAGTCCAGTCCTTTTTGATTAATGCTACTCTTAGCATGCTCCCATTGGTTTGGATACCTCTGCTCTAGTGCCCGTCGAATTGCATCTACCTTTGTATCAGAGAGCCTCGATCTTGTCTTTTCATCAGATTTGGAAGGGTCAATCATTCCCTCTTTGAGCTCCGTTACGGTGAATAGAGCACATGCCATTCGTATTCCATAAACTCCAGGGCGATTTCCCTCAATTGAGGACAAATTCACGTCATCAAACCAGATGTCCTCTGTCGATGTCTGTTGCGTTGGAGCAGCAGCACTGTTCGAAGCAGAACTGTCAGTGGAGAACGTGAGCCGCTCAAGGAACTGTCTCTGTCGTCTCATCTCTCTGCGTGACTGGTCCAGGCTGTCTTTCACGCTTCTCATAACCCCACACAGACTTCCAATCAAACTCTCAGAGAGAACAGAATCAACCAAATTTTTTCGCATCTCTTTCTTTTTCTCCAAGTTATCAATTCTTTTGGATTATTACTACAAGCTGCGTTTTCGTCAGAGAATGACACTTGCAGCTTTTTAGCGGGAGGCTCGTAATTTTCTTTTTCGGAATCTGAATTGGAGCTCAATTCCTGGGTTTTTTCTCCCGACAACACTGAAGTCATTTCACCCATTGACACACTTTTTCTACCAGCGTTGCTCTTTTTTTCATCATCATTTTCGGTCGCGCTTTCAGCTCCACTCGATTCGCTTTCCAAGAAAGCTAAAAGTTTTTTTAGCCCTGCTGGGTTTTTCAGCTCTTGGAGCCTGATTGTCGTTAGATGTACCCTTTGTACGAACATTTTTTTCCCACCTTGGCTGAATTTTGAGGCAGAGGAGTGACAACTTTCCGAAATGTCCAAAAAATCCAAATGATTTACGGAAACATCGGGGTTGCTCTCATCCAGCTTCCGCACCAGATTGTCTCGCTTCTTAGCCACTTTTTCATACGATCCCTTGCGAAGCATTAAGCCTTCGAAACGATTTCCTTTATGATACAACCAAATTGCCTGTCCCTCTATCAGCTCCAATTTTTCTTTTCTTGACAATTTATCATCCCAGTCCGGATGGTCCAACGGAAGAATGTCATAGCTTTTGTCCTGTTGATAAAAGACTAGGAAATGAGTATTTTTCTGATCTTGAGTGTAGACAACACCACCATCTCTGGGTGATCTATTTGAGGCAGGCATTAGATTCTCTGAAATTTGTTAAAACTTAAGACATTTAAGCGCAAGTGAAATCAATTTGAAACAACCCTCATTTCAATATTAAAAAGATTACAGGGACTCCGTTTAATGAGTGAGTTAAAGAGTGAACATTTTGAAACATCCAGTAAAGCAAGCAAATCGGCGTATACAATCATAAGGTTTCAATTAAGATTCAGCTTTTCTTCAACTCTAAACGATTGTTTTTCAATTAAGTGTCAGTTTTCCTTCAACTTTCAGATTTTGCTGCTTGCTCTTGCTCGTTTTTGGCGCTTCGCCTCGCGGCCTAGGCGACTAATAGCTCCCCCTGCCTCCGGCCAACAATTGCGCTTGAACCGATCCAGAACAGCTTTCTTGATAAGTGCGGTTTTTGTGACGTCAAGAGATGTCCTATGCCCCTCACCAGAACGAGACGGATCGCACATCTGTGTTAACAACTCGGTTTGCGTAAACAACTCTTTCGCTAATTTAACCTCATACTTGGAAGGCTTTGAACCAGGTATCTTTCTTAGATTCAATTCGCCGTACATCAAGCTAGCCGTTTCGTCCGTCTCAATCTCAGAAGTGGCCGGTATCGCTTTTAAAACTCTGAGTTCTAACTTTCTTCTTAGCTTTTGACACTCCTCTATCTCCTTATCAAACTTCTCTACACTTTCGTTCAGCTCGGAAATAATTTTTGCAGTTCTTCGCTATTACAAGGTTCTTCGTCACCAAAAATTTGTGGAGAAAAAACAACGCCACTCATTCTGCTCTAAAAAAAATTTTTCATTGACAACCAACGCTCAAAACTCAACCAACAGTCTTAAGGAAAAAGCAAATGAGGAACACAAAGAAGTTAGTTCATATCAGAAAATAGAGAAATCACATCTATAGACAGATACAAAAGCTACTGGTAGAGCCCCATCAGTAATTTTACTCTTCAATTATAAATCAAACAACTGATTTTTACCAAAGCAATCTTTGCAACTGATTTCAGCAAAAACAACTTTTACAAGACCAGATCATGCATTTTTCACAGAGAAACCAATCTTTTTGGAAAAGGTTGCTACCGCAGTTGCATTCAAAAGCTGGGCACATCGGCGCTTCAGTAATTGTTCGTTTTCGGAAGTCAAGCTTAAGTTGATGTCGTTCACGAAAAGAATAAAGCAAATCCCAGCTGGTCTTTTTCGCGCTCTTCCATGTTTCAGGCACCACACTGTCAGTGCTTTTCAACATTGCGAACACACGCTCCCTGACATTAGTCCAAGTGCGTATATGACCTGCCTCCGCTAACTTCTTGAGTTCTCTTGATATCTTTTTCTCAGAATCGTCAGAGATTAACTTGTTCGATTTCTTCGCCTCTCTCTTCAAATGATCACGGATAGTTTGCTCGGGAATGCCATACCTGTCCCGTACTGTTGACACTTGATAACCATCTTCTCGTATCAGTAGTATGGCCAACTCCAAATCCTTCTTATCGTACGATTCCGTCTTGACTATTATATAATTGCGTGGCATAGCTTCACTGAAACAAACTTCACGTATAAAACATCCATATAGAAACTAAATAGGAAGTTTGTTCTTTATAACTGCAAAAAAACAATAACTATGTCAAGCTCAATAGATTTCAAGGCAATAAAACCATTTTTTGACCATTTGAAAAAGACCGATTTTCAAAATTAATTA
This sequence comes from Convolutriloba macropyga, assembly GCF_964194025.1. Classification (NCBI taxonomy): domain Eukaryota; kingdom Metazoa; phylum Xenacoelomorpha; order Acoela; family Convolutidae; genus Convolutriloba; species Convolutriloba macropyga. The sequence goes on along the minus strand of NC_134480.1, from coordinate 26,240,733 downwards.
TTCGAATTAATAGCGAATTTACGTGCGAAAACCTAACTCTCTCCAGAGAAGCTATACCAAAAGGGTAGAATTGATAAATCCACACAGGCAGCTACGAAATCTAGCTTTTCCCCTGCGCTTTTTACTCGCTAGCATTGCACAAGTATAAAGAAAACAAATTTAAAAATCATCAAATAAAGAAATTTTATAAAAAAATTTTACGAACCTGATCGTTGACTTGAACTTTTTTCCTAGGCAAGCTAGAGCAAAAAATCTTTTGATTTTAGTATCTAGGTACACATGAGATACTCCATGCCGAGTTTGAATAGGTTTGAACAACTTCTCCAAAAAATGAGAAGAAAACTTTCTAAAAAAAAAAGAAGCATTAAGCGTTTTGAAAAATGCTTTCAAGTCCATCCACTTACAGGATGTTTCATGACAGAAAAATCGCTTGAATAGCACTCTAAGCTTATTTTAGGAGCCCTAAACAGAAGACAAGTCCTATTTCCGCTTTTAGTAACGAAAAACCAAAAATAGAGAGTTTTGTCCAAATAAAGAATGCTTCTTTCGAGAAAACGAAAGAAACGGCTAAAATAGAGTGAAATTTTCAAATATACCCACAATAAAAATTTGATGCAAGCATTCTACGCTTATCCAACCTAGAAAAACAGAATTACAAGCGCATTGACTTCGAATAACTTTTTGACCAAAAAATGAGAACAAAACTTTCTAGAAAAAAAGAAGCATTAAGCGTTTTGAAAAATGTTTTCAAGTCCATCCACTTACAGGATGTTTCATGAAAGAAAATTCACTTGACTAGCACTGAAATCTCATTTTAGGAGCCCTAAACAGAAGAAAAATCCTATTTCCATTTTTAGTAACGAAAAATAGAGAGTGTTGTCCAAATAAAGAATGCTTCTTTCCAGAAAACGAAAGAAACGGCTAAAATAGAGTGAAATTTTCAAAAATTTCCCGCAATGAAAATTTGATGCTTGCACTCTACGCATATCCAGCTTTGAAAAACAGGGTTACAAGCGCATTGACTTTAAACATTTTTTTGACCGAAAAATGAGAACAAAACTTTCTAAAAAAAAAGAAGCTTTAAGCGTTTTGAAAAATGTTTTCAAGTCCATCCACTTACAGGATGTTTCATGAAAGAAAATTCACTTGACTAGCACTGAAAGCTCATTTTAGGAGCCCTAAACAGAAGAAAAATCCTATTTCCATTTTTAGTAACGAAAAATAGAGAGTTTTGTCCAAATAAAGAATGCTTCTTTCGAGAAAACGAAAGAAACGGCTAAAATAGAGTGAAATTTTCAAAATTAGCCGCAATAAAAATTTGATGCGTTTATTCTACGCGTATCCAGCCTAGAAAAACAGGGTTCCAAGCACGTTGACTTCAAATAACTTTTTGACCGAAAAATGAGAACAAAATTTTCTAAAAAAAAAAAGAAGCATTAAGCGTTTTGAAAAATGTTTTCAAGTCTATCCACTTACAGGATGTTTCATGAACAAAAATTCACTTGACTAGCACTGAAAGCTTATTTTAGGAGCCCTAAACAGAAGAAAAATCCTATTTCAATTTTTAGTAACGAAAAATAGAGAGTGTTGTCCAAATAAAGAATGCTTCTTTCGAGAAAACGAAAGAAACGGCTAAAATAGAGTGAAATTTTCAAAATTAGCCGCAATAAAAATTTGATGCGTTTATTCTACGCGTATCCAGCCTGGAAAAACAGGGTTACAAGCGCATTGACTTTAAACATTTTTTTGACCGAAAAATGAGAACAAAACTTTCTAAAAAAAAGAAGCTTTAAGCGTTTTGAAAAATGTTTTCAAGTCCATCCACTTACAGGATGTTTCATGAAAGAAAATTCACTTGACTAGCACTGAAAGCTCATTTTAGGAGCCCTAAACAGAAGAAAAATCCTATTTCCATTTTTAGTAACGAAAAATAGAGAGTTTTGTCCAAATAAAGAATGCTTCTTTCGAGAAAACGAAAGAAACGGCTAAAATAGAGTGAAATTTTCAAAATTAGCCGCAATAAAAATTTGATGCGTTTATTCTACGCGTATCCAGCCTAGAAAAACAGGGTTCCAAGCACATTGACTTCAAATAACTTTTTGACCGAAAAATGAGAACAAAATTTTCTAAAAAAAAAAAGAAGCATTAAGCGTTTTGAAAAATGTTTTCAAGTCTATCCACTTACAGGATGTTTCATGAACAAAAATTCACTTGACTAGCACTGAAAGCTTATTTTAGGAGCCCTAAACAGAAGAAAAATCCTATTTCCATTTTTAGTAACGAAAAATAGAGAGTGTTGTCCAAATAAAGAATGCTTCTTTCGAGAAAACGAAAGAAACGGCTAAAATAGAGTGAAATTTTCAAAATTAGCCGCAATAAAAATTTGATGCGTTTATTCTACGCGTATCCAGCCTAGAAAAACAGGGTTCCAAGCACGTTGACTTCAAATAACTTTTTGACCGAAAAATGAGAACAAAATTTTCTAAAAAAAAAAAGAAGCATTAAGCGTTTTGAAAAATGTTTTCAAGTCTATCCACTTACAGGATGTTTCATGAACAAAAATTCACTTGACTAGCACTGAAAGCTTATTTTAGGAGCCCTAAACAGAAGAAAAATCCTATTTCCATTTTTAGTAACGAAAAATAGAGAGTGTTGTCCAAATAAAGAATGCTTCTTTCCAGAAAACGAAAGAAACGGCTAAAATAGAGTGAAATTTTCAAAAATTTCCCGCAATGAAAATTTGATGCTTGCACTCTACGCATATCCAGCTTTGAAAAACAGGGTTACAAGCGCATTGACTTTAAACATTTTTTTGACCGAAAAATGAGAACAAAACTTTCTAAAAAAAAAGAAGCTTTAAGCGTTTTGAAAAATGTTTTCAAGTCCATCCACTTACAGGATGTTTCATGAAAGAAAATTCACTTGACTAGCACTGAAAGCTCATTTTAGGAGCCCTAAACAGAAGAAAAATCCTATTTCCATTTTTAGTAACGAAAAATAGAGAGTTTTGTCCAAATAAAGAATGCTTCTTTCGAGAAAACGAAAGAAACGGCTAAAATAGAGTGAAATTTTCAAAATTAGCCGCAATAAAAATTTGATGCGTTTATTCTACGCGTATCCAGCCTAGAAAAACAGGGTTCCAAGCACATTGACTTCAAATAACTTTTTGACCGAAAAATGAGAACAAAATTTTCTAAAAAAAAAAAGAAGCATTAAGCGTTTTGAAAAATGTTTTCAAGTCTATCCACTTACAGGATGTTTCATGAACAAAAATTCACTTGACTAGCACTGAAAGCTTATTTTAGGAGCCCTAAACAGAAGAAAAATCCTATTTCCATTTTTAGTAACGAAAAATAGAGAGTGTTGTCCAAATAAAGAATGCTTCTTTCGAGAAAACGAAAGAAACGGCTAAAATAGAGTGAAATTTTCAAAATTAGCCGCAATAAAAATTTGATGCGTTTATTCTACGCGTATCCAGCCTAGAAAAACAGGGTTCCAAGCACGTTGACTTCAAATAACTTTTTGACCGAAAAATGAGAACAAAATTTTCTAAAAAAAAAAAGAAGCATTAAGCGTTTTGAAAAATGTTTTCAAGTCTATCCACTTACAGGATGTTTCATGAACAAAAATTCACTTGACTAGCACTGAAAGCTTATTTTAGGAGCCCTAAACAGAAGAAAAATCCTATTTCCATTTTTAGTAACGAAAAATAGAGAGTGTTGTCCAAATAAAGAATGCTTCTTTCCAGAAAACGAAAGAAACGGCTAAAATAGAGTGAAATTTTCAAAAATTTCCCGCAATGAAAATTTGATGCTTGCACTCTACGCATATCCAGCTTTGAAAAACAGGGTTACAAGCGCATTGACTTTAAACATTTTTTTGACCGAAAAATGAGAACAAAACTTTCTAAAAAAAAAGAAGCTTTAAGCGTTTTGAAAAATGTTTTCAAGTCCATCCACTTACAGGATGTTTCATGAAAGAAAATTCACTTGACTAGCACTGAAAGCTCATTTTAGGAGCCCTAAAGAGAAGAAAAATCCTATTTCCATTTTTAGTAACGAAAAATAGAGAGTTTTGTCCAAATAAAGAATGCTTCTTTCGAGAAAACGAAAGAAACGGCTAAAATAGAGTGAAATTTTCAAAATTAGCCGCAATAAAAATTTGATGCGTTTATTCTACGCGTATCCAGCCTAGAAAAACAGGGTTCCAAGCACGTTGACTTCAAATAACTTTTTGACCGAAAAATGAGAACAAAATTTTCTAAAAAAAAAAAAGAAGCATTAAGCGTTTTGAAAAATGTTTTCAAGTCTATCCACTTACAGGATGTTTCATGAACAAAAATTCACTTGACTAGCACTGAAAGCTTATTTTAGGAGCCCTAAACAGAAGAAAAATCCTATTTCCATTTTTAGTAACGAAAAATAGAGAGTGTTGTCCAAATAAAGAATGCTTCTTTCGAGAAAACGAAAGAAACGGCTAAAATAGAGTGAAATTTTCAAAATTAGCCGCAATAAAAATTTGATGCGTTTATTCTACGCGTATCCAGCCTAGAAAAACAGGGTTACAAGCGCATTGACTTTAAACATTTTTTTGACCGAAAAATGAGAACAAAACTTTCTAAAAAAAAAGAAGCTTTAAGCGTTTTGAAAAATGTTTTCAAGTCCATCCACTTACAGGATGTTTCATGAAAGAAAATTCACTTGACTAGCACTGAAAGCTCATTTTAGGAGCCCTAAACAGAAGAAAAATCCTATTTCCATTTTTAGTAACGAAAAATAGAGAGTTTTGTCCAAATAAAGAATGCTTCTTTCGAGAAAACGAAAGAAACGGCTAAAATAGAGTGAAATTTTCAAAATTAGCCGCAATAAAAATTTGATGCGTTTATTCTACGCGTATCCAGCCTAGAAAAACAGGGTTCCAAGCACGTTGACTTCAAATAACTTTTTGACCGAAAATTGAGAACAAAATTTTCTAAAAAAAAAAGAAGCATTAAGCGTTTTGAAAAATGTTTTCAAGTCTATCCACTTACAGGATGTTTCATGAACAAAAATTCACTTGACTAGCACTGAAAGCTTATTTTAGGAGCCCTAAACAGAAGAAAAATCCTATTTCCATTTTTAGTAACGAAAAATAGAGAGTGTTGTCCAAATAAAGAATGCTTCTTTCGAGAAAACGAAAGAAACGGCTAAAATAGAGTGAAATTTTCAAAATTAGCCGCAATAAAAATTTGATGCGTTTATTCTACGCGTATCCAGCCTAGAAAAACAGAGTTACAAGCGCATTGACTTTAAACATTTTTTTGACCGAAAAATGAGAACAAAACTTTCTAAAAAAAAAGAAGCTTTAAGCGTTTTGAAAAATGTTTTCAAGTCCATCCACTTACAGGATGTTTCATGAAAGAAAATTCACTTGACTAGCACTGAAAGCTCATTTTAGGAGCCCTAAACAGAAGAAAAATCCTATTTCCATTTTTAGTAACGAAAAATAGAGAGTTTTGTCCAAATAAAGAATGCTTCTTTCGAGAAAACGAAAGAAACGGCTAAAATAGAGTGAAATTTTCAAAATTAGCCGCAATAAAAATTTGATGCGTTTATTCTACGCGTATCCAGCCTAGAAAAACAGGGTTCCAAGCACATTGACTTCAAATAACTTTTTGACCGAAAAATGAGAACAAAATTTTCTAAAAAAAAAAAGAAGCATTAAGCGTTTTGAAAAATGTTTTCAAGTCTATCCACTTACAGGATGTTTCATGAACAAAAATTCACTTGACTAGCACTGAAAGCTTATTTTAGGAGCCCTAAACAGAAGAAAAATCCTATTTCCATTTTTAGTAACGAAAAATAGAGAGTGTTGTCCAAATAAAGAATGCTTCTTTCGAGAAAACGAAAGAAACGGCTAAAATAGAGTGAAATTTTCAAAAATTTCCCGCAATGAAAATTTGATGCTTGCACTCTACGCATATCCAGCCTTGAAAAACAGGGTTACAAGCGCATTGACTTTAAACATTTTTTTGGCCGAAAAATGAGAACAAAACTTTCTAAAAAAAAAGAAGCTTTAAGCGTTTTGAAAAATGTTTTCAAGTCCATCCACTTACAGGATGTTTCATGAAAGAAAATTCACTTGACTAGCACTGAAAGCTCATTTTAGGAGCCCTAAACAGAAGAAAAATCCTATTTCCATTTTTAGTAACGAAAAATAGAGAGTTTTGTCCAAATAAAGAATGCTTCTTTCGAGAAAACGAAAGAAACGGCTAAAATAGAGTGAAATTTTCAAAATTAGCCGCAATAAAAATTTGATGCGTTTATTCTACGCGTATCCAGCCTAGAAAAACAGGGTTCCAAGCACATTGACTTCAAATAACTTTTTGACCGAAAAATGAGAAGAAAATTTTCTAAAAAAAAAAAGAAGCATTAAGCGTTTTGAAAAATGTTTTCAAGTCTATCCACTTACAGGATGTTTCATGAACAAAAATTCACTTGACTAGCACTGAAATCTTATTTTAGGAGCCCTAAACAGAAGAAAAATCCTATTTCCGTTTTGTAACGAAAATTAGAGAGTTTTGTCCAAATAAAGAATGCTTATTTCGAGAAAACGAAAGAAACGGCTAAAATAATGTGAAATTTTCAAAATTAGCCGCAATAAAAAATTTGATGCACGCATTCTACGCGTGTCCAGTCTAGAAAAACAGGGTTACAAGCGCATTGACTTCAAATAACTTTTTGACCGAAAAATGAGAACAAAGCTTTCTAAAAAAAAAAGAAGCATTAAGCGTTTTGAAAAATGTTTTCAAGTCCATCCACTTACAGGATGTTTCAGGAAAGAAAATTCACTTTACTAGCACTTAAAGCTTGACTTAGGAGCCCTCAACAGAAGAAAAATCCTGTTTCCGCTTTTAGTAACGAAAAATAGAGAGTTTTGTCCAAATAAAGAATGCTTCTGTCGAGAAAACGAAAGAAATGGCTAAAATAGAGTGAAATTTTCAAATATACCCACAATAAAAATTTGATGCAAGCATTCTACGCTTATCCAACCTAGAAAAACAGAATTACAAGCGCATTGACTTCAAATAACTTTTTGACCGAAAAATGAGAACAAAGCTTTCTAAAAAAAAGAAGCATTAAGCGTTTTGAAAAATGTTTTCAAGTCTATCCACTTACAGGATGTTTTATGAACAAAAATTCACTTGACTAGCACTGAAAGCTTATTTTAGGAGCCCTAAACAGAAGAAAAATCCTATTTCCGTTTTTAGTAACGAAAAATAGAGAGTTTTGTCCACATAAAGAATGCTTCTTTCGAGAAAACGAAAGAAACGGCTAAAATAATGTGAAATTTTCAAAATTAGCCGCAATAAAAGTTTGATGCACGCATTCTACGCGTGTCCAGCAGAGAAAAACAGGGTTACAAGCGCATTGACTTCAAATAACTTTTTGACCGAAAAATGAGAACAAAGCTTTCTAAAAAAAAAGAAGCATTAAGCGTTTTGAAAAATGTTTTCAAGTCCATCCACTTACAGGATGTTTCATGAAAGAAAATTCACTTGACTAGCACTGAAAGCTCATTTTAGGAGCCCTAAACAGAAGAAAAATCCTATTTCCATTTTTAGTAACGAAAAATAGAGAGTTTTGTCCAAATGAAGAATGCTTCTTTCGAGAAAACGAAAGAAACGGCTAAAATAGAGTGAAATTTTCAAAATTACCCGCAATAAAAATTTGATGCGTGCATTCTACTAGTATCTAGCCTAGAAAAACAGGGTTACAAGCGCATTGACTTCAAATTACTTTTTGGCCGAAAAATGAGAACAAAACTTTCTAAAAAAAAAGAAGCATTAAGCGTTTCGAAAAATGTTTTCAAGTCCATCCACTTACAGGATGTTTCATGAAAGAAAATTCACTTGACTAGCACTGAAAGCTTATTTTAGGAGCCTTTAACAGAATGAAAATCCTATTTCTGTTTTTAGTAACGAAAAATAGAGAGTTTTGTCCAAATAAAGAATGCTTCTTTCGAGAAAACGAAAGAAACGGCTAAAATAAAGTGAAATTTTCAAAATTACCCGCAATAAAAACTTGATGCGTGCATTCTACGCGTATCAAGCCTAGAAAAACAGGGTTACAAGCGCATTGACTTCAAATAACTTTTTGACCGAAAAATGAGAACAAAACTTTCTAAAATAAAAAGAAGCATTAAGCGTTTTGAAAAAAGTTTTCAAGTCGGGCCATTTACGGGACGCTTGACGCCAAAATGACCACTTGGCTAGCACTATGAACTCAATTCAGAAATTTTAAATAGAAGAAATTGCGAGACAAAAGATCAAACTAAGTAATATTTACAAATAACTTTACAAAGGCTTGATTCTCTTATCAAATTTCAGATCTTTGTCAAAGTTAATTGGCATCTTCTTCGGGATCTTGGGTTTTGTGGGTTGTAGTGATGATAAAAGGGGGGCCTCTTGACAAGTGCCAAACTCTCCAACAACGATTCCTTTTTGGGGGTGTTCCAACATTTCATTATATGTTTCACGGCAGTCCGTGGGATTATGGAAGTTGAGCCAGCCCTTCAACTTTCCCTCCTTTTCTGCTTTTTTTCTTGAGTTTAAGAAACAGACCTTCATGACTTTTGGGTAGAGTTCCCTCAGCTCCAGTTTTAAGGCACCCATTGTATCTTTAGTTGTTGGCGTGAACTCCGAAAACTGGAATGAGGATGGTGCATGAAAGGCGTTTTCGAAGCCACGCTTTCTCGACTTCTCTTGATTAGGATTGTTTTCCTATTAAAAAATTTGAAACAATTGATGCGTACAATTTACTCGTATCCAGCCTACAAAATCAGGGTTACAAGCCCATTGACTTCAAACTATTTTTTGAACCAAAAAATGAGAACGAAACTTTCTAAAAAAAGAAGCATTTAAGCGTTTTGAAAAATGTTCTCAAGTCCAGCCACTTACGAGATGCTTCATGGCAAAACCTTCACTTAACTAGCACATTAAGCTTGTTTTAGGAGCCCTAAACAGAAGAAAATTCCTATTTCTCTTTATAGTATTGAAAAATAGAGAGTTTTGTCCAAATAAAGAATGCTTCTTTCGAGAAAACGAAAGAAAAGGCTAAAATAGAGTAAAATTCTCAAAATTAACCGCACGAAAAAATTGATGCATGCATTCTACGCGTATTCAGCCTACAAAATCAGGGTTACAAGCCCATCGACTTCAAACTATTTTTTGAACCAAAAAATGAGAACAAAACTTTCTAAAAAAGAAGAAGCATTAAGCGTTTTGAAAAATGTTTTCAAGTCCAGCCACTTACGAGATGCTTCATGGCAAAAACTTCACTTAACTAGCACTGTAAGCTTATTTTAGGAGCCCTAAACAGAAGAAAATTCCTATTCCTCTTTATAGTATTGAAAAATAGAGAGTTTTGTCCAAATGAAGAATGCTTCTTTCGAGAAAACGAAAGAAAAGGCTAAAATAGAGTAAAATTCTCAAAATTACCCGCACGAAAAAAATGATGCATGCATTCTACGCGTATTCAGCCTACAAAATCAGGGTTACAAGCCCATCGACTTCAAACTATTTTTTGAACCAAAAAATGAGAACGAAACTTTCTAAAAAAGAAAAAGCATTAAGCGTTTTGAAAAATGTTTTCCGGTCCAGCCACTTACGAGATGCTTCATGGCAAAAACTTCACTTAACTAGCACTGTAAGCTTATTTTAGGAGCCCTAAACAGAAGAAAATTCCTATTTCTCTTTATAGTATTGAAAAATAGAGAGTTTTGTCCAAATAAAGAATGCTTCTTTCGAGAAAACGAAAGAAACGGCTAATATAGAGTGAAAAGAGAGAGAGAGAGGGTGGAGAAAGAGAGAGAAAAAGAGAGAGGTGGAGAGAGGGGAGAGAGAGAGGGTGGTGAGAGAGTGGGGAGAGAGAGGGTGGAGAGAGAGAAGGGGCGGGGACAGAGAGAGAGAGAGAGAGAGAGAGAGAGAGAGAGAGAGAGAGAGAGCGAGAGGGTGGGAGAAAGAGACAGAGAGAGGTGGAGAGAGGGGGTGGAGCGAGAGAGAGAGAGAGAGAGAGAGAGAGAGAGAGAGAGGAGAGAGAGGGGGCAGAGAGGGAGAGAGAGGGTGGAGAGAGAGAGAGCGAGATAGAGGGGGTGGATAGGGAGAGAGAGAGAGAGAGAGAGAGAGAGAGAGAGGGTGGGGAGAGAGAGAGAGAGAGAGAGGTTGTGTGTTTGAGAGAGGGTGGAAAGAGAGGGGGGTCGAGAGGGGGAGTGAAGAGAGAGCAAGAGAGCGTGGAGAGAGAGGTGGGTGGAGAGAGAGAGATAGCGAGGGGGTGGAGAGAGATAGAGGGGGGTGGGGAGAGAGAGAGGAGAGAGAGAGAGAGAGAGAGAGAGATTGTGTTTGAGAGAGGGAGGAAAGAGAGGGGGGTCGAGAGGGTGAGTGAAGAGAGAGCAAGAGAGCGTGGAGAGAGAGGTGGGTGGAGAGAGAGAGAGATAGCGAGGGGGTGGAGAGAGATAGAGG
>NC_134480.1:26165567-26230035 GCF_964194025.1 Convolutriloba macropyga | reverse complement strand
AGAGAGAGAGAAAGAGAGGGGTGGGGGTAGAGAGAGGTTGGAGAGAGAGAGAGAGGAGGGAGAGAGAGAGAGAGAGAGAGAGAGAGAGAGAGAGAGAGGGAGGAGAGAGAGAGGGAGAGCGAGCGAGAAGGGGTGGAGAGAGAGCGAGGGGGGTGGAGAGAGAGGGGGTAGAGAGAGAGAGAAAGAGAGGGGTTGGGGTACAGAGAGGGGAGAGGGGTGGAGAGAGAGAGAGAGAGCGAGGGGGTGGATTGAGAGAGAGGGGGGGTAGAGAGAGAGAGAGAAAGAGAGGGGGTGGGGGTTAGAGAGAGGAGAGAGGGGGTGGAGAGAGAGGGGGGTAGAGAGAGAGAGAGAGAGAGAGAGAGAGAGAAAGAGAGAAAGAGAGGGGGTGGGGTAGAGAGAGGGGGTGGAGAGAGAGAGAGAGCGAGGGGGCTGGAGAGAGAGGGGGTTAGAGAGAGAGAGAGAGAGAAAGAGAGGGGGGGTAGAGAGAGGGGAGGAGAGAGAGAGCGAGAGCGAGCGAGAAGGAGTGGAGAGAGAGCGAGGGGGGTGGAGAGAGTGGGGGGTAGAGAGAGAGAGAGAAAGAGAGGGGGTGGGGTAGAGAGAGGGGAGAGGGGTTGAGAGAGAGAGAGAGAGCGAGGGGGGTGGATTGAGAGAGAGGGGGGGTAGAGAGAGAGAGAGAAAGAGAGGGGGTGGGGGGTAGAGAGAGGAGAGAGGGGGGTGGAGAGAGAGGGGGTAGAGAGAGAGAGAGAGAGAAAGAGAGGGGGTGGGGTAGAGAGAGGGGGTGGAGAGAGAGAGAGAGAGCGAGGGGGGTGGAGAGAGAGGGGTGTAGAGAGAGAGAGAGAGAAAGAGAGGGGTTGGGGTAGAGAGAGGGGAGAGGGGGTGGAGAGAGAGAGAGAGAGCGAGGGGGTGGATTGAGAGAGAGGGGGGTAGAGAGAGAGAGAAAGAGAGGGGGTGGGGGGGTAGAGAGAGAGGAGAGAGGGGGTTGGAGAGAGAGAGAGAGGGGTGGAGAGAGAGAGAGAGAGAGAGAGAGAGAGAGAGAGAGAGAGAGAGGTGGACAGAGAGAGCGAGGGGGTGGAGAGAGTTTAGCTCTAAACAGAAGATTCGAAAAACGAAAAAAAAGCTAAAATGGAGTAAAATTTTCAAATTTACCCGCAATAAAAATTTGATGCGCGCATTCTAGGCACATTCAGCCTAGAAAAACAGGGTTCCAAGCGCATTGACTTCAAATAACTTTTTGACCGAAAAATGAGAACAAAATTTTCTAAAAAAAAAAGAAGCATTAAGCGTTTTGAAAAAAATTTTCAAGTCCAGCCACTTAAGAGATGCTTCATGACAGAAAGTTCGCTTGAATAGCACTGTAAGCTTATTTTACGAGCTCTAAACAGAAGAAAATTCCAATTTCCGTTTTAAGTAACAAAAAATAGAGAGTTTTGTCCAAATAAAGAATGCTTCTTTCGAGAAAACAAAAGAACCGGCTAAAATAGAGTGAAATTTTGAAAAATACCCGCAATAAAAATTTGATGCGTGCATTCTACTCGTATCTAGCCTAGAAAAACAGGGTTACAAGCCCATTAACTTCAAATAACTTTTAAAACTAAAAAATGACAACAAATATTTATAAAAAAAAAAAAGAAGCATTAAGCGTTTTGAAAAACGTTTTCAAGTCCAGCCACTTAAGAGATGCTTCATGACAAAATGTTCGCTTGACTAGCACTGTAAGCTTATTTTAGGAGCTCTAAACAGAAGAAAATTCCAATTTCCGTTTTAGCTAACAAAAAATAGAGAGTTTTGTCCAAATAATAATGCTTCTTTCGAGAAAACAAAAGAACCGGCTAAAATAGAGTGAAATTTTGAAAAATACCCGCAATAAGAATTTGATGCGTGCATTCTACTCGTATCTAGCCTAGAAAAACAGGGTTACAAGCCCATTAACTTCAAATAATTTTTCAAACAAAAATGACAACAATACTTTCTTAAAAAAATTAAGCATTAGTAGTAGTAGTAGTAGTTGAGACTTCTTGATTATGCCCAAGTAGTGTAGTCGAGACTTTAGGTCACAGCCAAGGGTTTTCACCCTTCAGTTCATCAGTTCGTTGCCTTGAAATAAAAATATACAGTTTCAGAGTTTTGAATGAGGATTGCAGCTACCACAGCTGCAAAGAATCCTCCAGCTGCATGTATTAAGCGTTTTGAAAAATGATTTCAAGTCCGGCCACTTACGAGATGCTTCATGACGAACAGTTTGCCTGACTAGCACTGCAAGCTTATTTTAGGAGCTTTAAACAGAAGAAATTTCCAATTTCCGTTTTAAGTAACAAAAAATAGAGGGTCAAATGGGACAGGCGATCAATAAATCGCATAAAAAAAGACCACAGCGCTAAGATAATTGTTCCAAACTTCGTTTGAGAGCAATTAAACACGTTTAGGAATCCATAGAACCAAGATTACATGTTATTCGATGTTTGCATGATTAAGAAAAAGTCCATTAATGCTACCGAGAAAATGCAGGGGACTCCCGCGCTATTACTCGGCAGCATTGCTGCGTACATGCATACATGCATTAAATAACTTCAAAACTGACCTTTTCGACCACCGGGTGATCAAATATCTCAATGGATTGAGACTGGTAATATGGCAGTCTTTCGCTCTTTCGAGGAATTTTGTAACTATGCAGAAGGTTTGACATATTTATAACAACCTGAAATGAGGTATACATATGAGCAGTACGTCAATTTGAAACAACAAAAAGACACACAAGAACGCTCGCAAAAGTCTGTGCAGAGCACAGAATGTTCCTATAGATCCTATGGGGAAAGACTAGGTGCAGTAGGGGGGAGCTGACCAACCAGCGTCTCAACGGGGCGCACCTTTGCGGCAGAACCGCCTACGGGACGGGATTACTAGATTATTAGTAGTAAATATAAATAAATATGTGGTTCGCAATTATTGAACCACATTACCAGTTGATATAAGTTATAGGACATTGTAACAGACATAACAGGACCAATTTTGGGCTGATTGGCCCATCTGGGGCCGAGATCTGACCCAAAACGTGGTGAAGAAGTGGTTTTCCTGGGCCAAAATGACCTGATCTGCAATGGACAATATCTCGGAGGTGAAAGCATCATATGAAACGTATAATATACTGTTATAAAGCTCCTTAATCGGGAGATAATAAGGAATATAGGTATCGTAACATATGCTTCAGAAGCACATCTCTTCCCACATGAATCATCAAACTCATAACCAAGGAGTTTGGTTATAATAACCAAAATTTGTGGCAACCTTTGCCATGTCACAGGGGATCTACCCAGTCATATTTTAACCTTCGACAACGTTTTTGAACAAGTTTTTATCGACTCGGCAGGTGGGTCTTCTCTCCAATATGGCCAAAACTGCCTGTCCCTGTACCGGTCAATATTTCCAAACTGGTAAAGAAAACGCTATAAGTAATATATATCGCAGAAAGCTCGGCTTATGACACGTTCAACTATGTAAAAAAATCCAAAAACGGTGCACTCTACGAGGAGATATTTCATAAACAAGGCGTCGTACCAGGACCCCAAAATGGAAGAAGAAATGAGCTGCAGAGCTAAAATTGACCTTCGAGACTCAGGAAAACACCCTATGATTTGTACATGGAATCACTCCGCACTATGTGAGGATTCTAAAACACTAACATTTGTTGGGTAAATCGCGTGTTTTGCTGTACCGAAATTTGGGTCACCCAGAATAGCCCGAAAATTCGACTTTTTTCAAATTTAATCATTAATAACTTTTTGATCAGGCCGATTTGAGAAACCAACTAAACACTGCAAGCAAGAGGGGTTCAGTGCCAACAAAATGCGACCACTCCCGTTTATTTTGGTTCAGTACTTTAGAAGTTATTAACAAAATACTATTTCATGACCCATTTTTTGGGCTAAAATCGAAGCCCAAGATCTCCGGAACCGACGTAAAACAACGTTAAACAGCGTTCCCGGCGTATTTGTGGGTGTAATTCTGGTCCAATTCCACGTTTTAGGTCACAGCAAACCTTCATGGTGAGGTGGGGAAAAAATTCCCACCTCATCTTGAAGGTTATGCTGTTTTGTGTGTTTTGCCCTAAAAAACATCCACAGAAATTTGATGAAATCATAAAAAAAGAAAAATTGTTGAATTAGTCCCATTGTTTAATACAATTAGCTTCAACAACCTAAATAGTGTCTAGAAAACACAAAACGAACGCCTTAAACTTGTTCAATTGAAAAAAAACGCCACTTCACTCATTCATTTGGTCAAATGACCTATTTTGACTACCAAATTTCAAGTTTCGCCAAAATAATCCATCAAAACTTGTAAAAAAAATGATGCAATATGTAAATAGTCATACTCCTCATCACGCATCAACTGAGCAATCTAAAACACTATAATTTTCAATCTTGACACAAAAACTTTCAATATTATGTCACCACCGAAGTAGCCGGAATTGGCCTCAAATCGAGGTTCGGCGCCTACAGAGCAAAAAATGACCCACTCAACTCCATAAAATCATATACAAGATATGTATGGGGACACTCCCTACTACGAAACAAATGCAACCAACCTAAATATGTAGGGATACTATGGTATTTTGGTGCACGCACATTTGGTGAACACCAATATCACTGAAATGGTGACTTTTTCAAATTTACCAATCAATAGCTTTTTTACCAGGCCGAATTAGGGTAGTACAATTATATGACGAACCAGACGGCTACAATGATAACACAATGAGACTGTGTTGGTAGAATTATGCTAAGCACTTAACTACTTATCATTAAAAGAACTAATTGTACCTCTATCAATCTGAATCTGAAAAACTTTAAAAAATAGAAGCTATTTGAGGACCATATGTCGTTACCGCTTCCATATTACTGTAATCCAGTTTTCCAGAGATCTATTTTTTTGGTCGAGTACATTAGGAGATATGAGCAAACTGCTGAGTTACATCCAACTTTTTCAGCTCTTTTTAAAGCCCAAAATTGCCGAAAAACATGCTTGACGGCGTTTAACGGCACAACTGTCGTGTTTCTGGGGCTAATTCCAGTCTACCTTTGCGTTCCTGGTTGATTCAAACCTTCATGATGAGGTGGGAAAAAATTACCACATCGCCATGAAGGCTATGATGTTTTCTGTGTTTTGACACAAAACAACAGTCTCTGAAATTTGCCGAAATCATGAAAAAAGAAAAATTGTTGAATTAAAAGCAATCACTGGTATAGCTTGCTTCAGGGACTTGAATATTGTATGGAAAACACAAATAGCACGCATAAAACTGAATTCATTAACGAAAAACACACCACAATCAATAAAATTTGAAGATAGACATGTTATTCAGGAATCAACCTTAAATAACCGTTCGACAACAAATTTTCAGGACAAACACATTACACTACATGCATCAACAGCTTGCAAGCTCTGTGAGGAACGGAAAAATTGTTTATGGTCTATCTAGAAAAGAAAACTATTTTCTCCTTGTATATAAAGACGTTTCGAAAAGAGAAGTTGTGTTTCATATAAAAAAAAATCGCTCATGGACGGATACGTTTTGCTACGATACCCATTGAAAAAGATAGAAACGTGTCGAAAAATTATTATAGAGATTTTCATTAATGGATGGGGAAAAATTTATTTCTTTATCTGAAGCATAGACTTGACAACTCTACTATATCACCTCCATCACGGACAAAATCGTGTAAATTTGGAATTCAGGAATTTAATTATCATTCCTGAAAACTATTGTCCTCATCAAAAATTGAGGAAATGTAAATATTGGAAGCCTGCCAATCAAAAATCTAAGGCATCTAGGTTATTAGGTCAATTTGGGCTTCGTAGGTTACAAACATGTTTGTCAGACATGAACTCAATCATAATTTTTTCTCAACCTTAAAGCATTTTTTTGTTATCGCCAAAAAAATCAAACAAAAACTGTCTTCGCTGAGTTAGGTTGGCACTTATAAGGCACCGTTTTGACGAAATTAAGGGAAGTCGAAATCTTGAGAAACCACGCAAAATCTTGTCAAGATCTTGGAAATGCTGCTGTGGGCTCGAAAAAAAATGTTTTTTTTTTTCTAATTTTTGACTGTTATCCAGGGCAATCGAACCAAAATTTTGTCTTTGTGAGTAATTTTGGGATAAAATTGAAGCATTTGTAAAAAAAAAGTAAAACTTGTAAAACCACGCAAGTTCCTGCTAAGATCCTGGAAACCCTCGTGTGGTTCTTGAAGAATCCAAGATCTTGCGTGGACTTGGAATTAGTATCGTGGAAATCCAAGATCTTGCGTCGACTTGGCGTGGATGTCGAGGGTTCGAGCACTGGGTGTGTACTGGTTATATATTTATCTGGTTACTTAATTTTCAATTGAGGTGTTCAATTGAGGTGATCTGAAGGTTGATATTGGTTGAGGTTATCCTGAAGGTGGTCAACTGGAGATGAGAATTTGGTCAACTGGGGGTTAGAATTTGGTCAACTGGAGGTGAGAAATTGGTTGGCTGTAGTTGATCTGTTCGGATCTATTAATCGTAGTCTGTCTATGGTTATAAATTTAGACAGAGCTCGCAATGATGTTTAATAAAATAGAAATGAATCTTAAAATATTTTCTCAGGTGTATGAAACAATGAGTTTAAATATTTCAATCTTGAATGCTTTATTCGTGAATTAGCGTTAATTTTGAATAATGAAACAATTATTTCAAGTTCGATTTATGTTATTTGGATGTAAGTATACTTTTAAATTTACCTGTGATTAGAATTGTAATCGAAAATCGAGTAGATAAAATGTTTTCAACGTGTCTTACTGATTTGAAATCGAACTTGAATAGAGAAAGATTAAAAATTAAACAGGGACAGAGAGAATTGATATATCATTTTGTATTTTTCTGTGATTTATCAGATTGAATTGATATGTTGATTTAGCTGAGATGAAATTTGAGATTGAACAGAATTTAAACAGAGAAATTGTTGTCTTTGCAAAGAGAGCTAGATTGAGAAGTTAACTGATTCGCAAGAGGCAAAACTGATTTTGTGATTGGAACTGAATTTGAGATTGGCTTGTTTTCCATTAATTCGCAATTAGTGGTTTTGTTTTAATTTTGAATCCTTTTGAGTAATTTTTCCGCTGTCAATTATGCTTTTAAAGACGTCGTAATTGAACTTGAACAACTGACTGTGTCTTCATTAAGTAGTGTCTTTTCAATTTGCGGCTCGTTGCGCACTGTTGAATACAGTGTTCCTGTCTGTATTTGTTGAATAAGTATTGTTGAACGAGATCTGTGTGTCTGTTTTTAGTATGCTTGAGGCTTCCTGAAGCAGTGAAAATGTGTAATTATTCGGACTGAGTGGTTAATTGCGTCCGTAAAAGTGTTTAAAAGCATTGTAAGTATTTAAAAGCATTGTACTCTGTATTGTCAAGAGTTTTCTTTAATGATCTTCCTTATTATTCCTTTTATTCCTCAAGATCGTTAATTGAATCCTTAATGGAAATGAGCATGTAATTTCCGTCTCGGAGGTGGGGAATTTTGTTTCCGTGGGTACCTTAGTATTCTTTTAATGGATTTACAAGTCCTCTTTGGTACAGACTTGGAGTTCTTATCAAGTGTTTAAAAATGGTTGAATGGTTGTAATTTGTTACTCAAGTGCTTTTGTGCAGATTGTTGAGTATTTGTTATTGTGATTCTAATTGGAAAAGGCGTTCCTCGTAGTTTGAGTTGGTGAAAGTATAACGGATTCAAGTATGGGTTCAAGTAGATAATGGATTTAAGTAGATGAGCGTCGTTAGATTGACATTTACTCCTGTTTATATAAATCGTTCATTTAGACGATTGTTCATTGGGTATAAATTAAATAGCTATAAATGATAATGTGTAGAATGACGGATGTCAGTCAATGATATGTGTCACAATGGGTAGGGTGTCCTGTGTGCGAACGGAAGGGGGACATGGCTAAGGAGTTGGATGATGTGATAGGATGGTGGGGAGGTGTGTGTGAGTAGAATGATGGGGATTTTATAAAGAGACTATCGTGTGTTTCAATTGTATATTTGCTTTAGTGTAAACGTCTAGTACTGGGTGTGTATTGACTGGGCATGAACAGATAACTACTGTTCATAATATGTGTTCACTGTTCACATATTTATAAACTGAGTAATAAACTAGTTATTTGTTTATAGCTGGGTATTTATAAAACGTGTTCACGTGTATGTTCACTATTTATAATGTTCACTGGATAGAAACGTTAATAATTCGATTTTGTATGTATTCCAGGTTTCAGTTTAAATATGATATACGGGGCAGCCGTGGTGGCCCCCTGACTTTGCTGATGATCATATTTGGAGCAAATTCACTGCATCAACTTATTGTAGCGACACCAAAAGACACCCGAAAGAAGCTCAGACGTTGGGTATTCACGAAGCCTTGCCTGAGTCTCAATATCAGAGCAAACAATCAGAAGAAAGTTGTTCAAAATATCTGGCAATTAAACGTTTTTCGAAAAGAAAAAGCTGTTATTTGGCACGATACGATCAACAACTCAATATCCCCGCATTCCAGCAACAACTATCACCCCCTCACCACTGCTGAGCTCATTGCCGATCTCAAGATACTTAAGCCCCACATTGCCGCAATATTATATGTCCAACGCGAAGGAGTCCCGAACATAAAGGAGGAACTTTGCAAAACAGGAATCCTTATTATCGACATCATCAATCACCTGCTACCGAAGCGGCAGGCTAAGAACCCCATCTTGACTCGGCAGTACCGACAACTGCACATTGGCCGTTTCTTGGAACAGAGACTCTCTGGAAAAGTCTTAGCCCATCTTCGACAACTCCAGGATCTTCGTCCCCGCCGAAACAGGAGGAGGAACAACCTGTCACTGAGACGACGGATTACAAGACAGAGACAACAATCGCCCGAAAACAGTGGACTCACAATCACTATTCAAAACCCCTGAAAAGTTTTAGCTGCTTACTCTTAGTCTTTCACGTGACCGTCTCTTAAGTGAGTTCGTGTTACCGAAAGGCTTTTTCTTTTCTTTTTGAGCAGTCTTTCACGTGACCGTCTCTTAAGTGAGTTCGTGAATTCTGTCCTGCATCTGTTCTCTGAAAATTAAACTTTTCATGTGACCGTCTCTTAAGTGAGTTTGAGTTGTCAGAAAAGCTATATTTTTCAGAGTTAAGTTTTCAGTTTCACGTGACCGCCTCTTAAGTGAGTGTGTGTTACCGACACTGCCTATTAAGTTATTCATCAACAATCCGTTAAGACAAATCAAAATCTTTTGCATGTGCTAGCCAAAATGTCCTCAAGAGTTATCACGTGCCAATCTTGCAATCACAAGATTGCAAAGAAGGAAGCAAAATTCTCATCTGCCTACTGCAGCAAAGCAATGCACATGACACCCGACTGCACAGGCTTCGAACAGTCCAGTATTGAAGTCCTTGTCAAGTTAGAAGCAAATCTGCTTCACATCTGTAACGAATGCAGTGAAAATAAGACACATAAGTCCATCTTAAAACCTGCTGAACAGTCGAAATTGGAAGACGATCTAACAGACCTCCGAGAACAAATGAAAAATTTCCAGCAAATCATTGAAAACTCAAATGCAATGATCGAAAATGTAAAGAAAGACTTGACCGAATTAAAGTCAACTGCTCCCAAGAGTTATGCACAAGCTGTTGGAAAACTGCCCGGTAGCACAATTCGCGACGTGTCAAATGCAAACAACATTCCTGGTCTGGGAATTCGAATAAGAGGTATACCTGAGAGTAGAACCAAAACACCAGACGAGCGTATGCATTCCGACATCGAATCGGTTGAGCAAATCCTAGACTTGTTGAAAATCAAAGACAAACGCATGAGCAAAATTCATCGTCTCGGTAAATTTGACCCTGACAAAAAAGGGGCACGCACTATACTTGTTTGCATGGAAAACATCATAAGTAAAGACCTGATTCTGAAATCAGCTCACCTGCTAAAGGCCTACGAACAACCAATCTTCATAAGTCCTGAGCTGTCTGCAACGGACGCGAAAAAAGAAAATGAATGTCTGCGCATTCGCCGTGATCTCATTGACAATCATAATTACAATAGCAGGCAAGTTCGTATTAGAAATCTCAAGGTGGAGCATAAAGTTGGAGACAACTGGGTTGTCTTTGAAAACGCACAAAAAGAGAATACTGGTATCAACTGGTGACTATACACACTCGAAATGCTTTCGTTCAATGTAAGGAGTCTGATGAAATTTGAGCGTCGCCTGAAGTTCTCAGACTGCTTGTCAACGCGAAGCTATGACATTTTATGCCTCACTGAAACATGGCTGACTCCTGATGTTCAAAACTATTCGCTCTTCCTACCTGCATACACGATCTACCGAAATGACAGAATACCATGCGAACACGAAACGAAACACGGTGGCGTACTTATAGCAATCAGATCGACTATTATGCACGAACAAATTTTGATTGACCTAAATCTTGAGGATTTTGTGGTGATTAGTGTACAAACAAAACCACAGCCGACTCTCATATGCTGTTTGTACAGCCCCCCATCAGACAGCGACTACACCTGGTCGCCGCAACAGTTAGAAATTCTGCTCTCCAAAATATCAAATCATGCTAAAAGAATAGGCTACCAAGGCGTGTTCATTTGTGGAGACATCAACTTCTCCAAAACAGACTGGAACAACATGAGCTCCAATTCCGAGTGTGAAAACGCTGTTCTGGATGCTCTTTCGGAATACAATTTCCTGAACTACTCAAATCTTCAGTTAGACGTCATTCTGGCCAACAACCCTGACCAGATTGTCAAAACTGATCTTGACACCGATCTTTACAACTGTTACGCACTAAACGGCAAGCCATGTGCTGATCATCTACCGGTCAGTGTTACAGTAAACGCATTCCATAGCGAACTATACATTCCTCATCAAGTCAAATATGCCTTTAAGAAAGCGGATTGGGACGGATTGAATAAGGCTATAGTAGACAGTCCTTTCAACCCTTACTGTTTCAGTAATCTCGATTTCCTTGTCAAAAAATGGTACGAATGGATCTTCAGCCTCATCGATCATTTCATTCCGAAAGTTACAAGACACAGGTCAACGCTTCCACCTTGGGTATCCAGCCGTACCTCACACCTGATGAAGAAGTTAGCTACAAAAAAGAAGCAATGGGTCTCTCCGGTCTTGTCAAAACTCCTGAAGTTGAAGAAAATGGAGCGTCAAATAAAAGAAGCCACAAATGAAGATTTGAAAATGTTTGAAACCGAAATCTTTCAAAGTCGACAGTTCAGCAACATCCAGAAGTACCTACGTTGTGTTCGCAAGTCACCAAACGTTCCTCCTGTCGTCACTCTGTCCACTCAAAAAGCCGAAACTGACCAAGAAAAGGCCAAATTATTCAATCAGTTTTTCCAAAGTGTTTTCAACGAGAAGCAACATCACTGCATAACTTTTGAGAACAGAGGCCTCAATAGTCTCCTTTTCTCCGAAACCGAAACCCCGCACATATTGGAACACTTAACTCTGAACAAGTCTACGGGACCTGACAACATCGGAAACATTGTTTTGAAAAAGTGCGCCTTCTCACTCAGCAAGTCACTCCTCCTCCTATTCCAAACAATCTCGAATAAAGGAATCTTCCCCAGATACTGGAAAATCAGTCAAGTTACGCCAGTGTTCAAAGGGGGAAACAAATCAGACACTACTTGTTATCGACCGATTAGTTTACTCTGCTGTGTGTCAAAAGTCCTTGAGCGTCTCATCTTCAACACACTATACAAGTTTTGCCAACACCGCCTACACGAAAACCAATATGGATTCCGAAAAAATAGGTCAGTAGTGGTACAATTGTTGGTCTACCTTGATTCAATTTACCAAAAGTACGATGACCCCACAGTAGACAACCTGACAATTCTGTATCTCGACTTTGCTAAGGCCTTCGATAAAGTACCGCATGACTTGCTTATACTGAAACTCCAGTCCTTTGACATTGGCGGAAAGTTGTTGCAACTCATAAGCTCCTACTTGAGCGACAGGGAGCAATATGTTAAAATAAATGCGGAAACATCCACTCCAGTAAGTGTCAGCAGTGGAGTTCCACAAGGCTCCATTCTCGGACCACTGCTCTTTCTGCTGTTCATAAATGATCTACCAGCTTCAGTGTCAAATTGTGAAAGTTTTGGATATGCCGATGATTTCAAGATAATTGCACTGACTCAGAGCCAACTCACGATTGGTGCCATGACTATACAGAATTGGTGCTCCGAAAACAAAATGCAATTGAACACCTCTAAATGCAAGCTCCTCAACATAAAAGGCACTTTGACAGCAGCAATAGACAACCTTGTAATTGAACCGACGAATCTTCAGCGCGACCTAGGACTATGGATCACCTCAAATCTCACGTGGAACGATAACTGTACCACGAGAACGAAGAAGGGATTAAGTGCACTGTTCCAACTGAAACGAAACCTGTCTACAAACAGCACGCGAAACAGTAAGCTAAATTCTTACGTTGGTTACGTTGTGCCAGTCCTGACCTACTGCTCTCAAGCATGGCAGCCGAACAAGTCAAATCTTGCGAAGTTTGAAAGGGTGCAGGAAATTGCTACCAAGTGGATACTGAATGCAAGTTTTGAATACAAAGATCGACTTCTACAGCTAAAGCTGCTGCCTCTCAGCTTATATGTCGAAATGCACAATCTCCTGCTTCTGATATCATTGGATAGAAACGAATACGACGTTGTTTTTGATCTACCTAGAGTCACCGAAGATAAAACTCGACAGCATACAAGAGGAGAACTGACGATCGGAACGAATCGACTCTACAAAACCGATGAAAACTTCTTCCATCGTACAAAATTATTATACAATATTATTATCAGAGTGTACACCAGCTACGGAAAATATCTCAATAAAGACACCATCTCCAAAATCTACTGGGACTACTTTCTGAGAAAATATGACAAGAGGGACAAATGCACTTGGCGAATTGTTTGCAAATGTGACCACTGCAATAACTGGAAAAAACTAGACTAAACTAAAACTACCTTTGGACTGAACTCATGTGGGTCTAACAAACCCTTGGATTTATTTATGTTTAAATCCTAAAGCCTTTACTACTACTACTACTACTACTACTACTACTACTACTACTACTACTACTACTACTACTACTACTACTACTGTCAGATCAGAATTCTTATTTCGTTATTTCAAGTTGGATTCGCCTTTATCAGAGCAGAATTCTTGTGTATATCAGCTGTAACGCCCTGTGGGTAATTCTGGACAATGGGTAACGTCCTGTTTAATACCCTGGACTCTATTTTATTATTATTATTCTTCCGACAGTTGTAGAGATGGTTATTTGCAGAGATGGCTATTATGGATGGTTATACTGACATGGTTATGGAATGTTATATGGATCATTATTTATATGAATGGTTATATGGATTTTTGACAGATGATCTTCCTGTCATCTTGTTACACTGATGGTTATCTTTCAACTTATCTAGTTTGTTATTCGGAAATTGGTTTTGTTTTGAAATGCACTTCCTAAACGTAACTTTTCAAAATGAAAGGTACTTATATGAAGTGCACTTCGTATACGTGACTTTTTAAAGCAGGTGGCGCATCCAAATATTGTAATTCTATCTTATTGTTTCTTTGTTTTAGTTTATTATTATTGTAGTTAGTTATTACTATAGATTAGTTATCGTTTATTCCGGAGTTAGCTTTGGTTTAGTAGTTATTTTTTCATTTGTTATTTGCTTTTTTTGTTTATTAGTTTATTAGTTGTTCATTAGTTGTGTGTCTTTATTAGTTGTTTATTTGTGTGTTTGTTATTTGTATTACTTGTGTTAGTTGTTTATTATGTCAATTATGTTTGTTATTTGTTATTTGTCTTTTATGGCCAGTGTGAAAATTATAACGTGAAGAGAAATGTTATAACATGAGGCGAAAATTTATATTGTGACGAGTGACGGTAAAGTGTTACGGGGTTGTGGAGAGAAGTTGTCGCGAGAAGTGGTGAAGAGAAGAATGGTGAATTGAAAATACGTGGCGTGAAGACATTACTGGGAGGTGTGTATTTCACAATACGATTTATTTGTGGAGAATTGGATGATGGGTAGATACAATCACAGTTTTTGGTATCCCGGGTCGAGGTGTCAACGCTAAAAAACGCAAAATTATGTAAGATTGGCGTTGAATGCGTTGAATTTATGTAAGATCTACGCTTGAGCGTAGATCTTACATAAATTCAACGCATTCAACGCCAATCTTACATAATTTTGCGTTGAATTTTAGCGTAGATCTTACATATTTAGCGTTGAATTTTAGCGTAGATCTTACATATTTAGCGTTGAATTTAGCGTAGATCTTACATAAATTCAACGCATTCAACGTCAATCTTACATATTTTGCGTTGAAATTTGGCGTAGATCTTACATATTTAGCGTTGAATTTTAGCGTAGATCTTACATATTTAGCGTTGAATTTAGCGTAGATCTTACATAAATTCAACGCATTCAACGCCAATCTTACATAATTTTGCGTTGAGTTTTGGCGTAGATCTTACAAATTTAGCGTTGAACTTTAGCGTAGATCTTACATATTTAGTGTTGAATTAGGCATAGATCTTACATAAATTCAACGCATTCAACGCCAATCTTACATAATTTTGCGTTGAATTTTGGCGTAGATCTTACATATTTAGCGTTGAATTTTAGCGTAGATCGTACATATTTAGTGTTGAATTAGGCGTAGATCTTACATAAATTCAACGCATTCAACGCCAATCTTACATATTTTGCGTTGAAATTTGGCGTAGATCTTACATATTTAGCGTTGAATGGCAGCGTAGATCTTACATATTTAGCGTTGAATTTAGCTTAGATCTTACATAAATTCAACGCTTTCAACACCAATCTTACATATTTTGCGTAGAATTTTGGCTTAGATCTTACAAATTTAAGGTTGAATTTTTTGAATTCCATTTCAGACCACTTTTTGATTTCAAAAGTTTTTCAAGTTTTTTTTTCAAAAAGACAATTTTTTCACTGTTTCGACCCCTATGCTTCACAGGTGGGAAAAGCGAAGTCAGCAAAAAAACCACTTTTTAGTGCTCTTTTATAGTGCAAAATCCATTTGAGACCATTTTACAATTTCAAAACTTTTCCAAGTGTTTTTTGGAAAAATCAATTTCACTGTTTCGACCCCTATGCTGCAAAGGTGAGAAATGTGAAGTCAGAGAAAAATCATTTTTTAGTGCTCTTTTATAGTGCAAAATCCAATTGACACCATTTTTTTATTTCAAATTTTTTAAGTTTTTTTTTCAAAAAGTTAATTTTTTAACTGTTTCAACCCTATACTGCACAGGTGAGAAAAATCACTTTTTAGTGCTCTTTTATAGTGCAAAATCCGTTTCAGACCATTTTACGATTCAAAACTTTTTCAAGTTTTTTTCGAAAATTTAATTTTTTCGTTATTTCGAACCCTATACTCCAAAGGTGAGTAACAAGAAGTCAGAAAAAATCCTTTTTAGTGCTCTTTTATAGTGCAAAATCCAATTCAGACCATTTGAAAATTTCAAACTTTTCAAGTTTTTTTTTCGAAAAATTATTTTTTTTACTGTTTCGACCCCTCACAAATGAGAAAAATGAAGTCAGCAAAAATAACCATTTGCTCTCTTACGGTGCAAAAACCATTTCAGACCATTTTAGGAATTCAAATTTTTTTCAAAACTTAAAAAAATTTCTTAATTTTTTCCCAGTACTTCTCACATGATAAATGCGTTGAATACGTTGAAATTATGTAAGATCTCGGCTAAATTTAACAAAAAATATGTAAAATCTAGGCTAACTTCAACGAAATATATGCAAGTTCTACGCTAAATTCATTGCAAAATATGTAAGGTCTACGCTAAAGTCAACGCAAAATATGTAAGATCTACGCTAAATTCAACGCAAAATATGTAAGATCTACGCTTTATAATGATTTCGGCTCTTAAGGAAACAAAGGTACGGTGGCGCAATGGTAGAAGAGGGGACAAGTAATCAGGAGGGCAGTGGTTCGAGTCCCATACCCAGAGTTCTACGCGTTGATTTCTTGTAAGATCAACGCTAAATTCAAGCAAAAATATGTAAGATCTACGCTAAATTCAACGCTAAATATGTAAGATCTACGCTAAATTCAACGCTAAATATGTAAAATCAGCGGCAACTAGCGTTGACAAGTTGGAAAATTCACCGCCATTTCTTACATAATTTTGTGCTGATTGCGTTGAATTTTTGTCTTTAAATTCAACGCATTCAACGCAAAATTATGTAAGAAAATTGCGGTGAATTTTCCGACTTGTTAACGCTAGTTGCCGCTGATCTTACATAATTTTGGCCAAATTCCTCGGCCCGGGATGCTATTAGTGGAGGTGTACGGATTGGTGCAAATGTAATGAATAGATAGATACAAGTACAGTTCTTGAAAAACTGTTATACAATTTCATAAACTCTTAACCTTTTGATCTTTTATGGACTATTATTATTTGTTTTAGACTATTATTATATCGTTTTGTTATTTGTATTCTGTATTTATGAATTGATTTTCACTTTTCTTTTTGCACTACGCTCAAGCGTCTGACTTTTGAGGAGGATATTTTTTAAGGCGAGAAGGGGTGAAGTGATGTTGTGATGGATTATTGACGATGAGATGGATTATTGAGGATGATATGGATTAATGGGGATGAGATGGTGAAATGATTGTGAAATGGATTAGTTGTGTGAGGGGTTTAAAAGGATATGTTTATGAATTGAGACTGGGTGAAAGTGGTAGAAATGAAATGAACAAGATGATGATGAAGTATTGAACTATTCATGACTTAGGTGAACTGATGTTTTGAATCAGTTATTGAACTAGTTGATGATTTACCGGACAAGTTAATGTACTAGTCGTCAACTGAGTGGTGAACTAAATTTGATCAAGTGAAAGAGTATACTGGATGAGAGTATGCTAGCCGGTGAAATTAATGGTTTGTGATGGTAAAATCATTGAAGTTTAATCATTAAATGTAAGGGCACTGAGAGGTTAGATTAGCAAACTTGTGGGGTTGAAAAGCTTTCATAGAGAGAAAATATCGGGAGGAGGAAATATTAGAAAAGAGAAG
Source organism: Convolutriloba macropyga (assembly GCF_964194025.1). Taxonomy (NCBI): domain Eukaryota; kingdom Metazoa; phylum Xenacoelomorpha; order Acoela; family Convolutidae; genus Convolutriloba; species Convolutriloba macropyga. Next base: position 26,212,864 of record NC_134480.1, on the reverse strand, counting down.
TAAATAATCTCTCTGAACTTTCGGCTGAATAGTATGGTTAGTTTAATTGATTAGGTGTAAATATCGCGGTGTGTGTAATCCTATTGACGATTGGTGTAATTTTTAAAAGGCAACCACATAATAGGAAATACAGAGTGGAGAAAACAGGATGGTGATTTGATGTAAAAACAAATATATTAGCTGAATATATCCGTTAATAATTACAGGTATTGAATCCGTTGATCATCAGAGATATGATTTTTTGATACCTGTGGTTTTCATTTGTACCTTATAGAACATAGTCGAATGATAATATGTTGGTGAATAATATTAGCTTACATAAGTGGAGTATTGAATAGAAGTTAAATTATCAGATTTTGGTCTGAGGTGATTAATTTGTTTATGAAATCTAGCATAATGTAGGGTTATCAAAACTCTAAGGTATATTTTTGCAACAAATCAATTGTGATAGAAATACTGCGATATCTCTAAGTTATCTACAGGTTTTTATGATGATAACTTAAAACTGTTATTTACGTTTTTATTTACTTTACGTACTATTATTCTATTTTAACACTCCTTTTTCTGAGATTATACGGTGTTGTTTTTTCTGAATATTTTGTTCCTGATTTCGGGTCTATAAATTAACTTTTCGTCTCGGTATTTTTATTGATCGTTTTAGTCGGTTGTTTCAGTGTCGGAACGTGGTTATCCAGTAGATAGTTTTTTAATTCCTCTTTAATATGTTTTTCTTTGGATAGTATGGAACTATGGGATTTCGATGAATTGTTATCCTTTCTTTGTTCTGATCTTGTAATATATATGTTGTATCAGTTGGTTTTTCAATTATCAAGTATGGTCCTGTTTTCAGAGGTAAAAGTGTCTTCGAAACTCCTTCTACTTGTTGTTGGATTGTTAAAAATACAAATGTTTGAATTTTTCATTTCGTCAGTGAGCTTCTTTCGATTTTGTAGAATTTTCGTTATCGTTTGGTAGGTTTCATTGAATTGTTTTTCTTTATCTAAGAAGCATTTTGCAAATGTTCCTTTTTGTAATTTTGCCAGTTTTGGTTGGTTGAATTGTTGTTCCAGATGTGCATGTGTTGGTTGTGTTCTACAAATGCTATTTTCTGAAGGTCTGCAATTTCCGAGTTCGTCTGCGGTTGTTCCCAACTTAACTTGTGTTGGTTTTCTTGGTTTTTGGTTGAATATTACTTCATAAGGTGACATTCCTAATCTGGTTTGATTTTGTGTGTTATATGCGTAGGGGAATAATTTTGCTTTTGGTGACCAGTATTTCCCATCTACAAGTGTTTGCATGAACTGTCCAATAATACGGTAATACGGTTTGTACCTTCTACAAGACCATTGGTCCAAGGTGCATACGTTGTACTTGGTTTAATTTTAATTTCAAAATATTTGCATAGGTGAGTTAGTTCTGTATTTATGTATTCAGATCCATTATCCGGTAGCAGTTCTTCTGGTAATCCAAATTTCATGAACGAATGTTCAAATAATGCCGTGTATGCGTAATGTGCTTTTTTTGGTGCACACATGATTGTGACAAAGTGTGAGAATGCGTCTAATATTATGAAAATATATTGATTTCCGTCAGAGGGTGGGTTAATTGGTCCTTTCGTATCTATCATTATCATTTCATTGAAATAGGTTTTTGTAGATGCTAGGTGTTCAGTAGTTTCTCTATTGTGGCTATTTGCAAATATTTTATTAGTTTGACAATTAATGCTAGTAAAATTTTTATCCAAGTATGTAGATTTGGGAAATAATATTTCTCCATCATATTTCGTTTCATTTTCTCTAATCCTGTATGACCAACTGTATCCGTGCAATGGTTTTCAATTATTGCACAAAGTAATAAGGTGAGTGGTAAAAAAATTCGGATTAATGATTTTTTCTTTAATGTTATTAGCATTGTCATGAGTGATGTGTTTTCGTCTATTAATACCGATCTGAATTTTCTGTAATAGGCAAGCAGTCCTTTGTTTCCTCTAATTTCAGGAGTAACTGAGTTTGGTTTGTTATTATGTGTTTTCCACATTTTTACTTTATGGAGTACTGGGTCTAGGATTTGTGTTTCCTTAATTAAGGAGTTGGTAATTTTCGTGTTTTCATCGTTGATTTTAACGTTGTCAAAATGCGGTCCTGTTGACTTAATATTGTTTAGCAAGCGAAGGTAGTCGTCATCGTGATGATCGATGTAAGGTTCTTTTTGGTTTCGGTTTATTATAAGGTCGTCTTTTTCAATTATCGGTCAATTCCAGTTTTTTTATTTTCGGTTTATATTTCGGTATTAGGTTTGTTTTTGTTTCATTTTTGAATTTTTTTCATATGATATGGGTTGGTATTGATTTTTGTCAATATTAATTTCAAAGAAGTTATTATAAATATTAGCAAGTATGGGATAATGTGTTTGATCTGTTTTCAACGTTGTTGTTATAGCATATACTATATTGGCATTAGATATTATTTCCAAAAGGTGTTTTTGCGAAGAATTGTATATTTTCTGGGATTTCAACTGTGATATCCCTTGTTTTTGTGAATTTCTCTTCGTTGATGGTTCTGCTAAGTAGGTCAGGCAGTGCTAAGTTTTTTTCCTTCTGTCCATATAAAATGGAGGTTTGGAAATTTCATCAGGGTAAGCTGAAATCTATACACTCTGTGGTTAGGTTTATTTTTCCTGGTGAATAGATATATTATAGGTTTATGATCAGGAAATAATATTATTGGATGTTCCAATCCCGTTAACAGGAATTCATATTCAGTCAATGCGAATATTATTCTACTACATACTCTAATGAGAGTTGATAATCTCATTTCAATAGGTGTAAATAATCTCGAATTAGCTGAGATCAGGTTCATTTTGTTTTCTGTAGGGTGTTGTTGTAATAATGCTGCTCCTATTCCGGTATTTGAGGCATCGGTCAAGATATAAAATTGTTTGCTAGTATCAGGCATTGTAAATTTGAGTTGTTTGGTTATTGTTTGTTTCATTTTTTCAAATACTGTTTGGTGTTCTTTTGTCCACTTAAATTCTGTTTCTTTATGTAATAATTCATAAAGAGGTTGAAGTATTGGTTGCATTCCATATTCCATAGACATATTTGGCTAAGAAGTTTATGGTTCCAAGACATCTCTTCAGTGATTTCATACTGTTTGGGGGTTCGAGTTTTTGGAATCCTACTATCCGTGAAGTTAATGGTTCAATTTTCTTGCTTTCTATTATAGGTCCAAGAAATTTAACTCTTTTCAACATGAATTAGGTTTTATCAGGTGTTCCTTTAAGGTTTTTTTTGGAGAATTTTGTGATATTCCTCCAAGGTCTCATACATTTGTTCATATGCTGTCGTTTGGATGAAAATATCATCTAAATAGGCGATTACTGTTCCTTTCCGTATCAATGGATACAAGAAATGTGTTAGTATTGAAGCGAATGCTGCTGGTTCAATGGATATACCATAAAAGAGTAGTTTGAAACAGTATTGCTTGTTTCCAATAGTGAAGTGTGTACACCTCATTGATTCGTTAGACAAAGGTATTTGGTTATTTGCGCTATTCAAATCTGCAGTAGTGATGATTTTGCCGTTTATTCTGGTTAGTGCTACGTCTGCTGGTTCTATAGGCCAGTTACATTTAGATTCATCTATCACACTGTTCAGATATTGTGCGTCTAAGACGATTTTTAGTGATTCTCCTTTTCGTAAAATAATCACTGGGTTCGTAAAGGTATTGCCATTTAAAAGCTGTTCTTTATTGACTGGTGATATTATGTCGTATTTCTTTAGAACGTCAAGTAGTTTCTGTATTCTGACTCGCAGGTGAATAGGTACTTTGCTAACTCTTTGTTTTTGGATGTTAGCGTCTTTTTTCATAGGTAGGTTAAGTTTTAGCTTTGTTTTTCCAATGTCGGTTTCGCAGTAGCATATACATTTCGGTATTTCAGGATTATTTCTACTACTTTATCGAATTGTTCTTGAGTCAAATGTGAATGTTGCAAATCAAACATTCTTTGTCTTTATCGCTTTATTTGATTATGTTGAATTTACATTTGAAGTTTGGTTTTCTCTCGAATGTTTTATAGTTTCGTCATTCTGGATTTGTAGAATTTCTTTTTCATTTTCATAGGTGAGGTGATATAATGCTGAGAATAAAATCTAATGAATTAGTTTGATAAATCTCCATATGGAACGTTTTGAATGTTGTATTTTGGTATATGAATCCTATTAGTTCAATTTTTACGATCATTTTGTGGTTATTTCTATTTATTAGATAAATGTCTGCGAAGTTTTCATTTTCTTTTTTCAGATCTTTAATATCTGTGAATGAGAGGTTCTGATATTTGTTGATCGGTTCAAAATACTGTAGTGATTCTTACAGGATTTTTCTATTGAATTTTTCCATCCTTTTGAATGGTGTTACAATTATATTGTGATTGCACTGTGTTATATAGAAGATGTTGAAAATTTTATGTGGATTGTGTCTATTATTAGATATTCTTTCTGGTGTCAATTTTAAATTTATTGTTCCCAAATTTCAATTTTTGTATTATTTGCTGCTGTTAGTGTTTGAATTGATTCAGTTAATTGTAGGTGTGGGTTTTTGTATTTTAATTCGTTCCAAGTGTCCTCATTTATGAGATTTAGTGTTGCTCCTGCATCGAGTAGGAAATCAATTTCTAGTATCGGTTTTTGTTTGGTGAAATCAATTTCCAAGCTTGTACGTTGGTACATTGGTAGTATCCAAGTAGGGTTGGATTCGCTGGTGTTTATCGAATTACAAGTGTCTTCCTGTGCATTGTAAAATTTATCCAAAATTTGTTGATCTTCATCTGATGAATCTGCTTAAAATTGGTATTATTCAATACCAGGTGGATCTGTTTCCTTATCCCGTTGTCGTTCTTCTATGTTATTTATTGGAGTCAATCTTGATTGACATCCAGAAATAAATTTGAAAAAACTATTTATTCAAAAGAAGATAAATTATTTATTGAAACTCAAATACTCGTTTCTGATTGGATAAATTTATATTTAATATTTTCCCTTTTAGAAAGGTGCTAAAACTTTTCCTTTCACTCTTTATTTGGTTCCTTCAGAGTCGGACCTGATATAACAATAAAGTATATGAATCTCTCTCTCTACTCCGCTCGTGAAATATATTTGAGACTAAGTCTAGATAGCAGCATTGGGGCCCGTGCTCTATCCACTAGTACTCCTATCGAAGAGTAACAGACTAGAGTCATAGAACTTTAATTAGTCAGGTAAGCCTTAAGATTATTACTATTCTTGAGACGACCATAAGACAGTTCCAGAAGTATCCTGTTAAAAGGTAATCTCAGAACACGTCTTATCTGGTGCGGACAGTGTTGGTAGCATCCAGAAAAACAACCAATAACTTTTTCATTTTATTCTTAAATTTCTTTCATTACTCACCTGTATAGTGCAATCACCTGTACTATTTTAGTATAGTATTAACCAATATAATGGATAACGATATATCGTTAACACCTTTTAGTATATCACCTGATTGTACACCAGAAAATAAACATAATACAAAAAAAAATTAAAAAAATTAAAAATTAACCTATTCCTAGACACCAAATCAGTAACCCAACATAACTTATATAAACACCACTTATCACACTATATACCCGCAAAGTTTCTAACAACTGATCAACTAAACAAAAATTATATATTTCAATTAACCGACGAAAATAATAAAACAATAACACAATATAATAACCATACAGAATACACCTTAGAAGAAATAGTACGAATCTTCTTACATAACCATGAATTAAAGCAAGACAGAGATAAAATCATAGCTATAAACCAAACAACTTACAAAGTACTCAAAGATAGCACACCGTACCTTAAAATAGTACCAGAAACAAATTCCAATCAATAAATGATACACTAAGATCCCACATCAAAGGCTTAGGAAGTTGGTTAGCTAGAATAATTGATATCAGGAAAGAGACGGATCATGAAACAGCGGTAGATATCTTCAAGATAGTATCAGAAATATGCTATCTATTTTGGTTAGACAATATTGAATATATTAATAATACAGGATCCCTCATTGGGAAAGCATTCAAAAAGGAAATACCCTACCTAGAAAAAACAGAGTTACAACAACTCTGGGATCTAAAACAGACATCACCTTACCACGAAAGTATACTGCAAATCAGCTCAAATAGTATTAATTATATAACAGCACAACACAAAAAAGTTAATAGTTATGATAGAGAACAAACTGGATCACTAACAATGACAACACCAAAAAACATAACGCTCACTTCGACAACAAAAAATAACCCTTACAGTACAATCGGAGAAACGGAAATCAACACTTGTACCAGACAAGAATCTGAGTGCAAACCTATTCACTCATAAAAATAACAGTCGTGAACGCCTAAATGATACAGACGACGAAAGTGATTCATATTCACAAGTTGCAAAGATAACAGATAGAAACAAAAAAGAGAAAGTACAACAAAATCACATTCATTTTTGGATTTGGAAATAATAACGAATATACCTATAACCCACTAGTACCTAAAATTACAAATAATCACATTGCGACATCAAGCTTTAATGAAAACCAAAGTACAAAAATAACAGAAGCGAATTTTAACAAAATTCTAGAAAATATGGAGAACAAGTTTAACAGAATGAGCGAAAACCTTCAGAGAAAACACGTAGCACAACTAAACGAAACTTATGATCAAATACAACAAACAATAATTGAATTTAACACACAACAAAATCAAAGAAATGCAAAAAATACACAAAATAGAAGAAGAACCGAAATAAACGATCAGAGACAACAACAGTCTGAAAAAACCGAAATCCAGAATAATTCTGTAACGGAACCTACTTTACCATTTTATAAACAATTAACCTCAATGGGTATAAACGAAGAACCACAAATAAAAACCTTGAGCTCAAATGGGTCAGTACCCACAACAATTAAACCATTTGATGGCACCGATCCTGGATATACAGTTGAAGAATATCTCAATAGTATCATCGCAGCAATGATATTCAGTAACGGTATAGAACAAGTAAACAAACTTGGGCATCATCAGTGGAAAGTAAAAAGAGCAGCATTGATCCTACACACCTTACAAGGACCTGCTCAAAAATGGTATTCAACCTTACCAAGTGAAACCAAATTGGATTGGGAACTATTCTGCAAGGAATTCCCGGATATGTTTGTATTCCGAAAAATCTAAACAACAAGCCAAAATAGTGCTCTAACAAATTCAAAAACATACAAATGAATCATTAAGATCACTAGCATTAAGAATTGAAACATTAGTCAAAACAGCATACAGCTTATACACTGAAGATGTCAAAAATAGTGTAACAAATCAAAATTTTATACGATGCTTAGATAATGAACTAAAAACGGCAGCGTTGAAAAAACACGCGAATCACAAACCAACACCTCGAGAACCTGAAATACCATTTAAAACCTTACTAGATAAAATAGATCAAATGGACTTAACCAGGACTATCACTAACAACCATAAACGATTGTATGAAGTACATCAAAGCACCAGTAACCAGCAAATAGATATTAACCAAGTATCAGATCTATGTAGCAATACATATAACCTAAGCCAAAGCAATCTTGATCAATTGGAAGACGCAGTCTGTAATGTATTGAATGGAATCAACAATACATATGATAAAAAAATTTCAAAGGCAGACCAAAGTTTGCATTATTCTGCAGTTATTGTAGTTCACAGGGTCATACCAAAGGTAGATGTTTCAAAAGACTACAGAGAGAACAACAATGTAAACCACGAAAAAGATCATTCTACGGTCACATGAGAAATAACCAGAATTTACCTAACAGACAAATAAGTTCAAATAACGTCAACGGTAGACAATTACCTTCAACTTCACCTGTTTACAGTAACCACAGAATTAGAACACCTAACCAAAATAGTAGATACCCAAGTAACCAAAGTAATCGAACCTATAATAATAATAGTAGATACTCGAATAGACCATACAGCAATAATAGATCGTACAGCAACCATCGGTCTTATAGTAATAATAGATCACAAAATAGATATGACAACAAAAACCGAAACAGATCACAGAGTTATAACAGAAACAATAATAACCGAAACTATTCAAATAACAGGAATCGTAGTAACAGCTACCACAAAAATAATAGAAACAACAATAATAGTAATTCCAACCGTTCAACTTCAAATAATCGTATTAAACAAAAATACGATTCACGATCACCATATCAACATTCACGATCACCGTACCAGTCCAGATCACCATATAAGGTTGTATGAGGATCAAATAATCAAAACTACAGACAAAGTAGTAATAACGGAAACCGAAATAATCATAAACCATATCATCGACAAAACGGAAATAGAATCAATAATATTGAAGACAAACCACACGAAAATGAACAAGATCCACCTTGAATTGAAGAGTGCAATTACTCAACAGATTCTTCGGATGAAGATCAGCAGATGTTAGAAAAATTCTATAACGCACGAGAAAACACTTGCAACTCGATTAACACAATCGAATCAAATCCTACATGGATACTACCAATGTATCAATGCACAAGCTTAGAAACCGATTTTACTAAACAAAAACCAAAACTCGAAATTGATTTCCTGTTGGATTCAGGAGCCACACTCAGTCTCCTAAAGGAAGACACATGGAACGAATTAAAATACAATAATCCTCACCTCCAATTAACCAAAACATTTAGAACACTGACTGCCGCAAATAATACAAAAATCGAGATTTGGGAACTATAAATTTATACGTGACACCGGAAAGAATCTCTAATAGTAGGAGTAATCCTCACCCAATTTTTAATATATTTTTCTATGTAACACAATGTAACCATAACATTCTTGGAACACCTTGCTTTAAAGAATATATTGAAACAATAAACGTTAACACAAATAAATTAACAATCAATACACCAACAGATATTGATTATGAAATCCCCTTCTTTCAAAATACAACCAAAGAATATCCATATTACTCTAGAATGTACCCTGTATACAAAAAGGAAACCCAGTAATTTGAACCACACGAACACAAATTTTAAACTTCCCAATTCCTATTTTCAAAAGAATGGAAAAATCAAACGGAAAAATTCAGCACGGATCACTACATTACTTTGAACCTAATAATAAGTACCATAACCTATCATTCACCCATATTAAGGATTTAACCAAAGAAAACAAGAATTTTGCAGACATTTACCTAATTAACAAAAATAATCATAAAATGATACTCAAAAATGAACTAATTGGATTTATAGATCAAAATACGACATTTAAAACGTTTCATGTGGAAGGTTACCAAACAAACTCGTTAGACCTTTTCTCATCATTAAATCACCTCACCTATGAAAATGAAAACGATATCAATGATATTCTTCAAATAAACAACGACGAAAGTATAAACCAAGTTGCAACATTCGAAAGAAAACCCAATTTCAAATGTAAATTTAACATCACCAAATACAATGACAAGGACAAAGAATTTATACAAATGGTTGATTTCCAACATTCTCACCTAACATAAGAACAATTTGACAAAATAGTAGACATAATTTTGAAATACAGAAATGTATATGCTACAACAAAATTTGACGTTGGAAAAACAAAAGTAAAACTTAACCTACCAGAAAAAAACGAAATCCAGAATAATTCTGTAACGGAACCTCCTTTACCATTTTATAAACAATTAACCTCAATGAGCATAAACGAAGAACCACAAATAAAAACCTTGAGCTCAAATGAGTCAGTACCCACAACAAATAAACCATTTGATGGCAACGATCCTGGATATACAGTTGAAGAATATCTCAATAGTATCATCGCAGCAATGATATTCAGTAACGGTATAGAACCAGTAAACAAACTTGGGCATCATCAGTGGAAAGTAAAAAGAGCAGCATTGATCCTACACACCTTACAAGGACCTGCTCAAAAATGGTATTCAACCTTACCAAGTGAAACCAAATTGGATTGGGAACTATTCTGCAAGGAATTCCCGGATATGTTTGTATTCCGAAAAATCTAAACAACAAGCCAAAATAGTGCTCTAACAAATTCAAAAACATACAAATGAATCATTAAGATCACTAGCATTAAGAATTGAAACATTAGTCAAAACAGCATACAGCTTATACACTGAAGATGTCAAAAATAGTGTATCAAACCAAAATTTTATACGATGCTTAGATAATGAACTAAAAACGGCAGCGTTGAAAAAACACGCGAATCACAAACCAACACCTCGAGAACCTGAAATACCATTTAAAACCTTACTAGATAAAATAGATCAAATGGACTTAACCAGGACTATCACTAACAACCATAAACGATTGTATGAAGTAAATCAAAGCACCAGTAACCAGCAAATAGATATTAACCAAGTATCAGATATATGTAGCAATACATATAACCTAAGCCAAAGCAATCTTGATCAATTGGAAGACGCAGTCTGTAATGTATTGAATAGAATCAGCAATACATATGATAGAAAAATTTCAAAGGCAGACCAAAGTTTGCATTATTCTGCAGTTATTGTAGTTCACAGGGTCATACCAAAGGTAGATGTTTCAAAAGACTACAGAGAGAACAACAATGTAAACCACGAAAAAGATCATTCTACGGTCACATGAGAAATAACCAGAATTTACCTAACAGACAAATAAGTTCAAATAACGTCAACGGTAGACAATTACCTTCAACTTCACCTGTTTACAGTAACCACAGAAGTAGAACACCTAACCAAAATAGTAGATACCCAAGTAACCAAAGTACTCGAACCTATAATAATAATAGTAGATACTCGAATAGACCATACAGCAATAATAGATCGTACAGCAACCATCGATCTTATGGTAATAATAGATCACAAAATAGATATGACAACAAAAACCGAAACAGATCACAGAGTTATAACAGAAACAATAATAACCGAAACTATTCAAATAACAGGAATCGTAGTAACAGCTACCACAAAAATAATAGAAACAACAATAATAGTAATTCCAACCGTTCAACTTCAAATAATCGTATTAACCAAAAATACGATTCACGATCACCATATCAACATTCACGATCACCGTACCGGTCCAGATCACCATATAAGGTTGTATGAGGATCAAATAATCAAAACTACAGACAAAGTAGTAATAACGGAAACCGAAATAATCATAAACCATATCATCGACAAAACGGAAATAGAATCAATAATATTGAAGACAAACCACACGAAAATGAACAAGATCCACCTTGAATTGAAGAGTGCAATTACTCAACAGATTCTTCGGATGAAGATCAGCAGATGTTAGAAAAATTCTATAACGCACGAGAAAACACTTGCAACTCGATTAACACAATCGAATCAAATCCTACATGGATACTACCAATGTATCAATGCACAAGCTTAGAAACCGATTTTACTAAACAAAAACCAAAACTCGAAATTGATTTCCTGTTGGATTCAGGAGCCACACTCAATCTCCTAAGCGAAGACACATGGAACGAATTAAAATACAATAATCCTCACCTCCAATTAACCAAAACATTTAGAACACTGACTGCCGCAAATAATACAAAAATCGAAAGTTTGGGAACTATAAATTTATACGTGACACCGGAAAGAATCTCTAATAGTAGGAGTAATCCTCACCCAATTTTTAATATATTTTTCTATGTAACACAATGTAACCATAACATTCTTGGAACACCTTGCTTTAAAGAATATATTGAAACAATAAACGTTAACACAAATAAATTAACAATCAATACACCAACAGATATTGATTATGAAATCCCCTTCTTTCAAAATACAACCAAAGAATATCCATATTACTCTAGAATATACCCTGTATACAAAAAGGAAACCCAGTAATTTGAACCACACGAACACAAATTTTAAACTTCCCAATTCCTATTTTCAAAAGAATGGAAAAATCAAACGGAAAAATTCTGCACGGATCACTACATTACTTTGAACCTAATAATAAGTACCATAACCTATCATTCACCGATATTAAGGATTTAACCAAAGAAAACAAGAATTTCGCAGACATTTACCTAATTAACAAAAATAATCATAAAATGATACTCAAAAATGAACTAATTGGATTTATATATCAAAATACGACATTTAAAACGTTTCATGTGGAAGGTTACCAAACAAACTCGTTAGACCTTTTCTCATCCTTATATCACCTCACCTATGAAAATGAAAACGATATCAATGATATTCTTCAAATAAACAACGACGAAAGTATAAACCAAGTTGCAACATTCGAAAGAAAAGTCAATTTCAAATGTAAATTTAACAACACCAAATACAATGACAAGGACAAAGAATTTATACAAATGGTTGATTTCCAACATTCTCACCTAATATAAGAACAATTTGACAAAATAGTAGACATAATTTTGAAATACAGAAATGTATATGCTACAACAAAATTTGACGTTGGAAAAACAAAAGTAAAACTTAACCTACCTATGAAAAAAGTTGCAGTCTTCAAAAAGCAGAGAGTCAGCAAAGTACCAATTCACTTAAGAGATCGAATTCAAAAACTACTCGACGTATTGAAAAAGTACGATAAAATTTCACCTGTCAACAAAAAACAATTGTCCACCGTCAACACATTCACAAACCCAATGGTCATCCTAAGAAAACGAGAATCACTAAAAATCGTCTTAGACGCTAGATACTTGAACAGTATGATAGACGAATCAAAGTGTAACTGGCCGATAGAACCAGTAGATGTAGCATTAACCCGAATAAACGGTTCAATTGTCAAAACAGCAGATCTGAACAGTGCATATAACCAAATTCCTTTAGATAACGAATCCATGAGATATACCCATTTCACGAATGGAAACGAACAGTATTGTTTTAAAACGATTTTTCTATGGTATATCAATTGGACCAGCAGCATTCGCCTCAATCCTTACTCACTTCTTATACCGACTAATTCGGAAAGGAACAGTTATCACCTACGTAGACGATATCTTCATTCAAACAACAACGTAAGACCAAATGTATGGAACAATGGAAGACTATCACAAAATACTACAAAAAGAAATCCTTAAAGCAGCACCTGATAAAACTTACTTCATGTTGAAGAAAGTAAAATTTCTCGGACACATAATTGAAAACAATAAAATAAAACTTTGACTTCACGGATTGAAGGATTCCAAAAATTAGAACCACCAAATAGCATGAAACCAATTCAACGATACCTTGAAACCATAAATTTCTTAGCCAATTATGTCTATCGAATGCAACCCATTCTACAACCCCTTTATAATCTATTACATAAAGAAACAGATTTTAAATGGACAAAAGAACACCAAACAGTATTTGAGAAAATGAAACAAACGATAACCAAACAACTTGAAATTACAATGCCAGACACTATTAAACCGTTTTACATCATTACCGAAGCTTCCAACACCGGAATCGGAGCAGCATTACTGCAACAACACCCAACAGAAAATAAAATGAATCTGATATCAGCAAATTCACGATTATTTACACCTATCGAAATGAGACTATCAACTCTCATTCGCGAATGTAGCGCAATAATATTTGCACTAACTTAATATGAATTCCTTTTAACAGGATCAAAATACCCGATAATACTATTTTCTGATCATAAACCTAATATATATCTACTCAGCCAGAAAAATAAACCTAATCATAGAGTTTACAGATTCCAAATAATACTAATGAAATTCCCGAACCTGCATATTATATGGACAGAAGGAAAAAACTTAGCATTGCCAGATCTTCTTAGCAGAACCATTTACGAAGAACAATTCACAAAAACTAGAGATATCACAGTTGAAATACCAGAAAAAAATTAAATTTTACTTTGCAAAAACACCGTTTGGAAATAATATCGAATGCCAATATAGCATCTGCTATAACAACAACGTAGAAAAAATAGATCAAACACACTACCCTCTATTAGCCAATATCCACAATAATTTCTTTGAAATAAATATCGATAAAAACAAATACCAACCAATTTCATATGAAAAATTTAAAAATGAAACAAAAACAAACCTGATACCAACATATAAATCGAAAATTCAAAATTGGAATTCACCAATAATTGAAAAAGATGGCTTAATAATATCTAAAAACCAAAACGGACCTTACATTAAACACCACGATGATGACTATCTTCGATTATTAAATAACGTACAAGCATCCAAACAACAATTTGACAATGTTAAAGTAAATGACATCTTCTACGACGAAAATACAAAAATCACTAATTCTTTAGTAAGAGAAACACAAATTCTAGACCAAGTACTACACAGAGTAAAAATGTGGAAAACAAATAATAATAAACCACATTCAGTCACACCAGAAATTCGAGGAAATAAAGGACTATTCGCATATTAAAGAAAATTTAAGTCAATAGCGATAGACGAAAAAACCTCACTAATGACAATGCTTTCACAATTAAGAAAAAAATCACTAATACGAATTTGCCTACCCCTCACACTACTACTATGTGCTTTCTCTGAGAACCACTGCATAGATACAGTTGGTCACACAGGATTAGAAAAAACAAAACGGAATCTGATGGAAAAATATTATTTCCCCAATCTCCATACTTGGATCAAGATCTTATTAGCAGATTGTATCAAATGTCAAACAAATAAAATATTTGCAAATAACCATAACAAAGCAAACACAGAACACCTTGCTTCAACAAAAACACATTTCAACGAAATGATCATGATAGATACAAAAGGACCTATAAACCCACCTTCTGACGGACATCAATGTATTTTCATAATAGTAGACGCATTTTCACACTTTGTCACCATTATGTGTGCAACAAAAAATAACGCTTACTATGCATATAAAGCATTTTTCGAACATTGGTTCATGAAATTCGGACTACCAGAAGAACAACGGTCAGACAACGGGTCAGAATATATTAACACCGAACTTACACACTTGTGTAAATATATTGAAATAAAATTTAAACCAAGTACTACCAATGCACCCTGGACCAACGGTCTAGTAGAAGGAACAAATCGTATTATTGGACAGTTAATAAGAACATTAGTAGATGGAAAAATCAATAATTGGTCACGAAAAGCAAAATTCTTCCATTAAGCATATAATACACAATACCAAAATAGATTAGGAGTGTCACCCTATGAAGTAGTATTTAACCAGAAACCACGAAAACCAACACAAGTTAAATTGGGAACAACAACTGGTGAACTTGGAAAATGTAATCCTTGAGATAAAAGCATCTGTAAGACACAACCTACATACACTCACCTAGAACAACAATTCAATCACCCAAAACTTGCAAAATTGCAAAAAGGAACTTTTGCAAAATGTTTCTTAGATAAAGAAAATCAATTCAACGAAACCTATCAAACAATAACACGAATTTTACAGAATGGCAAAAAACTAACCGATGAAATGAATACGAGATTTCGAACAGCTAAACCTTAACCATTCGTACATTTATACTACTAACTAACCAACAACAAATAGAAGGAGTATCGAAAAAACTGATACCCCTCAAGACAGGCCCATACCTAATAATTGAAAAACCAACTGATACAACATACATACTACAGGACAAGAACAAAGAAAAAATTACAATCCACAGAAATCATATGGTACCATATTATCCAAAAGAAAAACATATTAAAGAAGAACTCAACAATTATTCATTTGATAAAAACGTACCAACATTGAAACAACCAGAAAAAACAAGAATAAAGAAAAACCGCATGGATCTCACATCAGAAACCGAAAAACTGGAAGAAAATTCACCATACAATTTCAGAAAAAGAAAAGTCAAAATAAATTCGCAATAAACGAATAATAATTAAAAAGTGATTATTATTTGAAATATAAACCTTGATATAAATTGCTGATAGCCTTTTTTTTAATATATTCAAAATGATTCATATGAGATCATATGAGGAAAAATTAACTTCTTTTTTATTATTAACTAACCTTGCTGTAATGACTAACCATTTAGTTTCGAAATCATTTAGTCCCGAGACGATAATACAATTTACACCTAACAGAATCATACAAGCGCAGTGAAAACTTGCATTTCATTCAAATTCCTTTGTTATATTTTCACCGTTTATATACACCAATAAAATGAACAATGCAATATACCATAATACAAGTCCATGAATTATTTAGCCGAATATTCATTAGTTCACTTATTCGGTACACTTTTATTGACATTACTTTACCACACTCGAAGTGTGTATTAAATTACATGGTACCTTTCACCGCATAGTCATCTAATCGGACGATCATTTTGCCGAATGATCGTTTGATCGAATTGAAGGTTCATAAATATTTTAGAATAAACTAATATCGGTAATACATACATTTTTCATCACCTTCTTCATTATTTATTCTCACCTTCATGTTCAGTAATCATATTCAGTAATCCATTTATTATGTGTTTACTTCACTTATTATGTGTTTAACACTCAACTTCTACTAACACCACATTCTATATCTAGAATTTAAAACGAAACAAAGGAATTTAATTTATCTATGTCATTTAAAAACGAAACAAAGTATTTAATTCAGACTAATATAATAATACACTACAAATACACTAAAACCAGGAAATAAACCAATAATTTAAAAAAGTTCAAAGTTCAAAAGTTCAAAAAGTTTTTCAATGTTCATAAATGAAACATGTTTCACCTTTTATCGTCAATTGTGAACCAGAACCAAATTGTAACTATATTCTAATTGTAACTATACTCTACATCATCTGCAGATACACCATCTGCTCATACACCAACCACCATCAATTGTAAACATCATCTGTAAACATCATCTATTGTAAACACCATTCACAGCAGACCATTCACCACCAGTGTCAGCCACATCTCACCAGCCGCATCATCAACAACACAATAATAAATGTATAAAAAATTAATGTATAAATAAGTAACTACAAGTATAAACAACACAATAACTAAACTAATAAATAAAAGCTAAACACAAACAAATAATACATCAAATAAACAATCCTATTATAATCAACTCTAATCTAATAATCAAATTAATCAAATGATAAAAACAACTAATATACTAGTTAGTTGCCTTAAAAAATCACGTATACGAAGTAAATCTCAAATCCAAACCAATAATTCGAAGTGCATAAAATGCACAATTGGGTAATTTCAATGACAATCAGCAGAGCACCTCAGCGAGACATACACACATAACCTGCAGTGAATAAAATACTGTAAAGGAATTGCAACAATGACGGAAAAAAATGCAGTAAAGGAATTCCAACAACAACGGCGCCGATATAATACAGGGCACCGGCACCATACACGGCACCGGCACCATACATCGGCACCGTCTAATGCACAACCATTCGGGAACATCAGCTAGACACACGCAACTAATCTAAACTAGAGTGTTCTAATTAAATTCTGCTAACTATCTACATAACTAACTGTAAACTAAGTAAACTAACTAAATTAACTGTAGACTAACTAAACTAACTAAACTCAGTAAACTAGCTAAACTCAGTAAAAACACTAAGCTAACTAGACCTACATTGCTAACTATAAAGTAAACAAATAAACAAGACTAAGTAACGGTAAACTAACCGACTACTATAAATGAACTATAAATGAACTACAACTAACCAAATAACACGAACTATAACACGAGTAATTGAACTAAGTACTTAAATTAACTATCTACACTATAAATAACTGAATAACTATTACCTAACTAACTAAGGCACTGATATCAAACTAACTAACCGAAATCTAAATAATCGGAATGAATTGAAGTAACCTAATCCTACTAATATAAAACTAATATCCTAAACAAATCTACTAATATCCTAAACTGAACTAATATCCTACACTAGTCCTAAACTAATCTAGACTAAATACCTGAAGACATCTTCTAACAACTACGTTTCGAACTCTGACTAAAGCAAACAACTAACTAACAATAATAACAAAATTTCCACTAAACGAATGTAATCTAAACTAAACTAAACTAAATGTAACAACTAAACAGAATCGAATGTAACCACAAAGAGAATCGAAGTAAAGGAAGGAATGTAAACTAAGGAAATGTAAACTAACAAACGTAACTAAATTAAAACTAATTGAGGTAAATTCACCTAATAACTAATAAACTGAAGTAGAATCATCTAATAACTACTGAACTAAAGTAACGGATCCTACAGTAGCACCAATAATTATAGCACCATAACAACAGGAATAACCCAATATTAAAGGAAATATTAGCTATTACGACGACTAAATAATATTGATAATATTGATGAAATTACTAAACCATCAACTACTCCCGCCATAAAATATTTCGACATCATAAATCCCACCATAACGAATAAAATAAATAACTTCGCCAACAAATTCATAAAACGCACAAGAAAGTCCATTCTCTTATCACCTGAAAAAAAATACAAAATAAATTATTTTAATAAACACGATGTATATTCATACACCAAAATATATACACCAAATCACCTCCTTTTAGTCACACCATTCGTCGTATTACGAGGATAAACATACCTCTAATACGATTTTATCACTACTTAGTATTAGATATCCATCTCTAGTCACATTGCAATTCATATCCGGAAGCATCTATTCTGTCTATCCAACATTCTGTTTAGTGAACAGAATTCACAATACATACTCTTCCGTTCACTCATGTCACTACGATATTAATAACCACTGTTTATATTAATAACCACGGTGTATCAATAACCGCTATTTGTAATATACACACAGTTACCCGCACACACCACGCGTACAACCTTTTCCACACTATTCATTCTCTAATTTTACAATACATTTATAACCTCTACCTTTATACCCTCTACACTCAATACATTTTTAAGACGCGTTCACTGACGTTCACAACACCTCCATAACGACAGTAATCAGCGACAGTCACAACCTTACATCACACAATAATCTGCTAAATGACACGAATCGTCCGAATAAACGAAAACAGATAAATCATATATGCAATTAGCAAACGTCAATCAAACACCCTTCAAAATTTCACTCCATTAAATAAACACTTCAACCCATTAACGGATCACAAACTCAGACTCCAAGAAACGCCTACAACGTTAAAAATCTACATTAATACGTACTTCACAATCTTTTTATAAGAACACTTAAGTACGATACAACCCATTTTAGCACTTGAAAAATAACAACAAGTCTACACCTAAGGACTTGAGCGATTCAAAAATCACCACCAAATTTAAATTTTTCCCATCTCAGAAAGAAAAAATCATGCATAAATCCATTAAAGATTCAATTAAAACACTTGAAAATAAAAGGAAGACTTAAGTATGATAATTAAAAGAAAATGCTTCCAAATACTTAAGACTTTCAAACACTTGTACGGACGCATTTAAAGTACTCAGTCCGACAAAGTAACACACTTATACGGCTTTGGAAAATCTCAAATACACTTAAAACAGACAAATGCACATTGTTAAAAAATTACTTATTCACTGAATACAGACGGAACGACTGTGTTCAACAGAGTAGAACAAGTTTAAAGATCGCAACTGCCACTCAATGAAGCCACTTGAAGCCACTACCTGTTGTTCAGACTCAATTAAAGTTGTTCAGAAGCCAATTAAAACACCCTGCTAATGACCACTATTGATGAAAGGCAGACACGCTTAAAAGGATTCGAAAACTCAAACAAAATGCTAATTGGGAATCATAGAAAGAAAGAATTCGATATAGAAGCGACATCACTATCTCGATTTTGCCTCTTGCTAGTCAGTTGACTTTCACTACCAGTTCAATGTTCTCAATCTTGGAATAAAATCCAATTTCAAACCAGATCTCTAATCAAAAAAGCTTAATAATTTAAGCAAAGTCTCATATGTTCAATCTCTGACATTTCCATCAAACAAAAAATAAACTGTTCAATCTCTATTTCATCCATCAAACAAGAACTCTTAAAAGAGATCAGTAAGAAAATTCCTCTTGATATTTTCATAGAATCAGAAGTCAATCTTTGATACAGCTAATCTTTTAACTTATTAAACACCTGTTCAACCCTTTATCAGATACTATTCTGATTACAATTCCAATATTGGATATATTCCAAATCCATTACTAGAATCTTACCCAGTTGAATGGAGTAATCTCCAACACACTTTCTCTCTACACTTCTCAAAATTCAGTCTCAGCTTCTAAAAATTTCAAATCACCTTCTTCATTAGATAATCACCTTTCTCAAGTGAGTACACATAATTGTGATAGTTGTAATAATTTGCATGGTACACTAAATATTTAGACATTCAGATTCATCAGAACTGTAATAGTTTTCAGATTTCTGGATTATATTAACACCTACATCATATTGATTCCACCATTTAAAAATTCCACCTTGTCTTGTTTTAAGAAAACATAATTAAAAAATACAAAAATAGATATCAACCTAACGATAGACATACAAAACCCGTATGTGTATTATCATAAACATTTTGTAACTGATACAAATATAAATACTAACATCGCCGGATACACCTATATCTATATTAATCTACAATCTAGTTTGTACAAAGAACACCCAGAACTAGTACCCATTTACGAACAAACACTACAGATTGCTAACGAAATAGTAGAAGTTCAAAAAATCCAGCTAAATCTTTCTTTCAATATAAATTGTTAACAATATTAATTGTTAAAATACCTTTATGCGAATACGCGTAACGAGACAGAAATCAGGAAAATTAATACTAGACAAACACTTTAAAATAGCCAAAAATACTAAAATAATCCATATTACAATTAGCTTCCAGACAAAAGACAAAAACGGAACACTAGATATAAATATGTACGATATATATGGACAAAAAGCACGAATCTGAAGTAGCAATTGTAGTTGAATGTCCTGATAACAGAAACAAATACAAACAATTAAACGTACACGCACATTGTCATATTCATTATAATAACGATACATTACATTTGCTTAATTGTAGAACATACCACAAAAAATACCTTATAGCGAGCACAGCAATTAAAAATAATAATACCTTAGTAGATCTCCACCGGGGAGAACACTACTTTTATCACCTACTGAACAAACCAATCACGTTACATTCTATGATAGATTACGAGAATCTCAGACGACAACTAACTGAAGAAAAGTGTATTGACATTTCTAAATTTAAAACATCATTTGTAATAGTCTCTGAAAACAATACCGAAATATTCACCTAAAACCGCCAAAAATGATACCTTTATAATATTGTACACTATAATCAGTCTAATCACAATACTCGTAACACCTTGTATAGTAGCTATTTTGATATATCTAGCAATTGAAATTATACGTACCGTTTTTGGAAGAAATGGAGTAATACCATTCACTATACCAATCTATTAATTGTCAGACGGACAAGGTTTAAACGAAGAAGACGCAAACCATTTTTGCAAAACATTTCCTGAAAATATTGAACTTGAAATCTTCCAATTCCTAAAAACAGCATTTATAATATATTTTTTGTATTAATGTGCTGTAAGTTATTAAAATCTATATTCGGACCATAAAAACACTCATCAAAATTGATCCCGACAGAAGCGTTGAAGAAGCTATATGCTATACTTTAAGAGCCCATAACTTTTACTTACCAGTCGCTTTTCCAGAAAATACACAATATTATGGAAATGTTCTAATATACCAAATAAACTTACGTGAAAATCACGAAGTTTGGATTTCTAACCTATGCGAACAGACATGCCAACCTATACAAACCATAACTCCATTACTTATTCTATCATCACCAACAGCGTTAAACGCACAATACACTCAAGACCCAAACTACCAAAACAATCCGACCACACTCGCATTTACACGAAATAACACAGTTGCTTTATATAACAACACATCACAACAAAATACAACACAACTAAACCTACAATCACATTCACAAATAACACAACACAATATCCGACAGAATAGAATAATACCAAGAAATAATAATCCATTAATAAATAACCATTTCGCTACAAATAATAGACACCAAAATAACCCATCAGGAACTCCTGACAGGGGGCGCCTAATTTACACAATTGCGTCGAACAATGATAATATTGAACTCCCTCACGACAACGAAGTCAATGATTTAACTAATATACCAACATTACCAGAAGAAAATGAAATAGGAACAGAGAATCCGTACACAGTTAGACGCGAAAGCGTCCAACACAGGAGGACTCTAGTAAAAGCAAGAAGATCTTCATTTTCTTATCCCAACCAAGCACCTTTAATCCCATATCGTACAACAGATATTGAAATAGACGATAACGACATAAGACCATTAAGCACCAGACGTTCAGAACCACCCAGCAGTACAAGTACACCATTATTACAAAATTTTAGTATTGCTTCACCGGAATTACCCAGCGAATCATCAATAGCCGCTCCCACATCAACAGAACTTAGAGCGAATCCCTTTTATCAGCCAACAAGACAACAAGTACAAGATTTTAACAACAAAAATTTAGACAGCATCAAGCAATCAAACCCCAAAGCTCATTTTGGTCAGCATCATCACGAGAATCAATCTCGAGCTCTCAAATAACACCAAGATCAAGCCTCCCCCTCTCAACACAAAACAAATCTTTAGAAGAAAACGTATGTAATTCATACTCCAAAATAGAATCATCGTTAGTATCAGAAAATTCACCTATTGTATCCAGTATAAACTATGAACCGGAAATAAGACTACCTGAAAATGTACGATATATATGGACAAAAAGCACGAATCTGAAGTAGCAGTTGTAGTTGAATGTCCTAATAACAGAAACAAATACAAACAATTAAACGTACACGCACATTGTCATATTCATTATAATAACGATACATTACATTTGCTTAATTGTAGAACATACCACAAAAAATACCTTATAGCGAGCACAGCAATTAAAAAAAATAATACCTTAGTAGATCTCCACCGGGGAGAACACTAATTTTATCACCTACTGAACAAACCAATCACGTTACATTCTATGATAGATTACGAGAATCTCAGACGACAACGAACTGAAGAAAAGTGTATTGACAATTCTAAATTTAAAACATCATTTGTAATAGGCTCTGAAAACAATACCGAAATATTCACCTAAAACCGCCAAAAATGATACCTTTATGATATTGTACACTATAATCAGTCTAATCACAATACTCGTAACACCTTGTATAGTAGCTATTTCGATATATCTAGCAATTGAAATTATACATACCGTTTTTGGAAGAAATGGAGTAATACCATTCACTATACCAATCTATTAATTGTCAGACGGACAAGGTTTAAACGAAGAAGACACAAACCATTTTTGCAAAACATTTCCTGAAAATATTGAACTTGAAATCTTCCAATTCCTAAAAACAGCATTTATTAGATATTTTTTGTATTAATGTGCTGTAAGTTATTAAAATCTATATTCGGACCATTAAAACACTCATCAAAATTGATCCCGACAGAAGCGTTGAAGAAGCTATTTGCTATACTTTAAGAGCCCATAACTTTTACTTACAAGTCGCTTTTCCAGAAAATACACAATATTATGGAAATGTTCTAATATACCAAATAAACTTAGGTGAAAATCACGAAGTTTGGATTTCTAATCTATGCGAACAGACATGCCAACCTATACAAACCATAACTCCATTACTTATTCTATCATCACCAACAGCGTTAAACGCACAATACACTCAAGACCCAAACTACCAAAACAATCCGACCACACTCGCATTTACACGAAATAACACATTTGCTTTATATAACAACACATCACAACAAAATCCAACACAACTGAACCTACAATCACATTCACAAATAACACAACACAATATCCGACAGAATAGAATAATACCAAGAAATAATAATCCATTAATAAATAATCATTTCGCTACAAATAATAGACACCAAAATAACCCATCAGGAACTCCTGACAGGGGCGCCTAATTTACACAATTGCGTCGAACAATAATAATATTGAACTCCCTCACGACAACGAAGTCAATGATTTAACTAATATACCAACATCACCAGAAGAAAATGAAATAGGAACAGAGAATCCCTACACATATAGACGCGAAAGCGTCCAACACAGGAGGACTCTAGTAAAAGCAAGAAGAAGATCTTCATTTTCTTATCCAAACCAAGCACCTTTAATCCCATATCGTACCACAGATATTGAAATAGACGATAACGACATAAGACCATTAAGCACCAGACGTTCAGAACCATCCAGCAGTACAAGTACACCATTATTACAAAATTTTAGTATTGCTTCACCGGAATTACCCAGCGAATCATCAGTAGCCACTCCCACATCAACAGAACTTAGAGCGAATCCCTTTTATCAGCCAACAAGACAACAAGTACAAGATTTTAACAACAACAATTTAAACAGCATCAAGCAATCGAACCCCAAAGCTCATTTTGGTCAGCATCATCACGAGAATCAATCTCGAGCTCTCAAATAACACCAAGATCAAGCCTCCCCCTCTCAACACAAAACAAATCTTTAGAAGAAAACGTATGTAATTCATACTCCAAAATAGAATCATCGTTAATATCGGAAAATTCACCTATTGTATCCAGTATAAACTATGAACCGGAAATAAGACTACCTGAAAATTATGCAGGACCAAGAGGACCCATACTACCAGCAATACATAACCAAAACCCACCAACGAGAAATAGAACTCGTGAACATACGCAAAAATTTCTATTAGATCACACGTCATTTACACCAGCACCAGTTTTATATTGACCAACAAGTCTAGGAGACACATTTACTAATTAGGCAAGAGAAAGACTTGAAATACTCTCAACCTCACTACACGACAGAGACAAAACGCAATTAACGTACTATCAACACCAAGTTTAGAATTACACTTTCAATCAACAATTAGATATAACACCATTTTTAACCACCCCTTTCACGCAGCAACCCCATCCATTACCACTCGTAAAACACCTCCGGCATTTATTTGCACAGAATTTATATACAAATTTGATAGATATACACTGCAAACACTTGGTTTTGCATCATTTTATAACCCACACACAGGACTAACGTACACATGTCGGTTCAACTAGTAATAATACACGTCATAATTTTCACCTTTATATTTCTATTCCTATTATTAGCTTACCTTGAATACGGTTTAGGACCAATTAAACTTCGTGCAAAAGACATCAATTACCTACAAGATCGAACTAAACACAAAATAAATAATACTTACTTCACGAATAATGCTGGTATGCAGTGTGACAAGTGGTGTTTCTTTAAGGAGTGTTGGGTTACGTGTTTTGTATCTAGAAACAGGTTAATTTTTAAATTTTTTATTATTTTTTGAATTATCTGTTTATTTTCTGGTGTACATTCAGGTGATATATTAAAAGGTGTTAGCAATATATCGTTATCCATGATTAAAAAAAGGTGATGTCTATACTATAGTACAGGTGAGAGTACTATTTAGGTGAGTATTAATAAAAAAGTTTCTGAAATAAAAGTTTAATGGTTAATATCTGTATGCTACCAACACTGGTCGAACCAGATAAGACATGTTCTAGAGCTTACTTTTTAACAGGAAACTATCTGAACTGTCTTATGGTCGCCTCAACAATGGTAATAATCTTAAGGCTTACCTGACTAATTAAAGTTCTATGACTCTAGTCTATTACTCTTCGATAGGAATACTAGTGGATAGAGCACGGGCCCCAATGCTGCTATCGACTTAGTCTCAAATATATTTCACGAGCGGAGTAGAGAGAAATTCACATACTTTATTGTTATATCAGGTCTGACTCTGAAGGAACTAACTAAAGAGTGAAAGAGAAAGATTTAAGACATTTCTAAAAGGGAAAACAATAAATATAATTTCAGCCAATCAGAAAAGAGTATTCTAGTTTCAGCAGAATATTTATTTTCTTTTTTTTAATTAAAAGTTTTTTCTAAGTTTGTTTCTGGATGTTAATCAAGATTGACTCCATTATTAAAGTAAAAGCGTCTTCTTTTGCGTTGTGAAATTTGTCCAATTTTTATTGATATTCGTCTGACGATTTGAACGAATATTGATAATGGTCAATCCCTGGTGGATCGTTATCATTAATTTGCTGTTCTTCAACGTTATTTACTCTGTTATTGTTTTTGTAACCAGAATTATTATTATTTCTACTTGTTAATTTTTTTAGAATTGTTATTTCTGTTTTTGTGCCTATTCTTTTGTTTGGGTATTTATTTCTATCACTATCATTATATCTATTCCTGTTACTATACCAGATTCTATTATTGTTATTAATATTATACGGTGATTTGGAGTTGTTATAGGGTGATCTGGAGTTATTTCAGGACTTATATCTTGAATTTTTTCTCGAGTATTATCCGGAATTCGGTTTATTATAATTATCACTTGATCGGTTGTAGCTACTGGTACAACTTCTGGTGTTATACTTATTATATCTATCATTGCTCCTGTTAAAGTTTCTTGAGCGGTTGCGGTTATTATTGTTGTTATGATTTCTGTTGTATGATCTGTTATTACTGTAGGATCTTTTATTACTGTATGACCTATTATTGGAATACACACTTCTGTCGTTACTGTAATTTCTGCTGTAGGATCTATTAGGTTTCCTTACTCTATTGTTGTTTTCTACTTCTGAAGATGATGGTAACTGTCTACCGGTTGCATAGTTTGAACTACTTTGTCTTTTTGGTAGATTTTGTTTGTTTCTCATGTGGCCGTAAAACAATTTTTCTCGTAGTTTTTGCTGCGTTTTTCTCTGACGCCTTTTAAAACATCTGCCTTTTGTGTGTCCGTTTGAGCTGCAGTAACTACAAAATAATGCGAATTTAGGTCTACCTTTAAAGTTCGTTCTATCATATGTGTTGCTTATTCCACTTAGAACGTTGCATACAGCATTTTGAAATTGTTCAATGTTGTTTTGATCTAGGTTATCTATGTTATTACAGATCTCTTACATTTGGTTTTTGTTTGATTGTGGTGTAGTGGAGCTTCGGTTGACTCCTTAGAGCCGTTTATGGTTATTTGTAATTGTCCTTGTTAGGTCCATTTGATCTATCTTATCTGCTAGTGTTTTAAATGGCATTTCTGGTTCTCTCAGTGTTTGTTTATGGTTTGAGTGTTTTTTCAGTGCTCCGTTTTTTTAATTCCCTGTCAAGACATCTAATAAATGTATGATTTGTTACACTGTTTTTATAATCATCAGCATAAAGTGTACAAGTTGTTTTAACTAATGCTTCTATTCTTAGAGCTAAAGATCTCAACGATTTATTAATAATAGTCTGTAGTTGTTGTAGTACTATTTTTGCTTGCTGTTTCAGCTTTTCGGAGTCGAACATATCAGAGAAATTTTTACAGAATGTTTTCCAATCGAGTTTGGTTTCACTCGGTAAAGTTCAATCAAAAATTAGATATAACACCATTTTTAACCACCCCTTTCACGCATTAACCCCATCCATTACCACTCGTAAAACACCTCCGGCATTTATTTGCACAGAATTTATATACAAATTTGATAGATATACACTGCAAACACTTGGTTTTGCATCATTTTATAACCCACACACAGGACTAACGTACACATGTCGGTTCAACTAGTAATAATACACGTCATAATTTTCACCTTTATATTTCTATTCCTATTATTAGCTTACCTTGAATACGGTTTAGGACCAATTAAACTTCGTGCAAAAGACATCAATTACCTACAAGATCGAACTAAACACAAAATAAATAATACTTACTTCACGAATAATGCTGGTATGCAGTGTGACAAGTGGTGTTTCTTTAAGGAGTGTTGGGTTACCTGTTTTGTATCTAGAAACAGGTTAATTTTTAAATTTTTTATTATTTTTTGAATTATCTGTTTATTTTCTGGTGTACATTCAGGTGATATATTAAAAGGTGTTAGCAATATATCGTTATCCATGATTAAAAAAAGGTGATGTCTATACTATAGTACAGGTGAGAGTACTATTTAGGTGAGTATTAATAAAAAAGTTTCTGAAATAAAAGTTTAATGGTTAATATCTGTATGCTACCAACACTGGTCGAACCAGATAAGACATGTTCTAGAGCTTACTTTTTAACAGGAAACTATCTGAACTGTCTTATGGTCGCCTCAACAATGGTAATAATCTTAAGGCTTACCTGACTAATTAAAGTTCTATGACTCTATTCTATTACTCTTCGATAGGAATACTAGTGGATAGAGCACGGGCCCCAATGCTGCTATCGACTTAGTCTCAAATATATTTCACGAGCGGAGTAGAGAGAAATTCACATACTTTATTGTTATATCAGGTCTGACTCTGAAGGAACTAACTAAAGAGTGAAAGAGAAAGATTTAAGACATTTCTAAAAGGGAAAACAATAAATATAATTTCAGCCAATCAGAAAAGAGTATTCTAGTTTCAGCAGAATATTTATTTTCTTTTTTTTAATTAAAAGTTTTTTCTAAGTTTGTTTCTGGATGTTAATCAAGATTGACTCCATTATTAAAGTAAAAGCGTCTTCTTTTGCGTTGTGAAATTTGTCCAATTTTTATTGATATTCGTCTGACAATTTGAACGAATATTGATAATGGTCAATCCCTGGTGGATCGTTATCATTAATTTGCTGTTCTTCAACGTTATTTACTCTGTTATTGTTTTTGTAACCAGAATTATTATTATTTCTACTTGTTAATTTTTTTAGAATTGTTATTTCTGTTTTTGTGCCTATTCTTTTGTTTGGGTATTTATTTCTATCACTATCATTATATCTATTCCTGTTACTATACCAGATTCTATTATTGTTATTAATATTATACGGTGATTTGGAGTTGTTATACGGTGATCTGGAGTTATTTCAGGACTTATATCTTGAATTTTTTCTCGAGTATTATCCGGAATTCGGTTTATTATAATTATCACTTGATCGGTTGTAGCTACTGGTACGACTTCTGGTGTTATACTTATTATATCTATCATTGCTCCTGTTAAAGTTTCTTGAGCGGTTGCGGTTATTATTGTTGTTATGATTTCTGTTGTATGATCTGTTATTACTGTAGGATCTTTTATTACTGTATGACCTATTATTGGAATACACACTTCTGTCGTTACTGTAATTTCTGCTGTAGGATCTATTAGGTTTCCTTACTCTATTGTTTTTTTCTACTTGTGAAGATGATGGTAACTGTCTACCGGTTGCATAGTTTGAACTACTTTGTCTTTTTGGTAGATTTTGTTTGTTTCTCATGTGGCCGTAAAACAATTTTTCTCGTAGTTTTTGCTGCGTTTTTCTCTGACGCCTTTTAAAACATCTGCCTTTTGTGTGTCCGTTTGAGCTGCAGTAACTACAAAATAATGCGAATTTAGGTCTACCTTTAAAGTTCGTTCTATCATATGTGTTGCTTATTCCACTTAGAACGTTGCATACAGCATTTTGAAATTGTTCAATGTTGTTTTGATCTAGGTTATCTATGTTATTACAGATCTCTTACATTTGGTTTTTGTTTGATTGTGGTGTAGTGGAGCTTCGGTTGACTCCTTAGAGCCGTTTATGGTTATTTGTAATTGTCCTTGTTAGGTCCATTTGATCTATCTTATCTGCTAGTGTTTTAAATGGCATTTCTGGTTCTCTCAGTGTTTGTTTATGGTTTGAGTGTTTTTTCAGTGCTCCGTTTTTTTAATTCCCTGTCAAGACATCTAATAAATGTATGATTTGTTACACTGTTTTTATAATCATCAGCATAAAGTGTACAAGTTGTTTTAACTAATGCTTCTATTCTTAGAGCTAAAGATCTCAACGATTTATTAATAATAGTCTGTAGTTGTTGTAGTACTATTTTTGCTTGCTGTTTCAGCTTTTCGGAGTCGAACATATCAGAGAAATTTTTACAGAATGTTTTCCAATCGAGTTTGGTTTCACTCGGTAAAGTTCAATCAAAAATTAGATATAACACCATTTTTAACCACCCCTTTCACGCATTAACCCCATCCATTACCACTCGTAAAACACCTCCGGCATTTATTTGCACAGAATTTATATACAAATTTGATAGATATACACTGCAAACACTTGGTTTTGCATCATTTTATAACCCACACACAGGACTAACGTACACATGTCGGTTCAACTAGTAATAATACACGTCATAATTTTCACCTTTATATTTCTATTCCTATTATTAGCTTACCTTGAATACGGTTTAGGACCAATTAAACTTCGTGCAAAAGACATCAATTACCTACAAGATCGAACTAAACACAAAATAAATAATACTTACTTCACGAATAATGCTGGTATGCAGTGTGACAAGTGGTGTTTCTTTAAGGAGTGTTGGGTTACGTGTTTTGTATCTAGAAACAGGTTAATTTTTAAATTTTTTATTATTTTTTGAATTATCTGTTTATTTTCTGGTGTACATTCAGGTGATATATTAAAAGGTGTTAGCAATATATCGTTATCCATGATTAAAAAAAGGTGATGTCTATACTATAGTACAGGTGAGAGTACTATTTAGGTGAGTATTAATAAAAAAGTTTCTGAAATAAAAGTTTAATGGTTAATATCTGTATGCTACCAACACTGGTCGAACCAGATAAGACATGTTCTAGAGCTTACTTTTTAACAGGAAACTATCGAGTTTGGTTTCACTCGGTAAAGTTGGATATCATTTCTGTGCTGGTCCTTGCAAGGTGTGCAATATCAGTGGTGCTCTTTTTACATTCCACTGATGGTGTCCAGGTCTGTTAATGGGTTCATTTCCGCTGCTAAATATCATAGCTGCCTTTTTAATGTATAGGTATTCTTCAACAGTGTATCAAGAGTCTCTTTCGTCAAACTGTTTTATAGTTGTCGGTACTGAGCCGTTAGAATTTGTTGGTTCTATTTGCGCTTCGACGTTTAGACTCATAGATGTTAACTGTTTATAGAAGGTTAAAGGTGGTTCTGAAACGGTTGTATCCCGTTCTTCTCCGGGTGGTTTTTCCGAAAATTGTGGTCTGACTTGTGACACATGTGCACTTACTCTGTTTTGGGAGAGTGTATTTCCTTTTCTTTGGTTTTATTTTCTGTAAAGTAGCTAAATGTTTGGTGTATTTGATCCAAGGCTTAGTTAATGTTATTTTGTTGTTTGCTTTGTCAATTTTCACTCATTTGATAGAATTATGCTCCATATTTTCTAAGAATTTATTTGTTTGCATCGTTACATTTTCTGTTATTTCATGTTGTGTGTCCCTAGTGTCTTTTGTAATTTGTCCGTCGTGTCGATTATTATCGAGGTAATCGTTATCAAAGTTAGGTGTTGCTGTATTTATTATGTAATTGTTATTGTTTCCGAAGTTTATTGGTTTATTAGCTTTTCTCGGATGGTCTGTTATCGGTGATGGAACGGAATGGACTAAATCATTTTCTTGATCTGAATAATAAGATGAACTTTCTGCGTAGTCCTTTTTGTTCTGAAAAAGGTTTGCTGTGAGGAATCTGTCTGGTAGTATCGTTGATTTGTGTGTAGTTGCGAATGTATTATAATTTAAATTATCGTTTGGCGTTGAAGTAGATGTTATGCTTGAAGGTGTTATCAATTATAGAGATTCGGCTTTTGTCTATCGAACACTCTGTTTTTGTTCGATTACGTAACTAACACTTGCAGAGCTTACTTGTAGCATGTTTTCAAAGAATGGGGAATGGTAGTTTTTGTCCCAGAATTGTTGTAATTCTGGTCATTCGAGATACTGCATCTTTTTTCCATACGAAAATCGAATTAATTTTCGTGCTTCATCCTTGTGTTCGATATTGTTCACCCCAAAAAAACAACAAATTGCAGAGGTTACTTTTAAAATATCTCTGGCAATTTCGTCAAGAATTTCAATTCTAATTTCGCCTATTCTTTTTAACCAATTTTCAAAATTTTTAATGTCTTGTCTTAATTTGTCTTGTACTGATTGTTTCTATTTGTCTTTTTTTCTGATAGATATTGTGTACTGTTTTTCAACAGTTTTTACCTTGAATTGCGTATTGATAACAGTTGATTTTCACCTTGTTTCATGTCATGGTGATTAAAGAATACACGTACCATTTTTTCCAAGGTGTATTCAATTTGATTATTTTATTGTGTAATTGTTTTTCCGTTTTCATCGGTTAATTGGAATATCCAATTTTTAGTCATTTGGTCGTTGGATAATATTAATAATGGTATGTAATGTGCTGAGTGTTTTCTGTTCAAGGTTATTTGTTGTACCGTAATTCAGGTGTTATTTAAACAATTTTTCTTGTTAAATTTCAAAAATATATTAATGGTTGAGTTTCTGAATGCTACCGACACTACTCTCACCAGATCAGACATGTTCAGGGCTTACCTTTTATTGGGTATAATCCAGGTTGTCTCATGGTCGTCTCAAGAAAACAATAGTATTATTCTTAAGGCTGACCTAACGTATTAAAGCTCTATGCTTCTAGTCTGTTACTCTTCGATGGGAGTACTAGTGGACAGTGCACGGGCCCCAATGCTATGGTCTAAACTTAATTTCAATATATTTCACGAGAGGATTAGAGAGAGATGCATATACTTTATTGTTATATCAGGTCTCACTCTAGAAGTAACCAGCTATAAGAGTGAAGGAAGGATAACAACAATCTTTAGGGAAAAAGAATAAATATATTTTTATTCAATGACAATCGAGTTTTTCAGTTGATTTATTTTCTTCTAAAAAAATTTTTTTAAGTTCGTTCTGGATGTCACAACCAGTTTGTTGCATTCGCTTAATTTTCTTTGCAGTTCCTCCAGACGATAAATTTTGAATCGTTTTTATTTTCTGGTCACGAAGATCGAATTCAGAAGCTGAGAGTTACTCTTTGGTTTGAAACAGAGAAACAAAAATCCTCAGAATCTTTTATGAAGAGTCGTAGACCAATATAGGTTCCCGTTGTTTCGTATGTTTTCACTGAAGCAACAACAACTGTTTCGCTAGAGCAGAAAGTTTTGTGGTAAAAGTCACTATTATCTACAAAGGAAAATTTTTCAGTCATAACATTGTTTCCGTTGTGGACAACAAATACTCTCTAAATGGTATCAGCACGCTGTAAGAGATTTTTAAGAAATGCGGCTTGCTTTGAAATTAATCGTAAAGAAAGAGAGATACCAATAAAAACTATTTAAAAGCACTTTTCCTCACAGCGGCTTTACATGGTCGATTACACAGATATGCTAAAAATAGAACTCAGCCCAGTTTTAGGGTTGCCACACCAAAATTTTGTCTACCATGTAGTGGAGTCATACATTAACACTTCAAAGAAGTCTTCATTGAAACATAAATGGGTTAATCACGGGCAAAATTTTAAAAGTCATGCTTTTTTTCTTCTTATTCTCTCATACGTTTTTTCCACAATTTCAGCACAAATAATGAAAATGACCTTGTACACTGAAGACTGCACAATTTAAAATCAAACTGTAAAATTTAATAAAAGCCCGATTCCTTAACAGTATTTCAGCTACCAAATTTTATCATTTAGGAAAATGTATAAAAAAATGCTTTTTGGGCATTTCCAGACACAGTTTTGAAGCCATAAAATCACTTTTTTAACCAATTTTCAGACAAGTTTTGAACACCAATTTTTGTGAAGTTTTCAGTCATTTTTTCACGATATTTTGTCCTCCATTCATTCTCATGCGCTATTTTCAGTTCGAAACTCTGCTTGAAACTTCTTTCCAAACTTGAAATTCAACCAACTTCCAATTTCATTATTTCGCACTTACTTGTTAATTCAAACATATGGGCAATAAAACCCATAAAATTAATATCACTTGTGCGATGTAAGACTCAAAAAAACTATTAAATTTCTTAGATTGGAACAAAAACTTATCAAGTTTAAACTATATTTTTTCTTCCTTTACCTCAGTATTCTATCAGGTTAGTCGCTTTCGCTTTTAGTCTCATTAGAATAGAAAAAGGATTCAGAGATTTTTTTTTAAAAAAAAATGCAAAATGCCGGTATTTTAACAGGTCCCCCTGTTAAAATACCGGCATCTTTACTACTACTTGTAATGCTCTTACCCTTAACAAGAACATATGTGCATGTTTTTTTAAAAATTAAATTGTAAATCCTTGGCTGTGGTTTTTTCGATTTGAACTAAACGAATGCGGAAAGCAAAACAATTGAATATGGCTAAAAAATAATACTAACATTTGTAGGCACAGGAGTTTTCAAGCAAATTTAAGATTCAAATTAATTTTCGCAAGATTCCGTGAAAGATTTTTCTAGGTGAATAGGCTCTACATGAAAAGTAAATGAACTTTTTCATTCATCCGTCTTTTAAACATGCAAATGCAATTTGATTTCTTAAACAAAACTTCACGGACCGAATGCTAAGTAGCCTTATCCAAACTAAAACAGGATACCTGAAAAAGAAACTAATCAATGAAGCATAAAAATTAGTTCTGTAATTGTTTTAGACCATTTATGAAGTCACGCGAAACGGAATGACCTCGTAGAGAATTCAGTAATAAAGAAGCCTTTTCAAAAAATAGACTAAACTCTAACTAAATACTGCATAAATTCTTCTGCTCCATTATAAATTTATATTGTATTTCATGAGAAGTAAAATATCACCACGTTTTTCTACACAATTCGAAATCTATTATTGACTATATACTTTTTACTGTCTTTATGTTTTCTTGCGCAGCAGAAGTTGGCTTTAAATAAAAATCTGCTATCCATTTTTTTATTTTTTGAAAATTTGTAAGCTACCATGTGGTAGAAGTTGAAATAACCTGTCGAAAAAGTCTTTAGAGGTCTTTGGCAACCTTTTGGAAAAATTATCGGAAAGCCTATTAGTTTTTTAAATTTATATTGTGCTCAGTTTTGTAAAACTACCGCTCAGCAAAACTTCAACACCCCAACCGAAGATAAAAACTAATTTCATTGTATTGAGAATCAATTCCAGACAAAAAATAGAGGTGAAATTTTACTTCTTTTCAGTGCTATTGCTAACACAATTATTTCAAACTTTTGTTTTGGTGTCAAAAATTGGAGTCCTGAGGTGTTAAAAAAACATCCAAGGAAGAACTTTGCAAAAGTATAGTGCTTTAGCTCAAACTCCCATCGATTTGGGTTCTAACTGCCTCAGGACCACATTCTTACGAGAACTAGTTTGTGACTTCTTCATTATTCGTTACACTAGATCTGAAGGCAGGCTTTTTTTTACCAAGCACAGACGATGACGGTTCTTCGAAAGACACTTCTTGTAAAAGTTACAACAAGATATAACTCACTCGAGTGATTTGTGCCCTGACTTGAGGGCTCTTGACCCCGAGTGCTTAGCACGAGACACAAGGGAGTGAAGATTTTCTCTAGTGAAGTATTTAGAGAACCAACTGGTATGAAAGTAGATTTTAATTTGAAGTTGAAAATGAGAGTACATTTTTGCAGATTAGTGTGAGCAAAGTTTGCTGTTTAAAAATCTAATGGCGTTGAAATAAATCCTACATCTCCATCTCCGATAGCGAATCAGCAATTTTTGTAGCAAATTGATTCAAGTGTCAGTTAGTGATTCAAGTTATACTTTTAACTAAAACTAATTTTTTGCCTCTTTAAGTCTGATTTCAATCTTTCAAACTATGCTCTCTGCCTCGAAATTTCAGCGACGGATGAAAAAGCAACGGTTTCTGGGGTCTCTAAGTAACGAAAGTTGCAGAACTCCTTTTGCACGTTTGATTGATTAGTGTACCGGGAAGAGTTGAGACAAGAGTTAAAAACATTAGAACTAATCAATGAAGCATAAAAATTAGTTCTGTAATTGTTTTAGACCATTTATGAAGTCACGCGAATCGGAATGACCTCGTAGAGAATTCTGTAATAAAGAAGCCTTGTCAAAAATTAGACTTAACTCTAACTAAATACTGCATAAATTCTTCTGCTCCATTATAAATTTATATTGTATTTCATGAGAAGTAAAATATCGCCACGTTTTTCTACACAATTCGAAATCTATTATTGACTATATACTTTTTACTGTCTTTATATTAAACTAAATTTTAATTTATACAAAAGCGGTTGACCTAAATTGTGCCGATTATCTGACAGCTTTAATTGCATCTATTCTGACTATTGCAGACGCAACCCACCCACCCATGACTCACACAGTTCCCTATATACCCTTGGAATTTATGATGTATGTTGATGAGACCAAATAGGCCAAAAAGACATGTTTTTTTAAGAAAGTTGGGTTTTGTTATTTATTTCATGCGTCTATTCTGTTTCGGCCCCCAGTCTTTATATGCGCCTGGGGGGGGGGGTGAGGGGGGCTGAAAAGATATATATAACCCTAAGCTTGGGGGACAGAATAGATGCTATTCAATTTAACTAAGCTTGGAGATGTTACCTCATGTCCCTCTGGGAGGACATTACGCACATGGATATCACGGGTAAGTCATTACAGTAATTAAAGAAAAACACGCCTGATTTCATCCAAGCTCTATGAAAGTGTAATCATTCCCAGGTTCAAATCTCGACTTATGAAAAGACCAAGCTCGACTCAAAAAGCCCATGAAAAGACTATAGCTGTACCTAATCGTTCAACTAGTCTTTGGCTCGACCCAAATTTTTGATGCTGGACTTTAGATCAACCTAAAATGTTCGCGCTTGGCTCAAAAAATCTACAACGGGTTTGACCGTTAAAAAATTTTTCAATAATTCTCATTTTTTCTAAAAACGAACTTTGCTATTATACATATATTTAAAAAAAACAAATTTTAGATCAAATGAACTAAATTGTAACACACTAAATTCAATGACGATTGAAATTGGATTGTTAGAGCTGTGTAATTTAGTTGAATCCAGCCGAACAAATTCTCATTATAGGATACTTGCAAAAACTAAATTATCTTATGAATTTTGTATTCCTTAGGAATTTTCGGAAGAATTCCACCTGGTTTTCGAAGGTAGACTGCCTGTTGCAACGCTAGTTTGGTGTTGCTGGTAGATGATACACATCTGCAAAAAGAATTATGGAAAAGTAAACTATTATTAATCCCAAAAAATACAATACAAAAAACACATCAAGTGAGACTCGTGCAACCTCCTTCCTATTTCTCAAATCCTGGATAAATTTTTGTTTTAATCAAAAAATATCACTATGAGTAAAATTTGAAATATAATCATCAACAACTTAAAATATAATCATCATATAAGCACGTTTAAATCAACAGCACGTTTAAAATACAGATTGATGTCATAATCAGAAAACAATTTTTGCCATAAATAATTATACACCATGTATGAAAAATAAAAATACTGATAGATTAAAAGAAAATTATAATCAATATAAAAAGTAACTGTTAATCTAGAGTAAAATTTAAATCATCGCAATGTGTAAAGGAAGATTGATGTATTATCCATTGACGTTGAACTGAAAAAATCATTGACTTCTTAATAAAAAAATCAAAAAATATTGAACAATCTGAGTACTTTGGAGAAAATATTGCATTATAACACGTTCAATCAAAGCATTAGTTATAGTTCATTCTTTATATAATTGTTTTAACAACGTTTTCTTTTAGTTCATCTAAAATCTCTTTTCGAAACAAACAAAGCCTTTTATCCTGAGTGTAGCACAGAAGGTTATCATCAAATTATTCAAACTCTTTTTACTTTTTTACTT
This sequence comes from Convolutriloba macropyga, assembly GCF_964194025.1. Taxonomy (NCBI): domain Eukaryota; kingdom Metazoa; phylum Xenacoelomorpha; order Acoela; family Convolutidae; genus Convolutriloba; species Convolutriloba macropyga. Next base: position 26,175,077 of record NC_134480.1, on the reverse strand, counting down.
TGACTAAAAGTAATAACCTTAAATCGTCTACCTTCTGAACTCTGGTCTCTAATACTCTTCTCTCTTCATCATTTATCAAAGGTATATAAAAATCCATGTGTTTTAATAGGTCCGCTATTAAGGCTATATGTATTTGACGTTAAGCATAAAAACTAATCTATATGTTTGCTACCGAACTCAATTTTGAACTTACGGAACTTTATGGTTACCCCAGACGAACTCCGACGCTTATCTTGTAAGATCTTGCAAGATAACCGTCATAAAATTTTCTTGAAAAAACACCAGTTTTACTCTAGAAGACATTTAGGAATATTGAACTTACGTCTTGCGTAGCGATAAAATAACGTTTTTGGTGATTACATAAGTACATGGTGAAAATCGTAAGTTGTCATTTTTGTTAATCTTCCAATCCTTTTAAAAAGCGTTCTATAGCAGAATGGCACTCCTACTACTTGTTTCCTTCACTTTGTGCATTAACATTTATTCCAACTGATGATGGAATTAGAAGTTTCAATTTGGTTATAATGATAATTGTGTAAGAGTGTAATCTTTTTCAGTCCACCCTAAATTTCACTCTTTGCAAAGAGTGTTAAAAGATTGTAGAAAAGAGTGTTTACAAATTACCCTCTTAAACTCTTTTCCCCCCTATAAATATGAAAGCAATACGCATTACACCCTTATTCCCATTATGTAGGGGGTAGATTAGGTGTGAAACCTCGTCCAGAGTGGTTTTACAAATATCTTTATGGTCATCATCAACAGCGCCTGGGTCGATGAAAAATGGGAAAAAAATATAAGATAATTTGTGAAGAGTTGTTTTTTGTATTCACCGCAGACTTCGTATTTAAGTTTGAAATATGCAATAATACCACTAGTAGAGAAAGAGGTGAACTTACAAAACTTCCGCACATTTCACCGTTTGCTACAAATTACCGTCTTTACACGGATTCATACCTCTCACCTCCTGCATGTTAGCCACTTCTTCTTCCACTGCTCCACCTCTCACAAAAATCTTGCATATTTGTTTTGAATTTAAATCAAATTCACTCTACTTTTTGTAAAACACGCGCTTTGATTTTTTATAAGATTCTCGCTTCTTAGCGGTGAAAATACATATTTTAGCGGTGAAATGCGGTGATTTTGTTTGCCGCTCACTCTAGTGGTGAAATTAAAAAATATCACCGTTTAAAAAAAGTGTCAGAAAGATTCAAGATCTCACACAATTTTAACACTGTTTTCTAAGCAGTAAATTTATGTAATTTCACCACTAAGTTAAGCGATGAATTTATGTAATTTCACCGCTACCAGGCAATGAAATTTTTTTCATCGCATTCACCACCTGATTTATGTAATTTCACCGCATTCACCGCTTATCTTACACAACTTTGCGTTGAATGGGCAGTGATAATTCATAGTTTGAACTCTACTTTTTTTCAACTAGTGTTTTCAATTGGATTTTTTTTTTTGGTTTGTCACAGACCAGACCAGCGAATACCGGCTGATATGATTGTTTGTTCACAGCTACTCTCATGTTCCACAAGTGCCCTTGTTCCGTACCTACTGGCGCTCTCCTGTGCAACCCCCGAATGCAGCTAGAGGTCACTTGACTATGAGTGACCGGAGACACATGGGGGAACTCATGTCCCACTACAAGGCTGTCATCTCAAATTTACAGGGAGAGATTGAATGCATGAGCAGGTACATGATTTTCAGTTGAATGGTGGTGATACCTCGACCCGGGGAACCGCTCTCTTAATTAGACTTTCGATGCTGATTATATGATCGTTGGGATCTTTTCCGTTTGTGCCCCCCCCCCAGTACGTTATGCGCCCCCCAGTTACAGAGCACATGTCATTACATAGTAAATCATTATGTAAAGTTATTACACGTGCGTCTGGGGGATGCAAATAATATGCACCCACTAAGCTGGGGGGGGGGGGGGCACAAACGGAAAAGATCCGATCGTTGTCTTTGAAAAGTGAACATCACAAAGAAAAAGCACTTCAAAAGTTGCTGAATCTGCGCGCTTAACCGGGGGCGTAGCCCCGTGGTGTAGGCATTGGAACTGGAGAGGCAAAATGTGGAATCAGAAGTAGGTTGGTGGTTCGAACCCCAGTTGATGCGAAAAATTGTTCGCAGGTTTGAGTAGAGAAAGTGTTGATAACAAGTAGCCAGCGAGTGTGCAGAAGGCCAGAGCGTGAAATTAGACATGCGAATGACAGAATTCTTTTTTGCACTGCACTATAATAATAACATTAATTCTATTTTTCTCCGATAAACATCTTTGATACCGTGTAGCATTGACGAGTTGCGAAATTTTAATTAATTGGTCGCACCATTTAATTAATTAATGAAGTGGAGGGTATATGTTCAGGCCCCATACGCTATTAAAATATAATGTGGGACCGCATGTTAAGAGGGAGTCTAAAATCATCTTCCATGCATTCCCAGAAGAAAAGACTTCTGAACAAAAGTTCGGGCAGGTTTGATATAAAATGACTTACAGAAAAGAGGAGGTCGATGGAAGGTGTGCATGTTGCAGAGAGAGCTTTTTCTATGATTAGTTGATGAGCTCTGTTATCCATTCTGATTCATAAGAGCTGACATGTCATCTACTGTCGGATCCCAACTGAGACCACGAACCACTTCCCTCTGCTCCTCTGCCCCCATGCTCTGTAAAAAGAAGGAAACATTTGGATACCTTGCGGAGCACAATAAATTCGTTTTACACTTAAGATCATAGAGTAGTGTAGCATGCACCGCTAAAAATTGCTTAAAGATGTAAGATTTGCGGTGAATTTGAAGAAGGTGAAAAGTTTGAAGAATGTGAAAAGTGTTAGATTTGCGCTCAATGCGATGAATGCGGTGAAAAAAAACTTTTAAGCTGTAAAAAAAATTTCACCGCTAAAAATTGCAATTCTTACAAAAAATCACCGCTGAATTCAGCGCTAATCTTGCAAAGTTTCACCATTGGAATAGTTGTATTAAAGAAATGCAAGAATAGCGCTAAATAATTAGCATCCTCGTAATATTAAAAGAGATTTAATACTATGCCGAGCATGCTGTCGAGGATAGATTAACTTATGGATAGAAGATAAGCATATTAATCCAAGACGTTTTGTTTTTATCCATAACTGAAGATATTTGTTTTCGTACTTTATAACCTAAAAGTATTATAAACTATTGATCTGAACAATTGTTTGATTTTTCTGTGCCCGGAGTTTCAACGAAAAAAATTATAAGAAACGAGCCGAGTTTCAACGGGGATAAAATGCAAGAAATGAGCGGAATTTAAGGATTGGTTTTTTTTTTGTTATCCATCACGAGTGCTGTGAGAAGGTATTATGGCGACATCATTGTAAGCCGAAGGTGTTAATTTTGAGACATATATGTTGACTTTGATTGGTTGATTAGGGATGCCTGTGAGAGACACGATGTTATGGAGGAGATGGTCAAATTACTAGAAGAAAACAAACAGAAGGAGGCAGTACATCATGTGGAACAACAACACAACAATCTATTGTTAGACATATTACTCATAAGTTACACAACGACTAATTGTAATCGTTTCTGGATCCTTTTTCTCAAAATAACCAATTGGAAAGCTAAAATGTCCAAAAGTTTCGCAATTGGATTGGTAAAGTTGCTCAAAATCTATGTGCAGTATCTTCCAGAGCAAACATTTGTTTTTGTTTGAAACAGAAATGCTTGATCTTTTGAGCTTTCTGCATAGCTATTATGATGCACAAGAGCTGAACCGTAGTCCCTAAGACCGAACAAAAACGATGCAAGAAATGTTCGATATGTTCGGCTCTTAGCTTCGGTATCTTAGGATGGAAATGTTAGAAATGACCAGTTTTTTGGCCTCCAGGGTCCTCACTTCTGAGTAGTCATACATGGATCATATATGGTATCATACAAATCATAACGTATTTCCTAGTACGATCCTTGTATGACTACTAAGAAATCATACATGACTACTAGGCAGTCATATCTGAACCTTGTATGACTACAAAGAAATCAAATATGATCCTATTATGCATACCAAGAATCATACATCTATTTTTCATAAAGTTTTAAACCATTTATGTCTTATAAAAGTTTCATTCGGCAGGGACTCACTTATGTGCTTCCCCGGCATCACTTTGTGATCCGCCAAAAGACCCAAACGTACATCATTTGCAAAGTTGGACACGCAATTAATGAGTAAGTCCAAACAGATAAATAATGTTGTGATATTCTCTTAAGCCAGTTTATACCTATAAATGCTCATTTATTAAAAAACATTTGGAAAAATTTTTGCAGATAACCTCAATTTCGTTTTCTGAATGTATTTAAGTTGGAAAGTTGTTCTTTTCGCCCACACAAAGAATCAAATGTGGAATGCAAATGCGATACAATAATTTATTATGTCCTCTGACTATATTATACGGGAAAATGTGAAACCAATCAATGTTTTATGCGTCATATATGATTTTGTATGATTTCCAGGAAATTTTTTCAACATCAAAAAAATGAAAGATATACAGTTTTTAGGCTTTGATTTTTTTTGTATGATTCCTGTATGATTTCTAGGAAATCGCATATGATGCTTGTATGACTACTAAGAAATCATACAAATCATATATGACCTTGTATGAATACTAGGAATCATATATGACATAGTATGACTACTAGGAATTGTTTATGATGAGCAACCCGGGCTCTGAATTTACTCTGAGCAGTTTAAAAAACAAGTCTTTGGATCCTATGATCAGACAGAAAGTACAATCTGTTATTCAGCATAAATCACAGACTGTGCGAATTATGAAACAGCTCATCAGATCTCATAAGATAACAATTCAGCAAAATTGAATTATTATCTTATAAGATTTGATAAATTTCTTATCAGCTCTTACACGATTAAAGTTCACGTAGGGCAGAATTTTTATCGAGTAAGACCAGATAAGATCTTACACGATAAAGAGTTTTGATCAGCATCTTATCAGATCTTACACGATAAAAATTCCAGAATGACTGGGGTGGTGATGGTGGTGGTGGTGTTATGTTTAAGAGATTGGCAGAAGTTGGAGGCTAGCAAGATGGAGGGGGAGATAGAGAGGGTGAAGGATATTGCGAGTGAGATTGTGAATGAGGTGGAGGATGAGGCACAGCAACTGAAGGAGGAGTTGGAGGGGGTGCAGACTGTCGTGCAACCAGATGGACAATTCACTAAGAAGGCTAAGAGGAAAGTGAAGAGTGCAGTTATAGAGGCAGTAGAACGCATGCAGGGTATGCTACCTGAATAATAGTCTCAGTGTAAATCAGCGCTGAATCAGAGACTTTCCATTATGCGATTTTTCTATGACATGTTTCTGATCATGTCACTTTTTACCATGATCCGTGTAAAACTCTCCGTGTTGAAAACTGAAAACACTCTGTACAGTATGAAAATCAGATTCTGATTTTTCCCTGGCAGTGCTTTTAACATTCTGTCAGACATACGGACAGCACGTAAAAAGTAGACAAGGTGTATGGCTCTTTTTGGTCTCTATGGCTCTTGCATGGCATTCAGGAAATCTTGGCATCCAGGAAATCTTGTATGGCAACAAAGTGTTCTTGTATGGCATCCACAGGACCTTGGATGGCATCCAGATCATTTGAACTGACCATATCCAGGACCAAAAAGTTTCATGGTACCGGTAAGAACCATGAATGCGCATGTTCCGTATATGGTTGCCAAGAAAACATAAATAACAATCTTTCGGCTTTACGTCTCCAAAAAACTTTTTAGGAGAGGAAACGTTCACCAGGATTTCCTCAAAATTGGTTTTTAAACGTTTTAGATTTCATCATATATGGTCCTCCATGGTAGCATGAACGTTTTTGGTCATATATATGGTTGCCAAGAAACAATGAACTTGAATTTTTTTCAAAGTTTCAACAGATACTTTTGACGAGCAAAATATGTCAGAGGCACTTATTTCACGCTTTTTCAGCCTAAGTTTGAAATTTCGTATGGTGAGGTATATGGTTGCCAAGTTTTTCTGGTCACCATATATGGCTTGGATATGGTTGCCGAGATTTATTTATGGTGGTCAAGCCGGGGTGTAATATCATTACTCTTATATTTTATTTCAGTATCTCGGCCAGTGCCGGTCTCAAGCCAGCAAATAAAAAGCAGGGAAGAGCCACATAATTTACACCGAAAACCTCAGAACATCAGAGTTTTACATGACTACAGTAGATTATACTAATGCTGCTAAATTTTTCAGCGCAACCAACGGCCGAATGCAGTCAGGTGATCAGGATAAAATAGGGTTGAAGTCAAAGTCTTGCAAGAATAATAAAAAATTCCTTTTCGCAACATCGGTTGCGAGATTGTTGTTAATTTTTTTACATTACTTGGTTTGGGTAGCCAAATACAATACAAAAACTATAAGAAGGTTCTAAAGAGAAAACATCAATTAGTAGAAGTAGTAGTATTAGTGTCAATTAGTAGTTGTAAGTAAGAAGGAATAAACAGTAGTCAAGGGACTACTGTTTCTTCCTTCTTACTTACAACTACTAATTGACACTAATACTACTACTTCTACTAATTGATGCTTTGTCTCTTTGATCCGGGTGCATCCCGCAGATAAATTTCACACAAGCAGCCCATATATTTTGTATGTTAAACTTTTTCGGAGGGATTTCGTAAAACGTTCATTTATCTTTTCAAAATTAGATGGGCACGGTGAGGTGGTAGAAGTATGAACCGGGTGATCCAGAAAAAAATTGGCCATGATCGGACGATCCAGACAAAAATTTGGCCATGATTCGAACTTCTGTGAATTAATGCGAATCATTGCGAAATAATTCGAAAAACGCGTTCATGTCTCGACTCTGTGGGACCATGCACGCACGTTTAAACTATTTGGTTTAAACTATTTAATCTAAAAATTCCCCTCATTACCCCCCATTACCCCCATTACCCTCCTAATCTTACTATGTTTTACCCCCCATGGACATTTACCCCCCTACTCTTACATCAATTTGGGGGGGGGGGGGGTGTAATCAGGGGGTTAATTCCGACACGGGAGGGATTACGTAAAACGCTTATCCATCTTTTCAAAATTGGATGGGAAACTATTTGGGAGAAAGGAGGAATGAGTTGATGGGGTTGATGTTGATGATGATTTGTTGAATGTAGAGACAGGAGTGTTGCCATCTGTGGTGGGAAGTGTGGGAGATGAAGAATTCAACAGACAACTGATGTCAGAGTTGAGTAAGTTGGAAGGGAAAATGGACTCTCAGAAGGACAGACAAATCAATCAGTTGAAGAGACAAATCACTCAAAAGGACAATGCTATCAGTGTATGTTTACTTTATAATTCTATTTGATATGGTACAACTGACACCATACACAGGCTGAGATCCCAGAAGTAAATTATCTCTGGTCAGAGCATCCAAAATAAAATGACTCATGCGCACCCAGGTCGAGGTGGCCAGACCGAAGTGACCTCTGATCACACGATCTTCGAGCGCACACATGTTCCCGGTGCGCTAGAATTACAAGGTCTGCAAAAGGCTTCGAGCGCACTTTAGTCTGGACAATGGTCTGGAACGTGTCTGATCAGAGGTCACTTCGGTCTGGGACGGTCTGATCAGAGACAGTTTCGAAACGCACTGCAGTCTGATACGCGGTGAACATTTTTTCTGCGTTTGAACTGCGTTTTCATCCACCTCTGATCCGACTAAAGCGCCCTCGAGAAATTATCCGTCGCTCAAGGTGAGCTTGAAATGACTTCTGACAAAATCCATCTGCTTTTCATAATCAGACCAAAGTGCTTTCGTATACTCTTCTTATGAGATGCAGGTGTGCTCGATATCCTTTCTGATCAGACGCTCATGCGTTTTTCTTGTTTTACATTTGTCCATACAGTAAAACTTAACAAGTCAAATTTTCTGAACTACTTCTTCCTCTCACTAACTGCAGTTGCGCGCGTGGCGTCATTTCTCACTCTCTTTAGTCAAAATTCTTAGCTCATTTGCGTAATTATATTTTGATCATACTTACACCACTCAATAAATTGAATTTTGCACTTTAAAACTTATAAGTCTAACTTGAATTAGTTTAAATTCAAAGGAACTCATATGTGTATTAAAGGTTCCTATCGATGAGTGTTTTTTATACAGCTTTCTGAGCGGCGTCGATAATTTTTTCATTTTATATCTTTATCGGTGTCCATATTTTTATACGACACGCAAGTCTATACTTTTGCAGCTAATTTGCGGCAATCTACCGGCAATATTTAGAGTAATTCCAGTGATGCGGAAAATTTCATCGCGTGAGATGTTCATTTTTTACTAAGATACCAGCAAGGGGATGAATGCCTTTTCTTTTCATATCTGATCACACAGAAATGAGACCTTAGAAATAAAACTGCGTCTAATCAGATTGCAAACGATAAAAACCACGAACTTATCCAATCTTAAAAGATACAAAGTTTTCTCGTCAGATCTTAACAGATTGTACTTCCTATCAGATTATTTGATACGGCAAATTTTAAAAAAAACAATGATGGCCACCAATTGACTAATGTCGTAGCAAATATACCCACAGCAACAGTTCAACAGTGGTGTCACAGCGAAAACGTTGAAGATTTCATTTCCGATTGGAAAAAAAATCTTTCGATGTGAAAATCGCTATTCAAGTGTTTATTCGTCTGGTTTATATATGGATAGCTTTCGTTCTCTAAGTACAACTTCAAATAGAAAATGCGCGTCACAAAGTGATTGAGCTTCAGAAAAGGTTTCGAAATGTACTGAAAAAGCATATTCTTTGGATTATATGTTGTCTCTTTTAGTCATCAAGTTGTCTTCTTTGTCATCAAGAAATTTATTAAATCATGCAGCCATTTTACGGTTACCTTTTACTTTTTAGTTTTAATATTAGTGGGAGGAAGAAATATCTGACAAAAAATCTTACCTGATCTTACATGACAAAATTCTAATATGAGGAATGTTTATCTTGTATGCTGTTTTGTCAAAGCTGAAAAGCCCGCCAACAAGAATTTTTAACGTCTATGGACTCATCAGAGGAACTTAGGATCTTTTCAGTTATTGCCCACACGTCCACTTAAAGAACATTTTTGCATATTGTTTTTTTTTTCATATGCACATATATAAAATTATACCCTATGGCATTTAAAATATAACGATGCGTCGATCTTTTGAAATTAGCGCTGGTAGGCGAATTAAGTTTTGATTATAGTGCATACACAGGTTTAATAATTTCTTTTCAAACAAATTTGCGCTTATTTTTTTACTAATGACTTTACCGAATTGCTTTATCGACAACCGATATCAAAAATTTATCAATTCCTCTACTAATGGGCTAGATTGCCATTTTAAAATAAAGTATCTTTCAGAAGCAACACTGCGCTAGACTGTTCATCTAAGATGGGGGGACGGGGTGAAAGAAACTGAAAATAGCCAAAGTATTAATATTATAAACTTAACTGTTAATGGTTGTACATGAAATTTGGT
>NC_134480.1:26108347-26165367 GCF_964194025.1 Convolutriloba macropyga | reverse complement strand
ATATGTTTTTGTAAGACTCTTTCTGTCAGCTCCAAAACATAGCCATAACTGAAGGCCTCCGAACAAAAAAGAAGCATCAGGAACTTTCTGTCAACATATATCATATCTATTTTAGCATCAACAAGACAAACTGATGTATTCTGAACCATGTATGTTTTGTCACTCCTCTCTGATTCATTGGAGCGCTATGTCGAAACACGCGACCACCTAGTGAACAAATAACCGTAAACAAATAACTAAGGCAAATTATCAATCAAAACTTGGATTACACTTGGATACTTGGTTACACGAATCTGAAGAATCTTGAATACTGTGCGCCCTGTGGATGTGGCGAGTGAGGTTTGAAGGATAAATAGTAGAGAATTCGCAAAACCGACACTGTTTGCTCTCTAGAGTTTTTTCGTGAATGCGAGCAATGTGGCGAGTGATCATATACTTGTCTTTGGTGGAATAGTTGCACGAATCGCATTGGTATTTCTTCCTTTTTCCCCCGGCAATTGTAGCTCGTCTTTCAACGTGCTCTTCAACTTTCGCAATATCAGCAATGCCATGGCAGAACCCCGTTGTGGGGTCAACCATAGCTAATACGATGGGCCCGCTTTCGACTGCTTGAACGACTGAATCGGTCATCAACAATTTCACTTCCAACTTTTCCACAACTAACTTATCTTCTATCTGTTTCTGATCTTTCAATTCAACTTTCACCTTCTGCTCCAACTTAACTTCCATGACCAACAACAAACTACTCACTGGCACAATCCACAAGCGTCAAAAACAACTTTCAATCAATCTGAAAATGATGAGCGTTGAGTCTTTTATTCAGACACTGGAGAAAGATAAACTGAAATAGACTGATAAACAATCACTGGGATTGACACCCCACGGGCGAAGCCCGAAGCTTGTACTACTACTACTACTACTACTACTACTACTACTACTACTACTACTACTACTACTACTACTACTACTACTACTACTACTACTACTACTACTACTACTACTACTACTACTACTACTACTACTACTACTACTACTAATACACAACTAATTCTGACTCGCACATCAAACTCCGCCTCCGCCTCCAGCTCCGAACTCCGCTTCCACCTCCGAACTCCGCTTCCACCTCTGCCTCCGACCCCCGCCTCCACCTCCTACTCCCGCCTCCACCTCCGAACTCCACTTCCACCGCACAGATGCTCCAATATATGGTATAGTTGGAGCTAGAATAGCTTTTGAGGGTATCGCCATTTTAAAAGTTTCAAGCATGATATCAGCTATTCGAAATTTTCAAAACTTGCTATGTTCGATGTATGTACAGTCTGATGATGTGAAACGTTCTGTGCAGTGTACACCAATGATGTAAATTAGGCTGCGAAGAAAAGGGACAGAGTGGGATCCTTCTTAATAGACTCTGGGCAGACTGGCAGAAGCATTTACACTTGTATCTTGCTGGTTCAATAATGGTTACTATTGAAAGTCAATGGTTCAGCAATGAAACGCACTGCGAGCAAGGTCCGGGAAGCCAATGTTCAAGGTGGCAAAATTTGAGTCGAGCGAATTTCCAGCGTAACTTTTGGGTTGAACAAATGTCAATAGTCGAGTAAAAGTCCAGGTGGTAATAAACTCTAGCGAAGTTCCTTTCATAGCAATTTTGTGTCCAGCATGGTCTAATCAAACCCAATTTTGGTCAAGCGCTGTGGTCTTTTCATAGGTCGAAGTCTAGGCTAGGGTAGCAGGGAGCTCATCGCTAACATGCAAGGAAGCTCAAAAATAAATTTTGAATCCAAACTCCTCGCATAAATTTCAACCAAAAGCCCTGCTCGATTTTTCCACCCAAAAAGATGTAAGAGTGGGGCTGCAATGGGAGGATGTTTTAGGAAAATACAGTTCAAAACTCTTACATATTTTTGGGCTGCAATGGACTGCCAAGGGGGATAAAATGGGGTAAGAGTGGGGGGGTGTAAAGATAAAGTAATCCCCCACTCTTACTTCATTTTGGTCTGTCAAGGGTGGTAAAATGATGAAAGAGTTTGACCAAGGTAAATTGCTGAATATGCAATAATTGCACTCTCTAAGAAATCCAACTATGCTTTCGGAAACCGCATTCAAAGAACGGCACTTAAAAAATGATCCAATTTTTGATGATTTTTGGCAGCGATGAAGCTGTCGTCAGTTGGGAGTGGGGATTCGGCCTCATCTGTGGAAAAGAATGTGCCCACAATGTCACAGATCAAAAGTGTAGTCCAGGATTTGGCTCAGAAGATAAGTGATGAGGGAATATCAACAGGAGTCAAGTCTCTCAATGACATCAACAAAACTATCACTCAAGGTTGTTTTTTAAGAGAACAGATCATCTTAAAACTAGATATCTTAATGATCATTTGAAAACGCGTAAATCTACCATAATATTCACACGCAATTGGTGAAACAGTTTGCGTGAACAAGGAACATGTTGTATTCAACAAACTTGGTCTAATTTTTCAACGTTTTTGGGTAAAAATCTCAAGTATTATAACTTTTATGGTAGTTGAAAGTGAAACATGAAGTTCACAAATGCACCTGAAAATCCTCCCGGGTCACCATCATACAACTTTCTTTGATTTCGTTCTAGGCCATATATTATTTGCATGAGAACTTGGTAGTCATACAAGGATCATACAAAAAGTAAAAATTACTCTCAAAAGGCTTCTCTCGTTTTGCTCTAAGGTTCTGATACGTAAAAAATCGACACACATTGCAAAATGGGACAAAAATTTTTTTCCTTGTAATCATACTAGGTTATATATGATTTGTATGATTTCTTAGTACTCATTAAAGGATCATACAAAAAGAATTAAATATTGCGTCCAATTGAAAAATGAGTAGTGAGTTCCAGGAGCGGACCTCTAAACCAATCGTGGCCTTTGAATTGGTTAAAAAAACAAAGAAAAAATCTTTGAAATCATAGAAGGTGATTTAAAAAATGTACCACAGACAATCCTAAAACTCTGTGCCATATAGTTCCGAAAATCCTAAAGCGGAATAACACAAAGGTCCGAAAATAATAAAACGCAGCACAACATAAGTACAAAAATAATAAATCGCGGAAGCACATAAGTGCGGAAATCCTAAAACGTTGTACCACTTAAATCCCAAAATCCTAAACTGCTGTAGCATACAAGTCCGGCAATCCTAAAACGCTGTACCATCTATATCCCAAAACCCTGGAAAGCGGTACTAGATAAATTCGGAAATCACTAATAAAGGCACCTCAAAAGTTCGAGAATCCTAAAATGCGGTACCACATAAGTCCGAGAATCTTGAAACGCGGTGCCAAATAAGTCAGAAAATCTTTAGATGTGGTTCCAAATAAGCCCGTCAATCCAATAACGCAGTACCACTTCAGTGAGACAACCCTGAAACGCTGTGTCACAAGTCCGAGAGTCCTAAAGTATTATACCAAATAACTCCCGAAACCCTAAAAGGCAGTACCATGTAATTCCAGAAATCATAGAATGCTGTACCACGTAAGTCCGTAAATCCTAAACGCGTTCCCACATAAGTCCAAAAATTCTAATCGCCTTCCCACATAAATCCGAAAATCCTATTATGTGGTACCACATAAGTCCGAAAGTCCTAAAACGCGGTACCGTAAAAGTGCGAAAAGCTTAAAACGCGATTCCAATTAATTCTGATAAATCTAAAACGGTGTACCACAAAAATCCAAAAATGTTAAATGCGGTACAACTAAGTCTGAAACTCCCTTTACGTGGTACCACATAAGTCCGATGATCCTTTAACGCGGTGCAAAATAAGTCCGGAAGTCCGAAAACGTTATACCAAGTAATTTCCACAGCCCTAAAAGCCGGTACCATAAAAGTCCTAGTATCCTAAAAGGCTGTACCACGTAAGTCTCAAAACCCTAAAAACCGGTACCACATAAGTTCGAAAATCATAAAACGTGGTACCAGTTAAGTCCGATAATCGTAAAACGCATTACCACACAAGTCCAAAAGTCCTAAAGCGCGGTACCACGAAAAGTCCGAAAATCCTAAAACAAGATTCCACATAGGTCCAAAAATTCTAAAGCGCGGTATCACATAGGTCCAAAAATTATAAAACGCGGTACCACATAAATTCGGAAATCTTTAAACGGAACCACTTAAATCCAAAAATACTATTACGCGATACCACATCAATCCGAAATCCAAAAATCTTAAAACGCGGTACCATATGATATTGAAAACAAAAAAAACACGGTAACACAGAAGTCCGAAAATGCTAAAATGCGTAACCACATAAGGCCGAAAATCCTAAAACGTGGTATCGCAGCTGTCCGAAACTCCTAAAACGCGGTACAACAATAGTCCAAAAATCCTGAAACGCGGTTTCACATAAGACTGAAAATCCTAAATACCAAATAAATATTTCCGAAAATAACAAAACGCGGTACCACACTGGTCCGAACCACAGGTTGAAGTATGTTTGCATTGGTTGGCCATGGTCCCCCCCCCCCCCCCCCCACCGTTATTGACGGTTCTCAGCAGATGTTGTTCATTTTACGGTTTTTCAATTGATGAAATGCGGGCATAAAGTTTTTCATTCTTCTTTTGTAGAGTTATCAGCTCATTCTTCCATCTTGTTCTTACAGTTTATTCCATTTATTTCAGCTCTTCTTACCAAGGTCTCAGCTTATTCAGCACATTTTAATTAGCATAGTTTGCTGCTCTCTTAATGCGCACTTGAACTTCAAGCAATCAACTGTGAAAAAATGGGTACGAAAATCTCACTTATATAGGGTCATTTGGAGCAATCCTGTTTTTGCTTTACCGTTCACTTTTGCTTTGCCGAGGACTGAGTGAGGATGTTCGGAAAGAGTTGACCAAAATGGAGACTGGAGTACAAGGGATGTTGAAGAGACAAGAACAGCTCCAGAACAAGATAGAGGAAGGAAGTCAGATACTGGACGGTAAAATCAGGTACATTGAAAGCTAATGAGGGGTAATTTTTTATTTGCTTGTTTAATAGCCGCCCTCATCTTCTCAGGCGGCTTTTATAGCGCTCCTATTTTTTTACAATTCAAAGAATTTGAATTGTATTGGGGCCCTGTCTTTTTTTTACGCCTCGAAGAGGAGTATTGGTTTTCTCTCGGTCTTTTTACGACTCGAAGAGGAGTATTGAATTTCTCTCGGTCCTCTTTTTTTACAGGAAGTAGATTTGTTCACGCGGCATTTTGACCTAAAAGCGAAAGTGAGAAAAGCTGTCTTGGTGAACAGATTTTCGCTAAGTGAGAGAAGTTTTTTGATCATGCGCTGCGTTTAGTGAATGAATTTCTGACTTTGAAAAGTAGTTTTTGACTGAATGGTGAACAATGAAATGTTTTCGTTTTTCTTGAACTTTGAATTGATTTTTAACATTCAAAAATCAAGAATGTCTTTTTGTTACGGTGTTCCTTACATTGTGCCCATATTCTTCACATTCTAGTTAGTATCATTCTAGTTTTATCCTGTCATCTGCAATTATTTTCGTTTTTCTCATTTTTTCAGTTGTTAAAATTGAATGATTTTAGCTTTTTCTTAGATTTTCGTCATTTCTATGGTTTGCAATTGATTTCATTCAACATAGGGCAGTACCGAGAGTTTGATAGAAAACCTTTTCCAAATTTTCCTCATATGAATTTTTACGGCAACTTTCTTCCGGCCTGGGTAATAATTTACACGGTTTTCTGCCGTTGAATATTCTTGTGCTGCTTATGTCTTTTCAATAATCACTTCAATTTTTGAATTAGTATGAAATCATGTTTTCTAGCATATGTACAACAGGGAACAAGTGTGTGTTGTTTTTTTCCCTTCATTGCGGTGATTAGAGGTGTAATTATAGGTGTTTTCTGATTCTTAAATTTGAGCTTTCTTTGAAAAGATTTAACTCAGTTTCTAAGATTATTATCTGCCGTTTCCTTTCGCGACCTTTTTCAGATTGGAATGATGAATTGTCTGAAGGCAATTGATAACCCTGTCAGCTGTTTCAAACTATCAGTTTTTTTAGCACCTTAATTATTGTGGATTTTTCAAATTTACCAAACGTTTTCAATATTTTAAAATTTTGCTGCATTTTGTTTCTCTTGGTGACAGTGGTTTAAGTTTCGCCAATTTTTAAAGCAGACCTGGAGAGGTAGTGAGTTAATGGTTTAATACAAAAAGTAGTGGCTTTCGCTGCAAATACGGTTTTGTTAGTGAAGTTTTGACGCTTCGAGTCGCTTCCGGAGTTCTTCCGGCTATGTTTTTTTAAGATCTGTTCACACATTTTCTTGATTTTTGAAGTCAAATTGGAGTAGTGATTTTGTTCACGCCGAAACAGGAAATGGAGGGAAAAAGAGAGTGGTTTTGCGGCGTGATAACTTTTGGCTCTGATTTTAAAGTAGAGCGAGAAAACACTGTTTGAACAAAAATTCGCTTTCTCGCTAGTGGTTTTTTGTTCACGTGCGGCAATTTCACTTTGATTTTTACTGTTTTTTTCGATTTTTTTGATCGGATTTTTTTCTAAATGGCTTTCCCAATCCATCCATAGATTATTCTAGGTCTTATTTTTTGTTAGAATCAGATTGACATTTCTCGCTTGTGGTTTTTCGTTCTCGCTAGCGGCATTTTGACATTGATTTTCTGCTTTTGTTTTTGTTTTTTTATCTGATTTTTTTAGAAATGGTTTACCCAATTCACTCATAGTCCATTTTAGGTCTAGTTTTTTGTTTATTCAATAAAAATGTTTTAAATTGTACGTCAGGACTTGTCCTGCTATGTTGCTTTTTTACTTCGTCGAACAAAAAATATTTTGCTTTACCTCATTTTGCCGACTTTTCTATATTCTGCGTGAACTCTTTTGACTTCTCTAGAATAGTTTTTCTCTTCTCTCATTCTACTAATAGTGATTTTGAACATCAGTTGCTCAGCAAAGCAATTCAAAATGAACAGAGTCATTATAAAAAATTGAAGTCAGAAATAGAAATGGGATAAACCCATAAAGCCCAAATTTAGATGCCCGTTATTTGAACGTCGTTCCTATAAGTCTTAGTTACCATCTCTAATGCTTATTGGTATTGATTTTAGCCCGTTAGCCTATCTCTCAGAAACAGAAGCTACGAATTGCCATCTACGAAATGCCATGTTCAACTACGAAATGCCATCAAAATAAATTGGACTTACAGACTGTTTTTGGACAGAAATTTTTTTTCAATATTTTCTATTTTTTCAATCCCAATCATGCTTATTGGAATCAACGGCGGCTATTTGCCGGCAATCTGCCGGGTATGTTTGTAAATTGAACGCCAAGGTAGCCGAGACATACTTTTTTCAACAATCCAATAATAACCCGTCTTGAAAAAAATTATTACTTGCAGAACTTTGTAAACTATAACTTCGTAAAGAATTGGTTAATAATGCATAATAATTGCAAAAAATAGTAAATTATTTACAAATATTTATATTAAATTTGCAAAAAATTGTAAACTCAAAATTTGATTTGCAAATATTTGTAAAAGCAAAAATTGATTTGCAACGTTTTGTAAAACTATAAATATAATTTACAATAATTTGTGGAGGAAAAATTAATTTGCAAATTCTTGTAAAACTGAAAATCGTATTTGCTCTGATAATGCAAAATTGTCCATGAAAATGCGCCCATTTGGCACTGACGTGGGTCACTACAGAGGCCATTTTCAAAGTGAAAACTCCAAAATAGCATGTCCATCTTTTTGGATATTCTCAAAGACCGTAAAATGTTTCTATGACTCAGAAATCGCCACAACAGGATTCATAACAGTTTGTAAAAAAATACCTCTACAAATTTTATAAATTATGGATTGGTTTATGAAAGTTTTCTTAATCCTTAGACTAATGTTTTACAGACACCTAATATCCAGACAAATCAACAAAAATCTGGAATACCAAATCTTTTGTTTGTTTCCAGAATCACATTACCTCAGCAGAGAACGCTAGCAGTAAAAAAGATTCTTTAGTAAGTGTTGTAAAACTTATATCTGTTTGTAAAACTTGTAAATTATAAGTTGATGTTTAACAATTTATGAAAAAATATGTTTTTGTTTTAGCAAAAATTTACATTGATTTGCAAATTATAAATCGGCCAATGACTAGGGAATCTCAAAAATTCAGCATATCGTGGATCTGATTACAACCTAGGAAGTAAGTTAGCCCCACAAAGTTATCCGGAATCGTTTCAATAATTGTACCCCCGTGATAGCGAGTAGAAAATTGAAAGTACCCATTTCTGTCCTATACTTTACGAGAATTTCACTTTGATTTTTACTGTTTTTTTCGATTTTTTTGATCGGATTTTTTTCTAAATGGCTTTCCCAATCCATCCATAGATTATTCTAGGTCTAATTTTTTGTTAGAATCAGATTGACATTTCTCGCTTGTGTTTTTTCGTTCTCGCTAGCGGCATTTTGACATTGATTTTCTGCTTTTTTTTGTTTTTTTTATCTGATTTTTTTAGAAATGGTTTACCCAATTCACTCATAGTCCATTTTAGGTCTAGTTTTTTGTTTATTCAATAAAAATGTTTTAAATTGTACGTCAGGACTTGTCCTGCTATGCTGCTTTTTTACTTCGTCGAACAAAAAATGTTTCGCTTTACCTCATTTTGCCGATTTTTCATTATTCTGCGTGAACTCTTTTGACTTCTCTAGACTAGATTTTCTCTTCTCTCATTCTACTAAAAGTGATTTTGAACCTCAGTTGCTCAGCAAAGCAATTCAAAACGAACAGAGTCAGTATAAAAAATTGAAGTCAGAAATAGAAATGGGATAAACCCATAAAGCCCAAATTTAGATGCCCGTTATTTGAACGTCGTTCCTACCAGTCTTAGTTACCATCTCTAATGCTTATTGGTATTGATTTTAGCCCGTTAGCCTCTCTCTCAGAAACAGAAGCTACGAATTGCCATCTACGAAATGCCATGTTCAACTACGAAATGCCATCAAAAAATTGGACTTACAGACTGTTTTTGGACAAAAATTTTTTTTCAATTTTTTCTATTCTTTCAATCCCAATCATGCTTATTGGAATCAACGGCGGCTATTTGCCGAAAATCTGCCGGGTATGTTTGTAAATTGAACGCCAAGGTAGCCGAGACATACTTTGTTCACTTCTCAACAATCCAATAATAACCCGTCTTGAAAAAAATTATTACTTGCAGAACTTTGTAAACTATAACTTCGTAAAGAATTGGTTAAAAATGCATAATAACTGCAAAAATTAGTAAATTTTTTACAAATATTTATATCAAATTTGCAACAATTTGTAAACTCAAAATTTGATTTGCAAATATTTATAAAAGCGAAAATTGATTTGCAACGTTTTGTAAAACTATAAATATAATATACAATAATTTGTAAAAGGAAAAATTAACTTGCAAATTCTTGTAAAACTGAAAATCGTATTTGCTCTGATAATGCAAAATTGTCCATGAAAATGCGCCCATTTGGCACTGACGTGGGTCACTACAGAGGCCATTTTCGCAGTGAAAACTCCAAAATAGCATGTCCACCTTTTTGGATATTCTCAAAGACCGTAAAATGTTTCTATGACTCAGAAATCGCCACAACAGGATTCACAACAATTTGTAAAACAAAAACCTCTACAAATTTTATAAGTTATGGATTGGTTTATAAAAGTTTCCTTAATCCTTAAACTAATGTTTTACAGACACCTAATATCCAGACAAAACATCAAAAAACTGGAATACCAAAGTTTTTGTTTCTTTCGAGACTCACATTACCTCAGCAGAGAACCCTAGCAGTAAAAAAGATTCTTTAGTAAAGGTTGTAAAGTTTATATCTGTTTGTAAAACTTGTAAATTATCAGTTGATGTTTAACAATTTATGAAAAATATGTTTTTGTTTTAGCAAAAATTTACATTGATTTGCAAATTGTAAATCGGCAAATGACTAGGGAATCTCAAAAATTCAGCATATCGTGGATCTGATTACAACCTAAGAAGTAAGTTAGCCCCACAAAGTTATCCGGAATCGTTTCAATAATTGTACCCCCCGTGATATCGAGTAGAAAATTGAAAGTACCCATTTCTTTCCTATACTTTACGAGAATTTCACTTTGATTTTTACTGTTTTTTTTATTTTTTTATCGGATTTTTTTCTAAATGGATTTCCCAATCCATCCAATGATCATTCTAGGTCTAATTTTTTGTTAGAATCAGATTGACATTTCTCGCTTGTGGTTTTTCGTTCTCGCTAGCGGCATTTTGACATTGATTTTCTGCTTTTTTTTGTTTTTTTTTATCTGATTTTTTTAGAAATGGTTTACCCAATTCACTCATAGTCCATTCTAGGTCTAGTTTTTTGTTTTTTCAATAAAAATTCTTTAAATTTTACGTCAGGACTTGTCCTGCTATGTTGTTTTTTTACTTCGTCGAACAAAAAATATTTCGCTTTACCTCATTTTGCCGACTTTTCATTATTCTGCGTGAACTCTTTTGACTTCTCTAGAATAGTTTTTCTCTTCTCTCATTCTACTAAAAGTGATTCTGAACATCAGTTGCTCAGCAAAGCAATTCAAAATGAACAGAGTCAGTATAAAAAATTGAAGTCAGAAATAGAAATGGGATAAACCCATAAAGCCCAAATTTAGATGCCCGTTATTTGAACGTCGTTCCTACCAGTCTTAGTTACCATCTCTAATGCTTATTGGTATTGATTTTAGCCCGTTAGCCTCTCTCTCAGAAACAGAAGCTACGAATTGCCATCTACGAAATGCCATGTTCAACTACGAAATGCCATCAAAATAAATTGGACTTACAGACTGTTTTTGGACAAAAATTTTTTTTCAATATTTTCTATTCTTTCAATCCCAATCATGCTTATTGGAATCAACGGCGGCTATTTGCCGGCAATCTGCCGGGTATGTTTGTAAATTGAACGCCAAGGTAGCCGAGACATACTTTGTTCACTTCTCAACAATCCAATAATAACCCGTCTTGAAAAAAATTATTACTTCCAGAACTTTGTAAACTATAACTTCGTAAAGAATTGGTTAATAAGGCATAATAATTGCAAAAATTAGTAAATTATTTACAAATATTTATATTAAATTTTCAAAAATTTGTAAACTCAAAATTTGATTTGCAAATATTTGTAAAAGCGAAAATTGATTTGCAACGTTTTGTAAAACTATAAATATAATTTACAATAATTTGTGGAGGAAAAATTAATTTGCAAATTCTTGTAAAACTGAAAATCGTATTTGCTCTGATAATGCAAAATTGTCCATGAAAATGCGCCCATTTGGCACTGACGTGGGTCACTACAGAGGCCATTTTCAAAGTGAAAACTCCAAAATAGCATGTCCATCTTTTTGGATATTCTCAAAGACCGTAAAATGTTTCTATGACTCAGAAATCGCCACAACAGGATTCACAACAATTTGCAAAAAAAATACCTCTACAATTTTTATAAATTATGGATTGGTTTATAAAAGTTTTCTTAATCCTTAGACTAATGTTTTACAGACACCTAATATCCAGACAAATCATCAAAAAACTGGAATACCAAAGTTTTTGTTTGTTTCCAGACTCACATTACCTCAGCAGAGAACCCTAGCAGTAAAAAAGATTCTTTAGTAAGTGTTGTAAAGCTTATATCTGTTTGTAAAACTTGTAAATTATAAGTTGATGTTTAACAATTTATAAAAATTATGTTTTTGTTTTAGCAAAAATTTACATTGATTTGCAAATTATAAATCGGCCAATGACTAGGGAATCTCAAAAATTCAGCATATCGTGGATCTGATTACAACCTAAGAAGTAAGTTAGCCCCACAAAGTTATCCGGAATCGTTTCAATAATTGTACCCCCCTGATAGCGAGTAGAAAATTGCCAGTACCCATTTCTGTCCTATACTTTACGAGAATAGTGGTTGATAAACGATTTAGACGTTGACGCGACAGTAGATCGAAGGGACAACAGATCGAAAACAGAAAAATAGGGACACTAGATCGAAAATAAATCTCTATTCTCATTGGTTCAAATTAAGCATTATTTGCGAGCTCAGATTTAATTACCACATTATGGCCATGCCTTGCGAGCCATGGCCACGCCTTAGTGGCCAGTGGGACTTGATATGAATCTATCACAAACGAACAAAATATCACAACAGAACACGCTATATGCTGTATGATAAATGAGGGCTCAAATCTGATTGGCCAATACGCAACTTGAATAGTTTAATTTTCGATCTATTGTCCCAATTTTCGCTTTCGATCTGTTGTCTTTCGATCTGTTGTCCTAACACCAATAGAGACAGCCTAATATCAGTTAAAGTGTCTGTCACCATTGTCCTAGCACCGATATAGACAGCCTAATACTCTATTAACGCCTCTCATGTGAGGTGGGATATATACGTAATCACGGGTCGGTTATAACCCGACCACTGAACCGCCAGTATGGTTTCTTTCTTTTTTTCTGCGATAAGTTTGGTTTCTGTTTAAGGGGAACACTTGGATCCTATGGGTTTTTTGTTAAGCTGAAGCAACTTTGCTAATGATATGATCATTGTTTTTGGATCATTTCTGCTAGCGCCCCGCGCTTAGTTAGGCACTCCCCATTTATAAATGTTTAAACATATTATTAAAGCTAAGTAATCTTATGTGCAAACATATATGAACAATATGCATTTGCTAAAAGCTAGCACAACTAAGGTTTGAAGTTATTACGTATTCAACCAAAATTTGTTGCATATAACGTAAGCATCAAAAAAATATTTCTGTGTTAGATCATTTTTGGTGTTATCGGCTACAATAAGGGCTTGCTGTTTTAAAATTTATTAAGAAAAATATTCTAAGAGTGCTTTCAATCTGCCTAGACACTCTTGTTTTAATGAAATGCAACTATCGTTCTTACGATTCGCGAAAACTTAGATTTTGTGGTGTGCGAATTTAACGGCTATAGAAGGCTGGGGAGCGCTAGCAGAAAAGATCCTTATCTTCTTTGTTTTCGCACTTCAGTTTACAAACAATGGTAAGAACGACTAGTAAAAATGTTATTGATGAAAAGGTCATTTTGATAAATTTTTGTTCCAAAACAGTCCCTACTCCCTATTCAAACTACACAACTCTCAAAATACCTACCTACTTCCCCACAAACAACCAACCTGCCCCACCCTCACACCTACAGCTGCTTATCACCCCTCACACCTACCGAGCCTTCTCTCCCTCCAAATCTACCTTCTCTTACCCAACCTTTAACCCCCCAACTTTCAGCTGACAACTAACTACTCACCTGTCTACCCCCAATACCCCCAACTAGATACATAGATACCCCTCTTCTATGCCGACCACCGAAACTATCGACACCGTCGCCCAGCTTCCACCCCCCATACCGCCACCGAACCCCCCCCCCCCCCCTTTGTTCTCCCCTCTGCCTGGATAGTTTTGTGGGTTCGACTTTTTGATTGCGGTTCGATATGCTCTGTTTTTGGATAAAGATTACCATATCAAATTTGAAATAAAAAACTATTTCCCATTCAATCTTGGGTATTAAAAATGCTGATAGTTGGGTAGCTTTTGCAATTATATTTTCATAATTATTGGTATAAAAAAACGTGGTTGTCAAAATAGTCGTTACTTTTCTTTGTTTACTTTACAACAAAACCGATATATTCCACCTACACAAACAGCAATCACTTAAAAATTTCTTAAATAATGAGATCAACGCCTGGTTGTATGAAAAAAATAATAATATAGGAAAATTTTTCCATCTGAGAGCTAGTTACCCCTGAACATAAATAATTGTATCATATATATATTTATATATATGTATATATATATATATATATATATATATATATATATATATATATATATATAACCGGGTCATCGATCAAACAACTTTCTTGGATTTCGTACTATGTCATATATGATTCTTAGTAACCGTACTAGGTCATATATGATTTGTATGATTACTTGGACTTTCCAACGATAGGTATATATATATATATATATATATATATATATATATATATATATATATATATATATATATATTATATATTTATATTTATATATATATATATATATATATATACCTATCGTTGGGTATGGTCGGTCTGGCCAATACCTGTTTTGGGTCGCGGACTTCATCCTGGGTAGTCTTCTATCAGAGTCACGAATCATCAACCTCTTGCAGGCTTGAAGAATCTCCTACCACTCTGCCAACATTTTTGAAGCTGTCAAACATCTGAATTCTCTATACAGTCAACAAATCATACAAGACGGCGAATGCGTTGAGTGCATTAATTTGGTGGAAAGCAGACGAAAATAATTTTGACTATTCAGAAATCCAACTCCCCTCCCCTAACTATCGCCTCCGCTTTCACTTTCACCGCCTCCAAATGTACTCAACTTTTTAGTAAAAATTCGACGTCGTATGAGTTTATATTCTAACGGTTAACTCTACTACAAAAGACCTACAAATTTATGATCATAATGCTAAAATAAGCGCCTGTTGATGCACGCTCAACAGCGAGAAGTGGTTAAAGTGGTTAAGTGTTATTGGAGCACAGAAAAGAACTTAGCAAATATCTTAGAGCTTAGAAACTTAACTTATGTTGATAAACTCAGAAAGAAAACAAACTTACCAGATTTATAACAACAACTGCAGCTCACAATTTAGAAAATGAATGTAAATCAGTTTAGTTCTGTATGTTTGTCAAATATTGATATTTATCTACTAAAATTGAATAGGAAATGCAACTTTGTGAACCATCTCAAGTGAAGTAAATTTTGTATGTAATAATGAAATGACGCCCACTCATACGCCCCAAAATTGCCTGATTTTTGATACGTTAACCTTTTAACAAATGTACACTGTAAATGTTATATTTATCTTTTAGACTATATATACCGCTGGTTTTTGCTAAAATCTTCACAATTTTCTTCTCTTTTGAATCTCCTAAAATTAATTCTTATTCTCTCAAATATCTTTTGAGCTTTAACAGCTTCAATCTCTAACGTGCCAAAACTCGTCCCGCCTCATCGGGGTTGTTGCGCTACAGTGTTCGTTATCCTGCTAACAGGTTATGGGCCCAGCCATCAGACCGTTGATACGCTAGTAGATTTTTTGTTTGAGATTGAAGTGTCAGTGTTGGCAGTTTTAGCTCTTCTAGATTGACGAGAGTTTTAAGATAAAAAATTTGAGATTTCCCTCGTAAATAAAAGCTAAATCAGAAATTGTGAAAGAAAAGCTGAAGTTTAAACTTCATAATGGAACCATCAAACAATAGTTTGAAGTGGATGACGTTTAGCGGGTTAAATGAGGACTACCCAACATGGAGCACTCGTTTCTCTGCCTTTGCACAAACCAAGGGGCTCATCGAAACGCTCACAGACACAGTTGAGCTACCTGACAGGCCAGCACCACTGAGGGAAGATGCCAATGATGCGCAAACGTGAGAACACGAGGCACAGATTCAAGCTAGAGCTACAGCTGTACAGGAATATGAGAGCCGCAAAAATCAAATTTGGTGCTACCTGGCAATGACGCTAGACGCCAGCAGCCTCATGCTCATCCGACATGACTGTGTGAACAGCAAGGGACTCGGATATGGCCAGAAAGCGTGGCAACTTCTCCAGCAACGCTTCCGAAGCGACGAGACAACCACAGTCATCAGTCTGATGAGGCAGTTGGCCAGACTACAGCTTCGAGAGGACGAAGCCATCCACCAGTACTTCATCAGAGCGCAAAAATTGGTCACCCAATTGCATCATGCTGGTGAGGAGCTTTCTGAGACGCTATTTAATGCAATGGTATTGAACGGACTTCCAAAACGATACGAGCATTTTGTGGTGCAGGAGAGCTGCAATCCTGCAGAGAACTTTGTGGAACTGAGGAAACGTCTCACCAACTTTGAGGAGAGCCGCAGACAGAGAGATGATGTGGAGGAGGATCAGCACGTTGCCATGTCAACAAAGAACGCTTCTCATCAAATTGGTATACACTCTTCATTCAAATCACATCCTAGGAAGACTTTTTCTAAGCCTAGTAGTTCCAAAGGCCCTAGATTGTGTTTTGTATGTAACAAACCCGGACATTTAGCAGCTAGTTGTTACAAAAAAGTCAACGCTGTATGTAGTATATGCAAGGCTAAAGGCCACCTAGCAAGTGCATGTAAACATCAACAAAAAAGTCCTCATAAAGGCTTAGCATCTAGTTTAAGCGCTGACAGCTCATTTGAAGTTTCAAAAACTGATTTAGTAGTAGATTCAGGCAGTACTGATCACATGATGATAGATAAAACTTGGTTTAAAAATTACCAAAAACTAGGAACCACAGATAACAATCCAGATGGAGGGGAAACAAAGGTTGAAGGAATAGGAGATGTAGATGTAGAAGCACGAGACACTAAAGCTGTGCTGCATAAGTTGACTTTTGAAAAAGTTCTGCATGTACCAGAGTACAAAACAAACTTAATTTCGGTTTCAAGTTTAATTAAAAAGCAACACGAATTGTTTCACACAAAAGCTAATTCAATTCTAAAACTCAGAAGCAAAGAAAGCTTCAGACTGATAAGAAGAGGCAAAATGTTCTTCTTACCATACAGAAAAGAAAATAAGCACCACTTTTCAAACTTAAGTGGGGGCACGTGTCAAGCAACACTTTGGCACAAAAGAC
Organism: Convolutriloba macropyga; assembly: GCF_964194025.1. Classification (NCBI taxonomy): domain Eukaryota; kingdom Metazoa; phylum Xenacoelomorpha; order Acoela; family Convolutidae; genus Convolutriloba; species Convolutriloba macropyga. The sequence continues at coordinate 26,148,693 of NC_134480.1, read as the reverse complement.
TTGGACATTTGAACTTTAGAGATGTAGCAAATACAACAGACGAAGCTTCCCAAGCTTCAGATGTTTGTGAAACTTGTGCTTTGGGAAAAAATTTCGAAAAAGCCTGGTCCAAAAATGAGCGATAACAAAGCAACTCAAAAACTAGAAAGAGTTTACTCTGACGTTATTGGACCAATTAGTCCATCAAGTATAGGTGGCAACAGATATGCAATTAGTTTCATAGACAAATTCAGTGGCTACGCAGTAGTAAAATTTATGAAATACAAAACGCAGGCATTGCAAACTTTCAAAGAGTATATTGCACAATATGGCCGACCAAAAATTTTGAGAACTGATAATGGAACAGAATACAAAAACAAAGCCTTTAAAAAATTTTGCATAAGCAAAGAAATAGCTCGTGAGTTCACAGTTACTGAAACACCCGAGCAAAATGGTGTTGCAGAACGTTTTAATAGAACAGTAGTAGAGGCTGCAAGATGCCTAATAGATTCAAAATTGCCAAAAAGCTATTGGGTTCGAGCAGTAGATACAGCATGTTATGCTAGAAATTTAGTTGTCAAAGACAAAAATACAAAATCAGCCTTTGAAAATTTTTTGGCAGAAAACCGAGAAGCGACCATCTAAAAGTATTTGGTTGAGTAGCCTATTCAAAAAATCGTGATGCCAGTAAGAAATCAAAGTTTGATCCAAAAGCAACAAAGTGCCTGTTCATTGGTTACTCTGATATCACAACAGCTTATTTGTTGCAAAACTTAAGAACTAGGCAAATTTTCACTTCTAGAAACGTTAAGTTCAATGAAAACAATCTACCAGTTTTTCATAATGAAACCGAAGATATAGAAGACAGCTTTCTATATCTAGACTTAGACGAAGTAAGTGAAGAACTTCAGGATACAAGCACCTCAAGTGAGTTAAGTTCAGAGGTTGAATTAACTGAAACAGAGAGCGTTCAAGAAAGTGAAAACAATACAGAAACTGAACTTGATCAAGAAATTAAAGAGGAAAAACCAAGTCCTAGCGTCAAACCAAAATCCAAAATTAATGTACAGTTTAATCCAAATATCGCAGTGAAAAACATAGAAAGAAAGCCTTTAAAAACTCCAGTACCTGTCAAAAAATCGCAACAGAAAAAAGTAAAACCACCCTCAAGACTGCAAATGATAGGTAAACTAGGTCAAATAGCAATTCCTTCAGGAGACCAAAAGACCTTCCAACTTTGGTCAGAGTACGATGAAATGAAAAGATTGAGAAAGGAAGCTGCTCAAGATAGAGAACTTAAGCGAAGTGATAGGTCTAGAGCGCGTCCGGAACATTCTGGTAAAAGCTATTCTCATGCTGTTCAAAGCACATTAACAAAAAATTTCATCTATCCTGAAAACTTTGAAAACGCTGTTCATTCTGAACAAAAAGACAAATGGCTTGAAGCAATGAAAACAGAGATAGAAAGTTTAAATAAAACACAAACTTGGGACTTAGTTCCAAAGGAAAAGGGACAAAATATTATTCCTGGCCGATGGGTGTACAAAATTAAACATGATTCAAACGGAAATATCGATAAGTTTAAAGCTGGTTACGTAGCAAAAGGTTTTAAACAAACCGAGGGAATTGAATATTCGGATACCTTTGCTCCCGCAAGCAAACCTGAAAGCTTTAAAATTCTACTAGCTTTATCAGCTATTGAAAACTTCTTTTTAAAACAAATGGATGTAAAAGCAGCTTATTTGCATCCTAAAATAGACGAAGAAGTCTATCTAGAGCAACCAAAAGGTTTTGAAAAGTTAGACAGCAATGGCAACAAGTTAGTTTGTAAGCTTAAAAAATCAATATATGGACTGAAGCAAGCAGCCAAAAATTGGTATCAGCAGCTTTCAAAATTTCTAATTCAGCAAGGTTCTGAGAGAAGTAAACACGATTACAGTCTTTTTCTAAAAAACAAAGAAAATGACAAACTGTATGTTCTAACCTGGGTTGATGACTTAGTCATAGCAGGAAATAGTCAAAATGAGATCGACAAATTGAAAAGTTCACTAGAATCAAAGTTTAAAATGGACGACAGAGGAGATCTTGAATGGTTTCTCGGAATGAGAATTCTGAAAACAGAAAAAGGAATAACTTTAGATCAAGAAAAGTACACTCAAAACATTTTAGAACAGTTCAAAATGCAAGACTGCAAACCATGCAAAACGCCAGCAGAAAATTACCTAAAACTTGAATTAGCTCAGGAAGATTCAGCAAGAGTAGATTCACATGAGTTTAGAAGTCTAGTAGGTTCATTACTTTACCTAGCTAAGCAAACTAGACCAGCTATCATGTGGATCACAAATGTCTTATCACGCTTCATGAATGACCCAACTGTTGAGCACTTCAATGCTGGCAAGCGCGTGTTGAGATACCTACAACATACTAAATCTCTTAGACTCTTTTTCCCATCAATCAGCAACAGCACTCTAGTTGGCGAAACAGATGCAGACTGGAGTGGAGATGTAAATGATAGACGATCGACCACAGGATACTATTTCAAGCTGGGAGACAGTGGGGGATCTGTCAGTTGGCAAGTCAAGAAGCAACCGACAGTGTCACTCTCATCTTGTGAGGCAGAATATCAGGGTTTAGCTGCCGCGGTGCAAGAAGCCATCTTCTTGCGTGGTCTTCTTAGAGAACTGGGGTACGAACAGTTTGAGCCCACAACCATTGGAGAGGACAACCAGAGTTGCATAAAGCTTGCAACGAACCCGGTGCTTCACAAACGATCCAAACACATCGACACGAAATATCATTTCATCCGAGAACGAGTTGATGACAACTCAATCAAATTGATCTACACGCCAACAGATGAAATGGCAGCAGATCTTCTGACAAAATCTTTGCCACAGCAGAAAGTAGAACAACATCGAGAAAAACTATTGGGCGAGTCAAGATTCTTACCTAGCGGCAACAATCTGAGTGGGGGTATTGGAGCACAGAAAAGAACTTAGAAAATATCTTAGAGCTTAGAAACTTAACTTATGTTGATAAACTCAGAAAGAAAACAAACTTACCAGATTTATAACAACAACTGCAGCTCACAATTTAGAAAATGAATGTAAATCAGCTTAGTTCTGTATGTTTGTCAAATATTGATATTTATCTACTAAAATTGAATAGGAAATGCAACTTTGTGAACCATCTCAAGTGAAGTAAATTTTGTATGTGATAATGAAATGACGCCCACTCATACGCCCCAAAATCGCCTGATTTTTGATACGTTAATCTTTTAACAAATGTACACTGTAAATGTTATATTTATCTTTTACACTATATATACCGCTGGTTTTTGCTAAAATCTTCACAATTTTCTTCTCTTTTGAATCTCCTAAAATTAATTCTTATTCTCTCAAATATCTTTTGAGCTTTAACAGCTTCAATCTCTAACGTGCCAAAACTCGTCCCGCCTCATCGTGGTTGTTGCGCTACAGTGTTCGTAATCCTGCTGACAAGTGTTATGTAAAACCAATGGTAAGATGAATGCTTAGTGCGTAACATCAACGCAAAAAATTATTCGTTTTATGGTGAACTTTTGTTATCACCGCATTTAGCGCTTATCGAACAGTACTCAGGTTGAGGTCGCGCTCGAAATCGCCTCTGATCAGACCGCCCCAGACCGAAGTGGCCTCTGATCAGACGAGTTCCAGACCATTTTCCAGACGAGTTCCAGACCATTCTTCAGACGAGTTCCAGACCATTTTCCAGACGAGTTCCAGACCATTGTCCAGACAGGTTCCAGACCATTGTCCAGACGAGTTCCAGACCATTGTGCAGACGAAAATGCGCTCGAAGCTTTTTCCAGACCATGTAATTCGAGCGCACCGGGAACATGTGTGCGCTGGAAAAGTCGTCTGATCAGGGATCACTTCAGTCTGGCCACGTCGACCTGGGTATTAAGTACTCTGCTCTTACTTATGTTATTGTTTGCGCGTGTGTTTAGAGCAGTTGGGTTTGTGGAGGAGGCGGAGGAGAGTCTGAGGGAGGCTAGGATGAGGCGGATGGTGGAAGAAAGAGTGGCACAGGCGGAATCCGCCATCAGAGACACTCTCTCTAAACAGTACCTCAATGGTCAGTTCAAACTCACTCCATCTCGGTCTAATCAGACCCATGAACGTCAATAAATGCAATATGACATATGCGTTTGTGAGTTCTGAAATGAAAACAAAGATAACAGGCCAGCAATGTATTCATAACCCGTCTTGAGAATTTTGTCGGTGTTTAGACGTAAGAATCGTCGGTTTTTGCCCTTCTAAAAATCTAACAAAAATGACAGTCACTGTCAGGATTCGAACCTTCGAGCCCTAAATTGATATCCACCTTCTCCTCCATAATAGTTCTCCTCTATAATAAATTATAAAATAAAAAAAACAAATAAACAATGTAATATAAATAATATATATGTGTAAACGAACATGACTAGAATATTCTTTGAAGACTTTGTCCGAGACCAATTGAAATGTGAATAAGCCAAAAAAAAGTGGTCATATCGTTATTGCAAATAAATCATAATACATAAACCGTTTAACGTCACAAGAAATGCTCTCGAATAACAGGCGGCTGTGCGGGGCAACTTAACTTAATGACTCTAGCTAAAACAATTTTGATATGGGTGCAAAAAAAATTATTTTGGGTTCCAAAACTCGACTTCCTGGAATTCAGTCTGGCATCTTAGCCCAATCTATATCAGGGCTGTGATATTAAACCACCAAAATCGCTCACAATGACTTTCATTCTTTAAAAAGTTGTGAAACAGCGCAAATGAAAACGCATGAAATTTAAAATTAAAGCGTAAAAGGGTCAATTGAAGCAAAACATTTCCAGAACAGAAGTGCAAAAACGGTCCAGTTAAAATTTTGCTTAAAAACACTTACAATAATAGTAACGGGTACTATAGGAATCTAGCACACGGCCACTTCGAGTCATGTTTATAGACTGTTATATTACCCATTACTTACATCGATACAAAAATTTAGAAAAAAAAACAAAATTATTAAATCTTTTATTCTAGAAAAAACGAAAAGTTGTACCACAACCAAACTTTATGGCAAATTTTACAACTATCGAAAAGATGAAAAATATCCTCTCAGTGAAAGTTTGTTGAACTTTGAAATTAAACTTGATGGTTTTACTTTGTTGTACAAAAACACGTAAAATAATTCTATTTGCAATTTAAGAGAAAATCCATTATTTACAATTTAAAAAAAAGTTTTACAATTTAAAAAAAAACTCCACCAAACAAACTCTACAACTTAAATGTGTAAAATGTTTTCCCTAAAATTTATCAACAAATGCACTGAGAAACAAAATCAAGAGTTTATGCATCTACTCAATATCTTAACAATTTCTACATAAGTGAAATATATATGGATAAAGTGGATAAAGAACAAAATAAGGAGAAAATGAGTACTGATTACATCGAATCTCTACCGAGCACAACCAGTAGTTTCAATACTCAACCATACAGAGGAATTTGAGTTTGATATTAGATAATGGGGATGAAACCTGTGAAGACATTGTTGAAGATGTCCTTAATAAAAAAGATCTGTGAAAACCGATCCTATTGAAATATACTTACCAGATGAGATAGAATACAGGAAAGGCGAGTCTAAATTTACAAGTATATGCACCTGGATTTTATAACATACAAATAAGCAATATTTAACGCTTGATGGGAGAAGCTGAATTCAGAGAATCTGGTTGGAACTTGACAAAAAAGAATACCAAAAGCATAACATATTTCATAATATAAATCTGTTGTTGAAGCTATAGAGAATTACCAGATAGATTACAGGATACTGTTAATGTATAGAATACAAATGATAAAGTTGCATAACTTTGAGTATTTTAGCCTAGATGTTTCTAACATCTGAAGAAATAGATTATCGAAGCAGGCTAAATTTTTCTGGAAAATGCGATTTCCAAATATCATTTTCTTTTATGATAGAACAAATATCGATAAACTTCGAATCCACTAATCTAATGGTATTGCAGACTAACTCATTTTTTTGAACTGTTGTCGATCTGGATCTTATTTTTTGGATTTTTTCACAAAGACGACAGAGCTGCAACTCAAAAGTAACTTTTTCTGTGTGAGAAGAAAAAATTTCTTGGTATTGAACCTATTCTTATGAATTGGAGAGTTTTTCATAAATTCATCGTCCATTTTTCAAAAACTGTACGATTGGTTTGAATTTAAGATGAACTGTTTGACATCCACAGGTGGTTTTTTGCACTTTTAATGGTTTCTCTCACGGCGTTACAAGCCAGTGATTGAGTAGACACAAATTCTTGCACCATGCGTTTGAAGATTTTTTTATTAATAGCCGCACAGCGATAGCCGGGGCTATTATTGGCCTTCTCTTGGTTTTTTTACGACTCGAAGAGGAGTATTGGTTTTCTTAAGGTTTTTTTTTTACCGGAAGTACTATTCGTTCAGACGATGTTTTGACCTAAAAGCGAAAGTGAGTAAAATTGCAGTGTGAACTAATTTTTTCTGAGCGAGAGAAGTTTTTTGATCATGCGCTGCGTTTAGTGAATGACTTTTTGACATTGAAAAGTAGTTTTTGACTGAATGGCACATATAGATAACCGTTTTTAGCCGTTTTTTTCGTCTAAGTGGCCTAGTTTTTTTGCTTGTAATTTGGTTTTTTGTAGAAATAATTTTTAATCGATGCTATGTTGAAATTTAAACCCTGGAAATTGTTAGCACAGTATTTTGCATAGCCTGAAATTGCGTTTCAAATGCGAAATTGGCACATATTTCTTGATTTTTTTTATTTAATTTTTGGCTTTTTTTCTATTAATTTCTTCATTTTTGGATCTTTTAGCTGTTTTTTGTCAAAAATCAGTTAATATGGCAACTTCCCTTTGATAATTCATATACTCAATGCCTCTTTCTGCCTCGATGTAATTTTGTTTCGTAAAATTGTACATTTGCTAATCCGATTTTCGTAGTTTTTTGCAATATTTTTTCAGTTTTTTGTTTGTATTTTGCTTTTAATTACTAGAAATAGTTTTTTGGGGAACATGAGGGACTTTAATTTCGTTTCAATAAAAATTCAATCATTTTTTGGTGTTAAGTTTTTGAAAAAACAGATAAATTATTTTCATAAATACAGTCTTAAATGTTTTTTGACCACTTTTTTGCAAAATGTTTCATTGTTTCGTATGTCTGAATTCTGCTTTTTTTGTTTTATTCTGATCAGCAAGCTGTATTTGTCTCGAATGACTTGTTGTCTTTTCTATGTCTCGAATGCTGATCAATGAAATGTACTCGTTTTTCTTGAATTTTTTAAATTTGATTTTTAACTTTCAAAAATCAAGAATTGGTCTTTTTGTTACGGTGTTCCTCACATTGTGCCCTTATTCTTCACATTCTAGTTAGTATCATTCTAGTTTTGTCCTGTCACCTACAATTATTTTCCTTAGAATTGTTTTCGTTAGATTGATTTTTTCAGTTGTTAAAAAATTGAATGAATTCAGCTTTTTCTTAGATCTTGGTTTCTTCGGTTTGCAATTGATTTATTTCAAAATAAGGCAGTACTGGGAGTTTGCTAGAAAGTCTTTTCCAACATTTCGACTTACTACTATTCATTGCAATTTTATTGCGGGCTTGGTATTGTTTTTAGACGATTGTTTGCCTTTGAATATTATTCTGTTGCTTTTGTTTTTCTGTGATTAATTTAATTTTTGAATTAGTATGAAATCTTGTTGTCTAGCATATATACAACAAGGAAGAATCATGTATTATTTTTGTCTTAATTGCCGTGATTAGAAATCTAATTGTAGTGGTTCTCTGATTCTTAAGTTTGAGCACTCTTTTTTGAATAATTTTGACTTTCCTGTCTTTTTTGAAAAGTTTTTATCTGCCGTTTGCTTTCGCGATCTTTTTGAGATTAGAATCATTAATTATCTGAGGGCAATTGATGGCCCTGTCAGCTTTGTCAGGCTGTCAGTTTTTTGACCATCCTAATTTTTTCAGACTTTTTTAACGTTATCAAACGTTTTCAAAAATAAAATTTTAATGCATTTTCTTTCTCTTGGTGACAGTGGTTTAAATTTAACCGATTCTTAGATCAGACCCGTGGAGGTAATGAGTTAATGGTTTAATACAAAAGGTAATGGCTTCAGCTTTTTGTGAAGTTTTGGTGCTTCGAGTCGCTTCCGGAATTCTTCCGGCTATGTTTTTTATTTCGTCGTCATGATATTTGTTACGACCATATGACGTCACAGCCACTTTTTGTTCATTCGTTCATGCAATTTCAACTGAATTGCATGTGTGACGTCATTTTTCGCTCTTAGTGGAGCGAGTTTTTTTGTTCATGCGCGTGATTAAATTTTTGGTCACACTTGACTTACCTCACTCTCAAAAATGACTTCCTCACTTTGAAATTGACTTTTATTTACTTTAACTCAAAGAGATAAGGTCAAATGGGTGCGTGTCACTCTAAATGAAGGTTATTTGAGATCAGCCAATAGAGGCAGCAATAACTTATACAGATTTTAATCAAAATATAACAGATCAGCCTTCAATCAAAAGACGAATTTTTTTTTGGTCTGTCTTTTTTACTGTTTGTTTAGACGGCCGATCTACGAATCTATTGCGGCTATTTTCTGGCAATCTGCCAGCTATGTTTTACTTAATTATTCACCTGTGTTGCCTTTTTCGCCTACGAATGTATAGTATAAAATGTATAGTATTTTCGCCTACAAAAATATTATAGACAGAGCTTTTAATTTGAACCACGTTTTAAGAAGAAGTTAATTTAAAATACTTGTTAAGATTCGAAACTAGTTGTTATATTGTGAACTTTCTGTACAAGGAAGTAATGAGATGCTTCGTTTTGACTAATAATTCATGATTTTTTCTCTTGTTATTTATTATGTCCACAACTAAGCTCTCAGCTGGAATTTTCTGAATTTATATCTACTAATATGTCATAAATTTTCAACTCGAAAGGACACTAGTAATTGAAAAAAGTCAGTTAATTGATGTAATTTGCTTTATCGAGATTTTATTTTTCTCATCTGAAAACGATTAATATTGTTTGTTGTCAGAGGTCATGTGCAAATTAGCTGATTATAATCTATTAACACCTATTTGGTTTTCTGTGCAAATTAGCTGATTATAATCTATTAACACCTATTTGGTTTTCGTTTATGGGTCGATTTCAAATTTTTTTGGCGCATTTTCTTCCGGCGTTTTAAGAAGATCTTCTTTTCGAGCTTTCAAAACCGGATTTGTGTAATGAACAGCGGAATGTTTTTCAGTGAAATGCAACACTTTTGCTTTATTTTTGCTCTATTTCTGCTCACAATCCTCCTATAAAGTTGTACTCTTACGCCAAAATTTTTTAAGCAAAAGGTATATTGTCTCTTTGCAAACTGTGACGAAATACATGAGGTCTTTTAAACCATGTACAAGCTCTTTCAGCTAAAAAAGTTCATGAGACATCGCAATCCGTCTACAAAAATCTACTCTTACTATCAGATATTGTATGGAATTTGTTCTCGTTTTACAAAAAAAAACTGACTTGAGATATTTCCGACCGATGTCATGCTTCACATTTTATATTTTGTTTTGTTTTGATCTGTTTGGGAGGGAGACTTGAAAACTAGGTTTCGTACCAAGTGCTTTGCGCAAGTCTCCTTTGCTCAAGTCTCCTAGACCGCCACTGCCATTCTTCAGCCCTGAAGTAAAAAGGAGGAGTGTACAAAACCAGAACATACTGAAAAAATCTGTCTGTTTTTGTACTGGACTTGGGAAAACTTTAAACGAATTATCAGCTAATGCATCATTACTGTTGTTTTCAGTGTCCTCATTCCCGCAGTTGAGAAAAAACTGATTTATATTCATGCTAGAGTCCTGCAATATGGATTCATATCTTGCAAGATGCTCGCAAGAAGTATGATTTACCATGCAAAATTACGTGCAAGATACTTGCAAGATTGCAAGATTGTTAATTGTTGATCCATTAGCGTTTACAACCTAACTTCCCAGGCTGAGGTCCCAGACGGAAGCAGGTATGTCCAGACCGTCCCAGACGGAAAGTACCTATGTCCAGACCGTCCCAGACGGAAGTTGCCTATGTTCAGACTTTCGTGCGTTCGACAGAATTTCGTGCGTTCATGTTCAGACTTTCGTGCGTTTTTTGATGTTTCCAGACTATGTAATTTTGAACGCACGACGCCCCCCTCGTGCGTTCATCTTCGGTCTGGTCATACTTGCTTCCGTCTGGGACCTCAGCCTGGGTTTGTCTAGACCTTATGAGAGAAATTGGGGCGGCTAGAGATGAGTGTGAGAGACAGAACACGGCCAAGTTGCAAAAAACGTTAGAACAAGCCAACCAACAACACCAACAACAACTACGTGTCATGAGAGAGCAACTTATCAAGGTTATACTCATTCTTGTAGTTAGGCTGTCCAATGAGTTTGCGATGAAAGCGAATATGTTTCAAACTGCAGGCTAGCAATTTAGCACCTGTTTGGCTACTGGCATGTCAGTGTTTTATTGCACTAACATCCCGGGCAAAGGTTTCACTCTTACAAACCACTCCTAGTAAGCTGGGGTTTGGGTGTAATGCGTATTCCACTCCTACTTACGGGCGAAAATAGTGTAATTAAAAAATTACACTGTATTTACACTCTTTTGTGAGCTCTTTTTACACTCTTTGCAAAGAATGTAACTTAGGGTGGACTGATAAAAAATTACACTCCCCAGGTTTTGGTCCAGACCCAAATTAAGCTATGATCAGACTATCCAGACTGAAATGACCTCTGATCAGACTTTCCAGACCGAAATTACCTCTTATCAGACCTTCCAGACCAAAATGATCTCTGGTCAGACTTTCCAGACCAAAATGTCCTCTGATCAGACCGAACCCAGACCTTTGTCCGGACTATAGTGCGCTTATGATCAGACCCAAAATCAGAACACTGTCCAGACAATAAAAAGACATTTTTTTTCAATTTGGTTACAATGATAATTGTGTAAGATCTTACACAATTATCATTATAACCAAATTGAAAAGTCTAATGTAAGTATCAGTTGGCGCAATGGTTTAATGCATTGAGTGAAAGTAACATATTCGACAGATGGAAAATGGGGTTTAGTCCTCACTACCTCCTTCCACTTTTATTATTTTTTTAAAAAAATTGCACTCTTATAACTACTGTAAAACTAATAATTACATTAAAACTATTAATTAGCATATCAACACCAAAAGGCAACGATTTTGATCACTTTCAGCTGACATTCCGGGCCAAGGATGCCAAAAAAAACGGAGAAGAGCGTAAAGAGTGTAATAAGAAACAGGGGGTGTGTTTTCTTAATTATTTTCCGAATTTCGAATTTGAATTTCTCCTGTATATTTATAGCAAGAAGAAGTTGTGGATACAGCAGAAGCCACTATTAGAAATATATAACTCCAAAGTTTCATCAGGAGGGGACGCTTGCTAATGCTAACGTATCTTAATTAAGCGCCCTGACATTATTTGAAGACGAGTTTTTTTAGCGTGTCGTTTTGTATGATCAGTCTATATTGAAGTGCATTGACTAGTTTTCTAACTTTTATACAGGACATGGTTTCTTTTTCAAGCTCAGGTAGTAATTTTTATTTCAGTAAAAACTTTATCAAAATTCTACCGCAATACCCCGGAGTTGAGCGAGTTGAATTTCTTTTTTTAAGGTTTTTGTTTGAATAATGCGAGTGGTTTTCGAGCGAGTAGTGTAGGAAAAGTCTTCATTTGCGGTCAAAATCTTATTCATCATTTTGTTTGAATGTAAACCAAGATATGGTTTAAAGATGAATAAAAGCAGGTTTTTTATGTACAGTTCACTAATTGTTAAAATTTTGAACTCGAATAAAATTTCAAAGATGGAGTCACTTGGTTTCTTTCTAAAGACAAGTCTCAATATTTTTTTTTGTAACCTTTCAATTTTTTGCAGCCTATTTAACGTTGTTCTACCATAAATAAAAATTCCATGCTCGAAAATTGGTACCACCGTAGTTTCATAGAACAACTGTCTTATGGTTGTCTCAAGAATAAGGTATACTCTTAAGGCTTACCTGACTAACTAAAGTTCTATATCTCTAGTCTGTTACTCTTCTATCTGAGCTTCAGTAGACAGTGCACGGGCCCCAATGCTAAAGTCTAACGTATATCTCAATACAAAACAAGAGAGGAGTACAGAGAGAGAAATCTACTTTATTATTATATCAGGTGGTTAACTGGTACTGACTAAATAACTTTCTCTTCTGAGAAGAGGGGTAAATGGGTAAACATCTAAAGGAAAGAAAGGAAAAGATATTATTCCCTTTTTATCCAATCAGGGAAGAGTATTTTCAGTCTTTATTTATTTAAATAATAAAGTCTTTCAAATAGACTTTTCTGGAAGTCATATTTGACTCCATCTTTCCGGGGTTTCGAGTTTTTTGAATGTCTCTTGTACAATCTAATAAGTCAATTTCTCTTTATTCTCTCTGAAGGATTTTCTTTCTTTTTGGAATGTGTTGCTTGAGATCGGTTCGTCTGCAAGTCGGTTCCCAGACACAGGTTGCCCAAGGAGCAAGGATTGAACATCAACAACCACAAAAGATTCTATTCCATTACCACGTCCAGTGGGTAAAGATCCTTTCGGGTAGGTCCGGTGTTGATGCTTGGAGGCGATCCTGATGTCCAGTGACTTGACTTACCTGACTTACCTGAATTGGTTTGTTGTTAGGTGTTAGATGTTTAAAAAAAATTTCTCTATTGTAACCTTTTGTTAGGTTTTAATATTCTGTTATACCTAGTATCCCTTCCGGTTGGAAAGAAAATTGAAATCTTTTATGTTAAGTGTTAAGTATATTATGTTATATGTTTTATGTAATTCGATGGAAAAATTGAGGGTAATTGTGTGGATTGTCAACACAAGTTGTTGACACAATCGAGAAGTGACATGTGATTGTTTGGCCATGTTGGATTAGTACAAATTTTGTTACTGAAGATCAACATGTATTAATAATCCGTTTCCTGCGCGAAATCAGAAGTTATTCTGATGCAATCAATTCTTACGAATTGTGTTGCTATACTTCTACACTTTGTGTTGTGTCATGTATTTTGTAAAAGGTTTATAGATCTCGCTTATGGGTTTGTAAGTGATATGTCCAAAAATGTCCAATTACCGTATTCAATCAACTTCTATTTCTTTAACTTCAGAAATTAAGTTATAGTCTCTGTCTGCGCGCTTATATTCAATATTCCAAATAATCCAAGGTCTCTTTCAGTATTTGGAGTACAACAATGTTAGTTGTTACTAGGTAAAGGTGAATCTGTTAGTTGTTACTATAGCTTAAAGAATTAATGTAATGTATCCATATATACATGTAATTTGTTCTTTGATAAATGAAAGTATGTTTTACATATATTTAGTCATCGGTTTATTTATATGTTTTTACATGTGAAAATTTCGAAGTCCAAATATTTTATGTTTTGATCTATGTTGGAAGTTGATATATTGTTACAGTTTGTTTGGAAAAGTATATAACACTTTGCTATGTCAATATGATTTCAAAATGATATTATAGTTTGTATGTTGTGTAAACAAATCGGTTCTATAAGAATCTAGGATGAGTTTTGTTGAAAAGTCATGTCAATGACTCAAGGTCTGAAAGTTATTATTACATGATATACATAGAGTTAATATGTCTTGTTATATGACTCACTGTTTGTCCGTTTAAACTTTGTTTACATTGCAAGTGTTTTAATTCCCGTCAATTCTGTGTCCTATTTCAAGTTGTTATTTATTTACAAAATTGCATATAATTAACTATGGAAAAATCTTTGCATATATACATATACATTTTAGAAATTAGGTTAGGGCTTATAGAAAAAGTAAAAAATTATTTTTTTTGTCTTTAGAGTATATTGAACAGAGAAGATATATAACAATCGGTACAATTATTTTTGTAATTAATAGTTGTGTAAATATAAAGTACACCTATAGATTGCTAGTTGTGAGTATGTTTATTGAGATAAAAATATATATATAAGTGTTTTCAAAGTATTTGAATACAAATTATTGGACTGATACAAATACATTTATCAGGAAAGGGTGAATTTCTGGTATCAGAAAACATAAATAAACATATATGCACTGATTAATTTCATGGTTACTTATTGTTACTTGTCGAAATTATCGAGAGTTGTTACTATTGAGAGTTGTTACTTGTTACTATGATAACATTGTTATAATTTCTCCGTCTGTTTCGGATAGTTTGTCCGTTCTTTATAATGGCGGTATTCCTTTACAAAGTTGTCGTCTTTCGATAGGAAATATGCAAGTAAGTTCGTTAGATCTTTTAATGGAATGTCTGTAATGGATGCTTTCACTGTGTTGCATAGCTCGTGCTCAAGTTCTGTTTTAGTCCGTTCATTATTGAAGTTTATTCTTTTTGTGAAAGCGCGGTTTGTTACGCTTCCTTCGATGTGATAGACGTGATATTCCTCGCAAGGTTCCAAAGCTTCGAGCGGTACCATGAGAGGCCGCTCCGTTGTATCTTTCGGTTGGAAAATATAGTAATTCTTGATTGGGTCAAAGTTTCTAAGTGTGCCCAATGTATATTCCCGTTTTAAACGATATCCGTAATTTAGGAAATAAGGTGATGTGAGTTGATCGTTTATGTGTATGTAACTTCTTGATGTATTATTGCTTTTGTCACGTAGAAATGTATAATATATAAGGTTGTGGATTAGCTTAGTTTCATGTACTCTGTAGTTATTGTTCTGTACATCTTTCGGTGTAGGATGCAGAAAATTGAAACTAAGTTGAAATATCTGATGATTGTAAATACTGTACGCAGATAAGTCTTGAGATGCTTTAGCTATAAGTAGATCGAAATGACATGTGATTGGAATTTTAAACTCGTAGTCATAATCATATAAAAATCTCTCAGTTAGGCTATAAAACTGTTTGAGTATTGGGTACATAGTCTGGTGGAGTTTGTCTCTCCCCATGTTTTTCGTACTACGCTTGACTGTATTTGTGTTTTCTGGTGGCAGAGGTGGGAAATACTCTGACACACGATCTTTAAGTTGATGAAGAGGTGCCATGAAAAAGTTATATTCGCGTGAATCGAATGGCATATTTGCCCAATTTCTGTATGATAATAATGGGTTGTAATTACTATTGTGTGGGCTATTTAATGTTCTACGATCTTTGTCCTGAAACCAAATTGTTTCCATAACTGTTGTTGTTGGTGTCTGCTCATTTGTTGACTGGTGGAAAAATGATTTACTATTAGTTGATCTCGGTTTTACCGCGTAGGGGAATCTTAAATTGTTTGGTCTACTTTTAGCTGTAAACAATCGTTGTTGAGCATAAGTTTGTGTTCTCGGTTGTTCTGTAATATAATCAGATGGTGGTGGTGGTCGCACTGGTGGTAGGTAGTTTGGAAGTGGGGGTGATGTATATGAGTCCGTCGTTGAACGGTTTTGAGTGTTAACTAATCTGCTATGTTCATAGCTATGAATATTTGTACTTGTTCCTTGCTCATTAGTGTTTTTGTTAGTGTTAAAGGATTGCAAGTTCCGTCTGTTGTCAAATTTATTCTTGATTTTACGTGCAATTTCTTGTGGAGTTTGAGTAATCTTTGGAGTATTGTCCAAATGTACTCTCATTGTAGTGACTGTTTCAGAAATATTCTCCATTTGATCGTCTGTTTGAGTTCCACAGTCCGATGCGTTATCTCTTACTGTGCCAGGGCTCGATCTTCCTGATCCGGAACTCAGCTCTCCGTCTTCAACTTCGTAGCTGAATGGTGAATCGGATTTGTATGGCGATTCGTAGTCCATGCCTGTTGCCATGTGCTAAAACTCATAGATTATTACTATTTGAACAACATATGGTTACAAATGTTATGTTGACTGTTATCGAAACTGTTTGTAGTTTGATATGTTAAAAACTCAATCGTTAGTGGTTACATTGTTATATGTTAAAAATATATTGTCATTTTTACTGTAGGTCTCTTGTGTTTTGTTATGAATATACAATTTTATGAATACACAATTTTGATGAGTTAATAGTAGTGGGGGGGGTAATACTGTTAGATGTTCTTTAATGTTCATTTTGTTTTAAATTTCGTATGTATCAGCCGAATGAGTGTCAAAGTATGTGACATCATTTGTGTGTGGCTGATCATTTTGAAGTATATCTAGGCTGTGACTGCGATTATGCATTTTGTTAGCCGTTAATTTTAGTTGTTCAAAATCAATTGGTGGAGGGTTTTTGTATATCGAGTAGTTTCGATGTAGGTATTAAGTGTCTTTGTTCGTTAGTTGTTAAAGAACGATTTGGGATTTCATATGGTTTTGGTTGATGAATTGGTATTGGTGTTTCATATGGATGGTTGTGGAATAAACTATTATGTTGTTCAACTTTTGGTGCACTAGGGATAGGTGCTGATAAACTGTTTCCGATGCATTGATATGCCGGGGGTGGTGTAATTAGTTGTGGTAATATTGCTTGTAGTTTATTCTCTTTTATCGTTTCTAATGGTTCTAATTGAAATGGTTCTGGTTTATATTTCCTTTCTGGTAATGGTGGTTTCTGTATCTTTTTTGTTGGTTCTAAAGTTCGTAATTGTTGTCCGTTTTCTGTTCTACGGATTGTTGTGTTGTAATGTTTATAATTTGTATCAACGTAAATTTCTGTTTGTGGCTCATTGTTGTTATGATTTGACGTTGTTACTTCTGCTGAATGTCTACGACAGTTAGGTCTACTTTTTCTCGTTTTGTTGTTTAAGTTTCCATAATGGGAATTGTTATCGTCACTGTCGTCATGTAGATTTTCTTCTTGTATTTGTGCTACTAATTGTGTAAGTGTTTGTGAAAATGTTCCAAATATTCCGGTTAGTAGTATTTTTGTTATACTTGCTTGCTTTCCGATTGCTTTGTGAATAGCGAAAGCGTTATATAATTTAATAATAAGATTTGTTATGAATAGTATCATGCTAATCATAGCATAAATAATAGCCATTTTCTCTAATATATACCATGGCCAACCAAAGATGGTTAGATTTTGGTCTTTTAGCCATGCGCCGTCAAAAATTTCTTTCCAGTTTACGCTTGGTTGATCAATCTGAAAGTTATATCCATTGATATTCAAATCTTTTAGCCATTTTAGTGATTGTTCGTAATTTTTATATGTTTGTAATAAACCTAATTGTTCGAGCTCTAAGAGTTTTAGTGCATTAGCTGACTGTGCGTCTTGTAATGGTTTTTCACGGTCTCTCATGTTTTCATGTAATAGATCTCTTTTTCGTTCTTGTACTAGTTGTTCTTTACTGTAGATTCCGCTTTCTATTAGACTTGCTTTACTAAACATATTGTCTAATACTATTTCTTCAGGTGATATTGTGTTTAGTATTGTTTCAACTTTAACTGGATACGGTGTTAATCTGTATCGAGATGCTCCTTCCGTATCTATAGATATGAGTTGATCAAAATTACTGTGTGAACATGGTACCTTTTTTGCCCAAAGGTATGTTTGGCGTGTTAGTTGGTGTACGTATTGTACTCTGTTTTTGTATAAAATTGGTATTTTATCATAACATTCACGTGTTTGTGGTACACAAAGTGGTGATGATTTCTTTGCACATTTGTGCATTTTCATAACGTTTACTCCTTTTTGTTTTACAAATATCGATCTGTCTCCTGTAAGGATGTATCCTAGAAGTGGTGTGTTCTTCTGTACTTGTGTTAATGTCAACTGTCGTAGATTTCTAGTTTGTTCGCAAATTTGTGAATAAAACTCTATTGCTTGTATACTGATTCTAGAGTATATGTTACTCATATATAAGTCCATTTTCATATTTAAATATGTGTTTTCGTTAATAAAACCGTAATAAAATTGGTTGTTATCTTCATCTTCGTAGCGTGTGTGCGTTGAGATGATTTGTTTTTATAAATTTTTCATCATCGAATTTATCTTTCTTTCTTGTTACTTTCTGTCCTGTATGCATATCACAGCCATATTCATATATTATGTAAATATCATCGTATTCTGTTTTGTGTAGAGGTTGTAGTGGTCCGCATTCGTGTTCAACTATTGGATATATTTCAAATCGTGTTGCTATTGAGGCTGTTTTATTTAATTTTATTTTCTCTTGTATATCTGGTTTTTGTACTGTTGTCCATTCTGCGTTTGTTTCTATCCAGTACCGGTTTTGGTATTTTACCATGAATGCATCAAATCTAATTAGTTCAAATAATTGACAATGTGTTTGGGGTTCCCAGACTATTGTTGCTTTTGTAAAAGTTGTCGGTTGACACTCTCCTTTGCGGAGATCGCATGGTAGTTTTGTTCCCATGTATGAGATTTCTTCCGTATCAAGATTTAGTATGAGTGATACTTCTCTGATTTCTAATGTCCAATCTAGTATGTCTATTCTGTTTTGTTTTCTTACTCCGGTTAAACAGTTTGATTGTGCGTTTTTTATTGCGGAGGGTATCCATGTTGGGTTTGTGAATCATACACTATCCTACCATATGGTAGTACCATAGGAGTATCTAAATGAAATTGTATTCTGCCTTGGAGGTCTTCAATTCTCTTTTGTAATGGTGGATTAGCTATGTAATTGAATGATATGTTGTATCTTGTTGGTTTATATTCTGTGTTTTTCAATAAGTTAAGTCTGGCGAGTTCGTTACGAACTTCGTCCGGGTCTAATATTTTTGTTCTTTGTGCGTCTGATACATAATAGCTAGGTCGGTTTGCTCTAATGTAGTTGGTGTGTTGTGAACACCATTCTACTCGTTCTTTAATCGTTCCTGCAACTGCGTATGCTTTAATCTCTACTGCTTGTGCTTTTGATAACAGTTGAACTTCTGTTTTTGTCATATCTAAATCGAGTGGTTTAAATTTGCATGTACAAATTTTGTTTAGTTCGTAGTACTTTACGTTCGTGATTGCTTCTGCGTCGCAATCGTAATGTTCAATAAAAAATATCTTGCGGTCCGATTGCTGAGCCGTTTATGTTTTGTCCTGTTAATTCTACGTAGTCTTCCTTTGTTTGACGTTTTTGTCTTTTATTGTTTAATTGGAATTTTTCTAGAATGCTGTTTGTGATATGTTCTCTATAGAAATTCCAGTTTCTTGTCCATTTATCAATAGCTATGTTCCACATTTCTTCATAGTCTGAACTGTTTTTAAAATTCTCTAATTCTGTGATGTTATAAATGTCTTGGATTGAGTTTGAGTCTGCTGTTAGTTCTGTTTGATTATCAGATGCGTGTTTCACAAGTTTGTTGAAGTTTTCTCGTTTGATGAAGTTTTCTCGTTCTATTGTATTTGATGTATGTATTTTTATTTTGTTTTTATTTTTGATGTGTTTGATATGTTTGTCCATTCTTTCGTTGATGCGGTCTTTAATATGTTCTTTTAGTTTGTTTTGTATCTTATATTGTGATTGTATTTGCGTGTCTATTTTCATATAAGTAAATATTATTATTATTATTATTATTATTATTATTATTATTATTATTATTATTATTATTATTATTATTATTATTATTATTATTATTATTATTATTATTATTATTATTATTATTTTTATTATTATTTTTATTATTATTATTATTATTATTATTATTATTATTAGTATTATGGATTTTAATTGAAACGGCATGTATACGATAATCCTGTATGAGGATTGTAAAATGTTGCAAAACCTAAAGTTTGTTTAGTATTTCTATCAAACTTATAGACAAAGTCAATACAAATAAACGGTGCTGGTGTCGTTGTTGTTACTATAGAGGGTGTTAAATGTATCGTATTTAATCGTTGTATTAAATTTTAGTTCTAGAGATGGTGTTGCTAGAACTTCAAGTGCCGAATTTCGTTGGCGATGTGTTAGATTTAAGGTATTTGTAAGTCTATTCCTTGACCAATTTGTGAGGGTATCTCCAAGATTAGTTGGTCCGTATAATGGTGGAGGTGGATTCCAGGTCTTATGATCTAATGGAAAAAGATATGTATGATCATTAGTTCTACTTAAAGTAGGGGGATTTTGATTTAGTACTGGTGTTGCTCGAGTTCTACCTGGGTGACTTGATGCTAGTCTTTAATTCTGGTATAAATGATGTTGGTGAGAGTATTGTTTTTCGTGGTGGTTGTAAAGAGTTTGTTACTTCTACTCGTGGTACGCTGATTGAGGTGTTCGAGGATGAAGATTGTTGTGATCTATATGGTGTAGTGTTCGTACTTATAGTATTTTGCGGTGAAGTTGCTGACCAAATTGAACTATGTGGTGAGTGTATTGGTTGTACACGAAAATTGTCTTGTACGAAATTGAAGTCTTGTCTTTGTTGAAATGTGGGTGGTAGAAATGGATTTACTCTTAATTCAGATGATGTAGGTGTTGGGATAGTATTAACACTTGAATGATCGTTTGGTGAACTGATATTAAAATTATGGAGTGTTGGTGTTCGGGTTGGTGTTCCGGTTGGTGTTCCGGTTTGACTTGGTGGTTCTGACTGTCCGGCTTCTATAGGTCTTATTACATTTGATTCTATATCAGTAGAATCGTATGAGACTAATGTAGAGTCTTGTGTGGGAAATGAGAGTGATGCTCTACGTCTGTCTCTTAATAGGTGTCTAGTCTCTGTTCTCTCACGCCGTACTGTATACGGGTTTTCGTTTCCAGGGTCTGTATCGTCTATCTCAGGCGATGTTGGTATATTTGTTAGATCTGTTACTTCGTTATGATGTGGCTGTTCTTGAGTATTGTTACGGTTACTATTATTATTTGATGACGCATTTTTGCTGATTTTTAATTATTTAAGCTCCGGAACCAGGTCCGTGTGGTGGGATTTGCATATATGGTGGTGTTTATATCAGTACTGGTATTAGTTCTTGTTCTGGTTGGTGTGTTTGTGCTCCTATATTCGATATCCAAATTTCGTTATGTTGTATTCTTAAGTTTAACTGGTATATTACAACGTTTCCGTAAAATGGTGATTCTGCAGGAAATCCAATTTGTAGATAGAATTTTTGTGAATGTAATGTGTGATATATAGATTCTTCTATGTCGGGGTTTGTATCAATTTTTATGGATTTACAAAGGTTTTTATTAAACTTAAGCACATGCGTACTAGGAAATATATAATTATTGCAATTTTAATAAATTTAAATATTTCCAGTTCTACAATATCTATGTTTGTTTTACATGTATGGTATATGTCAGGATGTATTTCGTGCATTGAATTTTTGTACTGGTGGGCTTGCATATACTACTCTGCGATTTCTAATTACTTCATGTATTGTTACAATCGCTAGATACGTGGATATTACTACTATGCAAGGTACTAAGAATATAGCAAGAAATAATATTATTTTATTTAATAATAAATAGAGTGTTACTATTGTTTCTGAGAAATCAATTGTTGAAACGTATAAACGAGTGTTGGTATTTGGAAAAGATTTTTAATGCTCCACTGGAAAATGACAGTTATTTTCTTGTGTAACTGACACTTAACGGTGTCGCACTAATTGTATGAAATTTTAAATTCACTGGTAAACTACAATAACAATAATTGGTATCATATTATCTGTTAGGCTTTTAGTTTATCGTCTACAAGTTCAATAGCGTCTTTTTTACAAACTACTATGAAAACTGTGTTTAGTTTGGTGACATCAACACATGTATCCGTGTGTATTTGTTGTTCTAGTGTTTGGAATTCTGTAATATTTTCGTTACAGAGCGTTATGTCTTTTAACAATTCAAAATGTTTTTCTCCCCAAAAGAGTTTTACTTCTTGTCCGGTTTCTGTTATTCCTTCAATTATGAATAAACAATCTTTAGTTGAAATTTTACAATCAGTGGTTGTGATACTGTTGTTATCAAAATGTATATGACTATTTAAAGGAAATTTAAGTTGAGCAAAATTGTCTCTTTGTACTTTTATTTTTATACAAAGCTGGTTTCTGTTTAAAGAGAGCATAAACTCTGATGCTGCTAACATTGGTGGTTTTTCATCACAGTGATATGTATAGTGGTGAATTAACCTTTCTGAAATGAAATTAAAGTAATTCAGTTTACCTGTTAAGTTGTGTTGTCGTGCAATTGAGTGTTGTTGATAAACTTGTATTCTGAAACTTGTATTCTGAAAGATGAAATTGAAAAATAGTTTATCTTCTCTTTCTAATGTGATATTATAGAAACAAGGAAAGAATTCTGTTGAGATAGAAAATTTTTGAATTTTGAGTATACAATTTCGGTTTTTCAGCTTGGCTGAAATTTTTCACTATTTTTCAAATTTTTCAAGTCAGTTTGGCAGTTTTGGATTGTACGAGGCAAAATCAGAATTGTGATTTTTACTTTCTCGTTTCTGGTTCTCTACAATGTTTCTGACATTCACATATCTTCCGTTTTTTATATTTGGGTTGTTAAGTTGTCAATTTTAATAATTACTAGGTCTAATTAGAATGTTAGTTTCCTATTTCTTGAATTGGATTTACTTCTGACATTTTCCAGAACCTTTGTTCTCAAGATGTTGTTTTTTCTTTGTAATTGGTGTATTGGTATGAATTTTATTATATTTGAATGTAGTTGGCGTGTTTCCATCACGGTATGTTATGGTAATTAGTCTGGTGTTGGTGCCGACTTTGTTGTTGTCTTTTGTTTTGAAGCAGTTTCTTTGATCATTGGTATGGTTCGTGGCGTCAGTTTGTACCAAGGAATTTGGGGCAAAAATGTCTAATTACTGAAAAGGTATTATTGATAATTGGATACGTTGTTGCAATCTTCTGCAATTTTGCAACTTTGCAATGTGAATTGGTAGTTGGTACCAATGGTACAAAAAGCTTTGTTTGAGAAGCATTGAAGTAATTGAAACGTTTTTCAACTACTAATGATCTTGGTAAGATCAGTCTTGTTAATCACCATCTGTTTATGGTGTTGGTAAATGTTAATTGGTCTGACATTTTACTTTTTGTTACTAATTGCGTCTGCAAAGAGACAGTGTGTCTCTGTGAATTGTTTAACATCCCTGTCATCTCCTTATGGACGTTGTCAATTTGTGAGTTTTCTCCCGTTAATGATGTCTTTGTTGGGTTTTAGTGATTATCACTAATGAGTTACAGTTTGAGTTATCTCTAAAAAGGTGGACTAATGATTTTTATGACGTTAGTTGTATGACGTTAGTTGTTAACTTCCGCTTTTCAATAACGTCCGTATTTTCACTAATGAGATGTATGACCTCCGTATTTGGTATGACGTGTGTAAGTATGACGTATATTGTTCTGTTCTGTGCAAAAAGGTGCACTGCGGATTGACCGTTCCTAGTATCGAAGGTCTATTTAGCCGAATGTTTATGTTTCAGTTCAAGTTCTATTTGGCCGAATGTCTGATAGCCGAATGTATAATTATGGATGTAGGACGTGTACGTTAAGAATGTGAATGGATGTATTATCCATCTATGTGAATATATGTATTCAAAGATAACGTGTATGACAGTAAACGTGTATTTTAGATCCTGTTGTTGGAGATTACTGGATGGGCTTTTATTGCGTGTTATTACGGAGATTGTTATTACGGAGACTGTTATACGGAGATTGTTGTACTGAGACCGTTTCCGTTTCTTTCTCATTACATTTTGAACATAAGTTATTCCTTTGGTCTTGTGAACATATTCGTCCAATCGATACGTTACTCTTTTTTTAGACGGATTTCTTTTTATTAGTTCATACTCATTATTTTTAGCTTCCGTTTCTATTACTAGTACTACCATTTATCCTGTTATTAATTATTTGTTGCTATTTTTTACTCTTTCCTATCGTTGTTATTTGTTATTTCTAAATTTTCCTTTTTTATATTTATTAATGTTCGTGAATATTGACATCTTCAAAATATCTATTCCATTCCCTGAGGTGGATAGATCCTCGATCTTTTTATAAAATATAAAATTATTTGTTCTTTGATTGTTTGTTATTTGAATATTTGTTTTTTGTTTTTTGTTTACTGTTAATATCAATTATCTCTACACGTCTATTCCAGTTCTAAGCTTGTGAACATCAAATAAAATATACCTTTTGTGTTTTGAATTTTGTGTTTTTGAATTTCTGTTTATATGAGAAATTACCCTTTGTGACAATCATAGCTGAGGTTTCAAGGGCTACTATCAAAACCTATTTGTTTTAGAATATCCTGTATGGATATGTTTTATTTGTTATTTGTTGTTTGAATCTTTGTTATTTGTTTTTATGGATGACAATGGTTGCTGTTTGTCAATTACTGTTTGGTGGGACGTTTGTCAATCCGGGTGGGCGTTTGCTAACTGATGATTTATCAGAGGATGTATGTCAGAGGATGTTTGTCAGAGGATGTATGTATAACGTATGTTTAAACTTCCAGTGTTCCTAAACAGTTAGATCTCCTTTAAGTTTTTATATTTTGTTGATTTAGATACGGTATCAACTAAAAGGTGTTAAAGTATTTGGTGATGGTTGTTCCCAAAGATATTTATGGAATATTAATATTGGAATTTATAACTTGTTCGAAAATTGTGATGATATATCTCGGGGTGTGATCCAATGTGTCATCGTTGGTTAGTGGTTAGTTGAATAATAGCACCTTTTAGTAATATTTATTTTTAATTCTATTCATGTGTATTTATGTTTGTAGTATGCTCTGTATTAATTTAGATATATTTATGGTTTCTTTTCTAATATATTTGGTTCTGCACACAAGGTTCGGGTTAGGTATGTGTGCCCGTAAAAATAGTGAATGTACATAGGAATATACATAGTAGTGTACATAGAGATAGATTTATTGTTGTAATATGATAGATTTTTCGGATGGTTCATAGATGATATTTCGAATACTCTATGAGGATGATTTTTGAAAATTGATTATATTAGGTAGTATTAGAGCATTAAACGGTTACGGGATCTGTTTGGTAGTTTTACTAATGATATCTGTATGCACGGATTATCATGAAATGACTTTTGGTATAGTCGGTCAAATGAAATGAATATTTTATAATGTTAGAATTTTTCAAGTATGTGTGTAATATGATATGTGTTAGTGATAGTATTAGAGTGAGATTATTAAATTTGAATCCCCAATCCATAGTGGGTTGTTTTACGGTACGTATGTATGAATTCGTCAATGTCGGTTGTTACAAATAAAATGAATAGCTTTGTATTGATATGGGTTTTTAATTTACACGGGTTATAAGTATTAATGTTAGATTGATTATTATTATTTTTATTAATATTATGTATTATTGTTCTTTCGTTATTGTGTTAATAATATTTTCTTCTTACGAAGATTTTAATTATGAGTTTGTTGAATGTCATCTTGTGCTAGATGTTTCTTGTGTGATGTTTGTATAGTAGGTTGTTTTAATATTGGAATTTCGTTCGTTAGTAAATAGTTTTGTAATTCTAGTTTAATATGTTTTTCTTTCGGATAATACGGTACTATATGATTTCTGTGTATTGTTATATATTCTTTATTGTTATTTTTTAGTATGTATGTTGTTTCTGTAGGTTTATCTATGATATGATATGGTCCTGTTTTTAGTGGTAGTAGTTTTTTAGATACGCCGTCAATTTGTTGATGATTTGTTACTAATACAAAAGTATTTTTCTCAAGTGGTTTTGCTGTACGAAATCGTAGATTCATCTCATCTGTTAACTTTTTGCGGTTTTGGAGTATTTTTGTAATTGTACGATATGTATCATTATAGTGTTTTTTTTTATCAAGGAACCATTTAGCAAATGTTCCTTTTTGCAACTTTGCTATCTTTGGATGGCTGAATTGTTTTTCCAAATGAGTATGTGCTGGTTGTGTGTTGCATGCACTTTTTTCCGTTGGGTTGAAATTTCCCATTTCGTCTGTTGTTGTTCCAAGTTTTATTTTTGTTGGTTTTCTTGGCTTTTGGTTGAAAACGACTTCATATGGTGACATACCTAATCGTGTTTGGTATTGAGTATTGTATGCATATGGAAAGAACTTTGCTTTCCTTGACCAATTGTGATATTTCTCGTCTAATAATGTTCTGATAAATTGTCCTATTATTCTGCTTGTCCCTTCTACTAATCCGTTAGTCCACGGTGCATATATTGTACTCGGTTTAAACTTGATTTCAAAGTAGTTACATAAATGTATTAATTCTGTGTTAATGTATTCTGATCCGTTATCGGAACGAATTTCTTCTGGTAGTCCGAATTTCATAAACCAATGTTCAAATAATGCTGTAAATGCATAATGTGCATTATTTTTGGGTGCACACATAATTGTTACATAGTGTGAAAATGCATCTACTATTACAAAGATAAAATTATTTCCTTCTTATGATGGGTGGTTGGGTCCTTTTGTATCTATCATTATCATTTCATTAAAATATAATTTTGTCGGTGCTAATTGTTCTTTTTTACTTTTTGTTTTTGTGTTTGCAAATACTTCGTTTGTTTGGCATTGTATGCAATCTGCTATTAGGATTTTTATCCAGGTTGTTAAGTTTGGAAAAATAATATTTCTCCATTATGTTTCTTTTTGTTTTTTCAAGTCCTGTATGGCCGACTGTGTCTGTGCAATGATTTTCGTAGAAAACACATAGTAGTAATGTTAACGGTAAGCATATTCTTTGAATTGTGCTTTTGTGAATTCTAATAATGATTTTAATTATTCCAGTTTTTTCGTCAATTACTATTGATTTAAACTTTCTATAGTATGCAAAGAGTCCTTTATTTCCGCGTATGTCCATTGTTACTGAAGGTGGTTTATTGTTATCTTTTTTCCACATTTTTACTTTATGAAGTACTGGATCTATGATTTGTGTTTCTCTAATGAGATCTTCTGTGATCTTCGTTTTTTCATCATAAAAAACGTCTGTTATTTTTGCGTTATCGTAATTATTTTCTTGTTTAACATTGTTAATTAGTCTAAGATAGTCATCGTCCTGGTGAACCGTGTATGGTCCTTTTTGGTTTTTCTCAATAATCAAGTCGTCTTTTTCTATAATTGGTGATTGCCAATTTTTTGTTTTTGGTTTGTATTTCGGTATTAAATTTGTTTTTGTCTCTGTGTTATACTTCTCGTATGAGATTGGGTGATATTCGTTCTTATCAATGTTGATTTCGAAATAGTTATTATGTATGTTAGCTAAAACTGGATAGTGTGTTTTTTCTTTATTGTCTTCATCTGTGTTGTTACATATGCTGTATTTGCATTCTAGGTTATTTGCAAATGGTATTTTTGCAAAAAAGAATTTTATGTTTTCCGGTATTTCTACTGTAATGTCTCGTGTTTTAGTAAAATGTTCTTCATCTATTGTTCTATTAAGAAGATCGGGTAGGGCTAGGTTTTTCCCTTCTGTCCAAATAATGTGTAAATTTGGAAATTTCATTAGTATAAGGTGAAATCTGTAAACTCTGTGATTCGGTTTATTCTTTTGTGTAAATAGATAGATTATTGGTTTGCGGTCTGTAAATAGAATAATTGGATGATTTGAACCTGTTAGTAGGAATTCATATTCCGTTAGGGCGAATATGATCGCTGAGCATTCTCTAATTAATGTAGATAGTCGCATTTCAATTGGTGTGAAAAGTCTAGAGTTTGCTGATATTAATCTCATTTTCTTTTCAGTTGGATGCTGTTGTAATAATGCTGCTCCAATGCCTGTGTTTGATGCATCTGTTCTGATGTAAAATGGTTCTTTAGTGTCTGGCATTGTTAATTCGAGTTTATGTGTTATTGTTCTTTTCATTTGTTCAAAAATTGTTTGATGTTCTTTTGTCCATTTAAAGTCGTTCTCTTTGTGTAAGAGATTATATAATGGTTGTAGTATTGGTTGCATACCATATACGTATTTCGCTAGGAAGTTTATTGTTCCCAGGTATCGCTGTAAAGCTTTCATACTCGTTGGTGGTTCCAGTTTTTGGAATCCATCAATCCGTGATGTAAGTGGTTTCACTTTTTTATCTTCAATTATATTTCCCAAGAATTTTACTTTCTTTAACATAAAATATGTTTTGTCGGGAGCTGCTTTGAGGTTTTCTTTAAGTAGTATTTTGTGATATTCTATCAATGTTTCGAGTATTTGTTCATATGAATTTGTTTGGATAAATATGTCATCTACGTATGTAATGACTGTTCCTTTTCTAATTAAGGGATATAGAAAATGTGTTAGTATTGATGCAAATGCTGCTGGTCCGATTGATATTCCGTAGAATAAGCGTTTAAAACAGTATTGTTCATTTCTGATTGTAAAATGTGTATATCGCATTGATTCTTCGTCTAGTGGAATTTGGTCATATGCGCTATTTAGATCTGCTGTTGTGAATATGGTTCCATTAATCCTTGTTAGGGCTACATCAACAGGTTCGATTGGCCAGTTACATTTGGATTCATCTATCATGCTGTTCAAGTATCTTGCATCTAGCACGATTTTTAGAGATTCGCCTTTTCGTAGTATTATTACAGGATTTGTGAATGTGTTCCCTGTTGATAGTTGTTCTTTGTTAACGGGTGCGATGATGTCGTATTTTTTTAATGTATCTAATAGTTTTTGTATTCTTTCTCGAAGTTGTATCGGTACTTTGCTTATTCGTTGTTTGTTGAAAATTGCATCTTTTTTCATCGGTAGGTTCAATTTTACTTTTGTTTTTCCGACGTCAAATTTTGTTGTTGCATATACTTGTTTGTATTGTAATATGGTTGTTACTACTTTTTCGAACTCTTCTTGTGTTAAGTGTGAATGTTGAAAATCAAACATTTGCATAAATTCTTTTTCTTGTTGGGAATATTTGTTAATATTAAATTTGCATTTAAAGTTTGGTTTTCTTTCAAATGTTGCTACTTGTTCGATAGTTTCGTTTTCTTATATGTTTAGTATTTCATTAATATCGTGTTCACTTTCGTATGTTAGATGATACAATGCTGTGAATAAACCAATTGAATTTGTTTGATATATTTCATTATTTTGTTTTTAATTGTAATATTTCTATTCATGAAACCAATTAACCCTGTATTTATGGTTATTCTATGTCTATTTTTGTTAACTAGTAAAATGTCTATGAAGTACTCTTTATCTGCTGTGAAGTCTTTTATATCTGTAAAAGATATATTGTGATATTTGTTTATCGGTTCAAAATAGAAATGTGATTTATGAATTGTTTTTTCATTTGATTTTTTCATTTGTTTAAATATAGGTATTGGAAATGTTATGCTTTTATTTTGGTTCTGTTCGATATAAATTGTTTCTCTGTTAAATATTGGGTATAATCGAGAGTAATACGGGTAACCTTTTGTACTATTCATATAGAATATAATATCGTTATCTAGGATTGTATTTGTATTTAAGGATAGTCTATTTGTGTTTACATTTATCGTTTCAATATATTCTTTGAAGAAAGGGGTGCCTAGGATGTTATGATTGCATTGGGTTACATAAAAATTAATCTGAAAATTGTTTTGGGGTTTGCTTCTGTTATTCGAGATTCTATCTGGTGTTAGAGGTTATTTGACTGTTCCATATGTTTCTTTTGTGGTGTTGTTCGCTGCAGTTAATGTTTTGTTTGCTTTTTCCAATTGTATTTCTGGGTTATTATATTTTATCTCATTCCAAGTATCTTCATTGAGTAAATTTAATGTTGCTCCTGAATCCAGTAGAAAATCAATTTCTAAAATTGGTTTTTGTTTAGTGAAATCTTGTTCAAATTTATTACATTGATACATCGGTAATATCCATGTTGGGTTACTTTCTAATGTATTTATTAATGTATTGCATGTATCTTCGTTTGCGTTATAGAATTTATCTAATATCTCTTGATCTTCGTCTCATGACTCTGATGTGTATTCGTATTCGTCAATTCCTGGTGGGTCATCGTTTTGTTTTTCTGATTTAATCTTATTTTTTCTGTTTTTGTTATTATTATTGTTATATTCATTTCCTTCATTTCGTCGTTCTGTAGAGTAATTCCTTTGATTTTGTTCTCTTTGTGATGAATTTCTCCTGTCGTCTCTGTTATTGTTGTTTGAGTAATTTCTATTGTTACTACTTGAACGTTGTCTAAATCTGTCGTTTCTGTTTGAATCTCTGCTGTTATATCTTTGTCTGTTATTGTTATTATGATTATTATTTCTGTTATATGGTGATTGTTGTCTTGAGTTGTTTCTGTCTGTATATCTTGAACTTGATCTACTATTGTATCTGTTATGATTGTTATTTCTATTGTAGCTGTTTCCTCTGCTTCTACTGTAAATGTTTCTATTATAACTTGTACTTCTGTTATTGTAATTATTTGATTTCCGATATCCTTGATAATTCCTATTATCTCTAGGATTTACGTTGTTATTATAATTGTTCCTTGATTGTGATCTGTGTGGGGTTCGACTTCGTGAATTGTTATATATCGGTGACGTTGGTGGTAATTGTCTTCCGTTAATGTTATTTGAATCAATCTTTCTGTTTGGTAAATTTTGATTATTTCTCATATGACCATAGAATGATCTTTCTTTTGGTCGTGCTATGCTTTCTCGACGTGGTCTTTTGAAGCATCTACCTTTAGTATGTCCGTGTGAGCTGCAATAGCTACAAAACAATGCAAATTTTGGTCTACCTTTAAAATTCTTTTTGTCGTATGTATTATTAATTCCGTTAAGGACGTTACATATTGTTCCTTCAAATTGTTCTAGATCGTTTTGGTTAAGTTCGTTGATATTGTTACAGGCTATATTCATTTGTTTTAGATCGTCATTGATATTACTTGTACTCTGATTAACTTCATATAGTCGTTTGTGATTATTTGTTATAGTTCTTGTTAGATCAATCTGGTCTATTTTTTCTACCAATGCTTTGAATGGCATTTCCGGTTCACTTGGTGTTTGTTTATGATTCGCATGCTTTTTTAATGCTGCTGTTTTTAGTTCGTTATCTAAACATCTAATAAATGTTTGGTTCTTTACACTATTTCTGTAATCCTCTGTGTACAATGAATATGCAGTTTTTACGAGAGTTTCTTTTCTCAGTGCTAATGATCTTAGTGATTCGTTTGTATGCTTTTGTAGTTGTTGTAATATTATTTTGCTTGTTGTTTTGACTTTTCCGAATTAAACATATCTGAAAATTCTTTGCAAAATGTTTCCCAATCTAATTTTGTTTCACTTGGAATTGTTGAATACCATTTTTGTGCAGGTCCTTGTAGGGTATGTAGTATTAAAGCTGCTCTTTTTACTTTCCATTGATGATGTCCAGGTTTGTTTACTGGTTCTATTCCACTGCTAAATATCATAGCTGCAACTATGCTGTTTAAGTATTCTTCAAAAGTATATGCTGGGTCTGTACCATTGAAAGGTCTTATTGTTGTGGGTACTGAACCACTGCTGATGCTTTGGTCTATTTGAGGTTCTTCGTTTATACACATTGATGTCAATTGTTTATAAAAGGGTAGAGGAGGTTCTACTACGGTTATTTCTCTTTCTTCTGTTGTGATAGAATTGGTTCTTCTAATCCGATTTTCTTGTTGTCGATTGTGTTGTCTATTATTATTTTGTATATTTCCGTTCGCAATATTGTCTATATTCCTGTTAGTGAATAATTGTTCATTTTCTGTTCTGAGGTTTGTTTGTCTATTTATGTTATCCAAAATTTTATCAAGTCTGTCGAATACCATTTCTAGTGCTTCTTCTTGTCTTTTTTCCATTCTTTTATTCATCTGTTGATATTTCATTTCCAGATCATCTATTAGTTTATTTGTGTGATTTGTTACTGTAGCTGTTATTTCATTTTTTAGTTCCATGTAATTATTTGTTTGTTGTCTCCAAAATTGTTCGTGATACTCTTGGTTATCATTTAGAGAACTAATATAGATATTGTTTCTATTATCTCTCTTTGGGTGTTTCCGTCGAGTATTTTGGTTCGCTGATGGTGGTAATTGATTTTCAAATCTTATCTCTCTTTCTTCGGAATCTGAGATATCTATGTCTTCGTCTATATTTTGTTGATTTCCAAATAAATTCGATGTTAATTGTTTATCAGGTTTTAGTGTTGATTTTTGTTTTATTTGTAAGCCATTATTTGTTTGAATGTCTTTAGGTATTGATGTCGATGTTAGGCTTCTTGACAAGTTAAATGAAGAAGATCCTGTCTGACTTTGATCTGTGATTTTTACATGACTTTGTAATCCTTCGATGAAGTTTATGCTATCGGAGCATAATTTTAATGTGCTTTCAAAATGTTCTGAATAGTGTTCGCTATTCCAAATGTTCTGGAGTTCGTCACATAAATGACTAATTTCCTCCGGAAATGTTTCTCCGAATTGGACTCGTTTTTCATTAATGTGTTCGA
Source organism: Convolutriloba macropyga (assembly GCF_964194025.1). Lineage (NCBI taxonomy): Eukaryota > Metazoa > Xenacoelomorpha > Acoela > Convolutidae > Convolutriloba > Convolutriloba macropyga. Next base: position 26,116,334 of record NC_134480.1, on the reverse strand, counting down.
AGTTATCTAATCAAAATAGGAATGTAAATTCAGATACTATTTTTATTATATCTAATGTTGTTGTTTTCAAATCTGTTTTTGATTCAATTATTTTTGTTAGCCTAATTTATGTCTAATCCTAATTTATCGTTCACTGACTGTATTTGTTGACGATGTTCGTTCAGGTATCCGGCTGTATTCCTTAGTGTTTCGTACGTAGTGGAGGTTACAGCTGTCAATTTTGTTTTGTCTTGTGATTCCTCATGTCTTTTCAAGAATATTTTAAACATATCCGATAGTGATGTTTCATTTTGGAAATTAAAAAATATCCTTTTATTTCCTTTTTCATCTGTTAGTGTGAATGTGTAATGTTTGTTATATTGATCTCTATCCAGTAGTATTACTGGTAAATAATGTACTAGATTGTTTCTATGTATGTTAATCTGTTGTATATGTTTTGTTTCTTTAAAGAAGTTGTTTTTCAAGTTTATTATTATTCTGTATATAATTTCACGATTTTCTTGTGGACAATCGTTAGCAATTGTAAATGGTATTAAGAAATTGCTAGTATTTGTTTGTTCATTGTAGTTGTAAGCCATTTTAATGTTCTTTTTTCTTTATATAAGTTATGTTTACCAACAATACTTTTGTTATTTATTCGATATTTTTTCTGTTTGTTTACCCAATTTAGTTCAGCACTGGTCGCACCAGATAAGACGTGTTCTGAGCTTACCTTTATTAGGGTACTTCTGGAACTGTCTTATGGTTGTCTCAAGAATATGGTATACTCTTAAGGCTTACCTGACCAACTAAAGTTCTATATCTCTATTCTGTTACTCTTCTATCTGAGCTTCAGTAGACAGTGCACGGGCCCCAATGCTAAAGTCTAACGTATATCTCAATACAAAACAAGAGCGGAGTAGAGAGAGAGAAATATACTTTATTATTATATCAGGTGGTTAACTGGTACTGACTAAATAACTTTCTCTTCTGAGAAGAGGGGTAAATGGGTAAACATCTAAAGAAAAGAAAGGAAAAGATATTATTCCCTTTTTATCCAATCAGGGAAGAGTATTTTCAGTCTTTTTTTATTTAAATAATAAAGTCTTTCAAATAGTCTTTTCTGGAAGTCATATTTGACTCCAAACATCAAGATGGTGTTGCGACTGCAAGTAATCCTTAGCCTTGCAATTATTCCGACCCACTTCTTTAATTTTAAACAAATGGATTCCAAATGTGCTTCGAAAGTTAACTTCGTGTCTAGAATTACTCCTAGATATTTGTAGGTGTTGCACTTCTCAACTGCGCAATTTTGATTGTGTTTGCCTTGGTTTCAAAAAAAATTCATTACAAATGATTTTGACTCGTTTAAATCCAATTTATTTTGATGTGGCCAATGTGAAACTGAATGAATTTCAGTATTGAATTGTTCAGAAGTTGGTCTTCTTTTGAAAAGGAGGCTGGTGTTGTCGGAAAAAAAATACGGAGTGGATAATTGACAAGCGTCCACAAAGTCATTAAAGTACAGTATAAGCAATACAGACCCAGAACAGAACCTTGAGGAACTGCATTTTTTTCTATCAGTTCTTCCGATTATCTATTTTCCATATAACACACTGTGTTCATGATTTGAGATATGAGGAAAACCAGCTTAAAACTTGACACCTAAATCCAAAATCTTCTAATCTTTTCAACAGCAGCAAGTGATTTACAGTGTCGAATGCTTCTTCAGCTAAAGGAAGACCGTGGTGCTATTGTCTTCTTTTTCATTTTCCAACCTTATGCTTTCTACTACATTTACGAGTGCATCAACTGTTGACCTCCGACTGCCAAAACCAAATTGGTTTTCAACAAGAATATTGAATTTATCAATGTATTTGACAATTTTGATTTTCATAATTTTTTTTTCAAAGATTACGGCAATATCAATGACGGCAATATCAAAATTGGTCGATAGTTATTAACATCATGGAGTCAATGCTGATTGACATCCAACAAACTGAGAAATACTTTATTTATGAAAATATTAACTACCTTTCCTTAAGTGTTTAACAGTTTCACTTTCCTTCTTTTAGTTGGTTTCTGTCAGAGTCAGACCTGGTATAATAATAATGTATCTTTTTTTCTCTCTCTCTCTCTCTCTCTCTCTCTCTCTCTCTCTCTCTACTCTGCTCTTGTTTTATTTTGAGATATACGTTAGAATATAGCATTTGGACCCATTCATAGTCTACTGGAGCTCTGAATAGAAGAGTAACAGACTAGAGATCTAGAAATTCAGTTAGTCAGATAAGCCTTAAGATAATATAATATTCTTGAGACACCATAAGACTTCGATAGGGTTTCCTCTCCATTTAACCCTACCGGAACACGTCTTATCTGGTGCGCCCAGTTGATCGCATTCCAAACCGAACCACCCAAATTATAAATTTTTATTTATCCGTTTCCATAAACTAGATATTCCTAATTACCTAGTAGAAATAGATCATACGTAACGGTTAATAAATGGCTAACAGCCATTCGCTACAAATGACAACCAATCATTCATTAATAACTTTTACAATCGCAAACGATTGTCCAAACGAAAACGGTGAGATTATATGCCGAATAATCTTAAATTTGAAGAATGACCTCTTCATAGAAACAAAAAGTATACAATCAATTAACATCAATAGAAACCATCTATCACATTACCTATCGGTAAGACTATTGAACAGAGATCAAAACAATAGAATTTTTACATTCACTTTAACTGGCGAAAGAGGAAATAGAATATCCTCCTAAGATTTCCAAAAGGAATGCAGCTTAGAGAATATGTTTAAAGTATTCGTGAAAAGGCACAAAGACTCTCATGATAGAACCAAAGTAACCGCTATTCCAAGTGCAACCTATGAATTATTTAAAAAAATTGCCAATACCTATACGAAAAATCAATACAGATAACAACAATAAACGATAAATTACGTAATGACATAGTACAATTCAATAATTGGTTAACAAAAATTATTGAATAAAAAACACGAATCAAACAGCAACGTTTGACATAATTCAGATTCCGGACATAATTCAGATCCCGGAATTTATATTCGTTTTCTTGTTAGATAATTTTTGAGCATATCAACGAAAAAAAATAGAATTCGAAGAAACATTTAAAGAAGATATACAAAAACTAAATCATAAAGTATTCAACATCTGGGACCCTGAAAATGTCTCAACACAATTTGAAAGCATCCTAAAAATCAACTCAGATAGTCTAAGCTATGTATTAGGATTAGACAGTAATGTAAACATCATTGACCGAGGACAATTGGGATCGACAACATTCAACTATACAAAAAGTATGACTTCATTTTCAACGCCAAAAGACATTCATTCCAATACAAGTTTAAAATTAAAACAAAAATCAACAATATGACCTGATAAACCACTTACTTCAACTCTATTTGGATTTCAACATAATGCAAACTATGACAGAATATATTTTTCAGACACAGAGGAAAATGAATTATAGTTAGACAACGGATTACCGTCATCAGCTAACCAAAGAGTAAGAGGAAAAGACACAGAACAACTAATAAATTATCCAATCAATAAATACAAAACAGTTAATACACTAATAAATAATCAAGAACAAAGAAGTACAAACTGGATACAAAACACTAAAGATTATACAGAATTAAAGGACGAAATAACAGAAAAAGTAAAGAACCACACAAACAAATTGATAGATAACCTGGAATATAGATTTGCACCAATGAATTAAAAAATAGAACGGAAACAAGAAGAAGCATTCGGAGAAATGTTTGATAGACTCAATAGAACATAAGAAGAAATTAACAGACAGAATAATCAACGATTAGAAAAAGGAAATACTGAAACTAACAGTATGCAAAATAACAGACAAATTGATTTTCAACGCAGAAGAAGTACCTCAAAACCAACGGAAAAAGAGAAACCACAGTTACGGAACCACCTCTTCCATTATATAAACAATTAACCTCAATGAGTATAAATGAAGAACCACAATTAGAACAAAACGTGAGCAGTGGATCAGTACCAACAACTATTAGACCATTTGATGGTACAGACTCAGCATACACTGTTGAAGAATACTTAAATAGTATTGTTGCCGCAATGATCTTGAATAGTGACAAAGAACCAGCAAACAAACCAGGACACCATCAATGGAAAGTAAAAAGAGCAGCTTTAAACCTACATACATTAAAAGGACCAAGTCAAAAATGGTATTTCACTTTACCAAGTGAAAACAATTTGGTTTGGGAAACATTCTGCAAAAAAATTTTTGATATGTTCGACTCAGAAAAATCCAAACAACAAACAAAAATAGTACTAGAACAATTTAAAAAAAAATACAATTGAATCATTAAGATCACCAGCATTATGTATTGAGACTCTAGTCAGAAACAGCATATTCACTATATGCTGAAGACTATAGAAATACTTTTATGAATCAAACGTTCATTCGATGTCTAGACAATGAAATAAAAACCGCAGCATTAAACTTGCCAACCATAAACGAACACCAAGAGAACCAGAAATGCCATTCAAAACATTGGTCGATAAAATAGATCAAATGAATCTAACGAGAACAATAGCGAATAACAACAAAAGATTGAAGGAAGTCAACAAAAGTACAACAGATATTAATAAAGAGTTACAACAAATGTCCGCAGCATGCAATAATATCAATGATCTCAACCAAATGATTAAGAACAATTTGAAGGTACAATTTGTGATGTACTGATGCACTCAACGGAATTAACAGTACATACGACAAAAAAAGTTTTAAAGGAAGACCAAAACTTGCAATATTCTGTAGCTATTGTAGTTCCCATGGACACACCAAGAGAAGATGTTTTAAAAGACCAATACAGAAAAGTACAACTAAACCAAAAGAAATATCGTTCCTTAAATATATGAGAAATAACCAAAATTTACCGAATTGACAAATAAATTCAAATAACGTAAATGGACGACAATTACCTTCAACATCCCCAGTGTACAACCACTCGAAAAGTAGAACACCTTATAGACAACAGTCAAGAAATGAAAATTAGAATAAACCCAACAGTAGAGATAACCGAAACTACCAATCATCTAGAAATTATAGTAGAAGCAACAATGATAGAGGTCACAGTTATAGTAGAAATGACTACAGCAGGAGCAGAAATAACAGCTACAGCAGATATAATAGTTATAATAGATATAATAACAGATCTATTTCACGATATTCGTAGTAGCTCGAAACAAAATTCACCATTCAGCAGAAACAATAACCAATATAATAATTATAATTATAATAATAACAATAATAATAATAATAATAAAAATAAAAATCATAATAATAATAATAATAATAATAACAATAATGATAATAATAAAATAATAATAATAATAATAATAATAAAAATAATAATAATAATAATAATAATAATAATAATAATAATAATAATAATAATAACAATAAATATAGTAGACAAAAACACAATAGCAGAGACTCAAATGGATATCGTAGATTTGATGATAGATAAAGAACAAATAGTCGTAACAACAGATATCGGACAAATAGTTATGATAGGGATAACCGCAATAATTCATCAAACAGAAAACAAGGAAACGCCCTTCAAGAAATAGAAACAATGATAGAAGCAATTATGATAACCCCAATAAAAACAGAGTAAATAACATAAACACACCAACACAAAACGATGACCCATCGGGAATCCATGGATACGAATACACATCAGAATCTTCAAACGAAGATCAAGAAATATTGGACAAAGTCTACAACGCAAAAGAAGATACATGTAATTCCATCATAAATACATTAGAAAGCAAACCAACCTGGATACTACCAATGTACCAGTGTGCCGAACTAGAACATGATTTTACAAAACAAAAACCAATTCTTCAGATTGATTTTTTCTTATATTCAGGAGCAACATTAAACCTATTAAACGAAGATACCTGGAATGAAATAAATACAACAACCCGGAAATATACCCAGAGAAAACCAACAAAACACAAACAGCATCAAACAACTAAATCTAAACCCAGAAAAAGTAACCAATGGCAGTAATAAACCTCAGCAACACTTCACTATCTACTTCTATGTATCACAATGTAACCATAATACTCTGGGCACCCCTTCTTTAAAGAATATATAGAAACAATAAAAGTGAACAAATTAACCATAAACACCAATACAATTCTAGATAATGATTTTACATTTTTCATGAACAGTACAAAAGGATACCCATACAATTCACGAATCTATCCGATCTTCAATAAAGAACTAATCTATCTTGAAAGTAACCAACATAAATGCATTACCTTTCCAATACTTTATTTTCACGAATGGAAAAATCTAATGAAAAAGTGATACGCGCATTACTTCATTTCTTTGAACCGATAAACAAATACCGAACCATATCATTTACAGATGTCAAAGACCTGTCATTAGAAAAAAAAACATTTTGTCGATATATTTTTAATAAATAAAACACACACAGAATAACCATAAAAAGCGGATTATTTGGTTTTATATACCAAAATGTAACATATTTTAACATATAATATATTGAATGTCTTGAAAAAAATGACATCATTGCACCAGTGAATAAAAAACAACTATCAACGAGCAACACATTCACTAAACCAGTGATCATATTACGAAAATGTGAATCTTTAAAGAATAGTACTAGATGCTAGATACCTAAATACCATGATAGACGAATCAATATGTAACTGGCTAATAGAAACAGCTGATGTAGCCTTGACAAGAATAAATGGAACAATATTCGGGACAGCAGATCTAAATAGTGCTTATAACTAAATACCACTTGATGAACAGTCAATGAGATACACTCATTTTACAATAAGTGTTGAACAGTATTGCTTCAAACGATTATTCTACTTAATATCAACAGAACCAGCAGCTTTTGCATCAATATTAACACATTTCCTTTAACCACCAATACAAAAAGGAACACTGATAACATACGTTGAAGATGTTTTTATACAAACTAACTCATACGGTCAAATGTATGAGAAACTAGAAGGATATCATAAGATACTGCTAAAAAAACCTTAAAAGAGCACCAGGCAAGACATACTTTATGTTGAAAAAAAAGAAAATTTCTTGGTCATATCATAGAGGACAAGAAAGCAAAACCCTTTACCTCTAAAAAAGATGACTTTCAAAATCTACAACCACCAACTAGTATGAAAGCATTACAACGCTACACCTCGGAACCATTAATTTTTTGGCAAAAATCTGACTATTGTATGCAACTAATATTACAACCATTGTATAACCAACTACACAAAGAAACTGATTTCAAATGGACAAAAGAACACCAAAAGATTTTTGGTAAAACGAAACGCACAATAACACATAATCTGGAAATAACAATGCCAGATACAACAAAACCATTCTATATCCTGACAGACGCCTCCTACAAAGGCATCAGAGCAGCACTATTACAACAACATTCAAACAAAAAATGAGATTAATTTCAGCAAACTCAGCAAGTGGTATATCAGCAAGTGGTATTTGGTTATACGCACTATTTAGATCTGCTGTCGTAAATATTGTTCCATTTTTTCTTGTCAAGGCTACATCAACTGTTTCTATTAGCCAGTTACATATTGATTCGTCTATCATGGTATTTAGGTATCTAGCATCTAGTACTATTCTTTAAAGATTCACATTTTCGTAATATGATCACTGGTTTAGTGAATGTGTTGCCCGTTGATAGTTGTTTTTTATTCACTGGTGCAATGATGTCATTTCTTTCAAGACATCCAATATATTATATGTTATATGTTAAAGTATGTTACATTTTGGTATATAAAACCAAATAATCGCTTTTTATGGTTATTCTGTGTGTGTTTTATTTATTAACAATATATCGACAATATGTTTTTTTTTCTAATGACAGGTCTTTGACATCTGTAAATGATATGGTTCGGTATTTGTTTATCGGTT
>NC_134480.1:26088347-26105847 GCF_964194025.1 Convolutriloba macropyga | reverse complement strand
GTGGAATGGCCCATATGGGCAGCTACACTAAAACTGGCAATAATGGCCAAAAACTCCATAAACGTGGACTCACTACTGAAACACAAACCAGACACAAAAGACTTGACTTACCCCATAGAACCAACCTACGAGCCCCCAACTGAAAATGAAACACAGGCACAACACAGAGAAAGAGACCTCCGAAATAACAAGCGAAAGGTAGATTGGGACAACGATTGCAAACAGATCGCATTCAGAGGCCCTACAGTCGATGGAATACCGTTGGACGAAGCCGACCTGAAAGTGCTCAGCTTAATATACCTAAGCCTAGGAACAGAAGCCCAACGGATACATCAACAACAATTTCAACTTTTTAGACGACATACTAATCATAACAAAAGGCTCCACCCTTGACCATGAACAAGACATATATAAGGTCTTATCCAGACTTGACAAAGAAAATCTAGCCATCAAACTAGAAAAATGCGAATTCTCCAAATCTTCAATAACATGGCTAGGCTATAAAATTACCCAATCGGGAATCTCCCCTACAGTAAAAAAGACAGACTCCATAATGAACCTGAAACCGCCTAAAACACTAAAACAACTTCGTTCTCTTATGGGCTCAATACACCAACTCATTAAATTTATTCCCAACTTAGCCAATCTACTCAAACCCATAAGACCACTCCTAAAAAAAGAAAACATAACAAACAACAAAATACGTTGGGAAGAAACACATACAACAGCTTTAGACAAAATAAAGGCAGAAATCTCAAAAATTACAGAAAAAAAAACATTTCGACAAACATCGTAAAACGCGTCTGAAATGTGACGCAAGCCACACGGGACTTGGAGCAGTATTAGAACAACAATACCCAGAGGGATGGTTCCCCATAGCATACGCCAGCCGCTTCTTAAACGAAGCAGAAATGAAATATAGTACAAACGAATTAGAACTACTATCAGTAGTATGGGCAACAAACCATTTCAAATATTACTTACTAGGTTCAAAATTTGAAATAATCACAGACCACACAGCCCTACTTTCCGCACTCAAACCCAATCGGGCGAACAAATCACGACAAAGTCGACGGATACGCTGGGTAGACAAATTACTCCCGTACACATTTTCAATCCAACATATACCGGGGAAAGACATGGGCTTCACGGATTACCTAAGCAGAAACCCACACCAAACCCCCCCCCCCAATAAGCCCAGAGGATGAACTCTTCGTAATAAACAGAATCAGAGAATTTACTTTCACACTGCTGAACGAAGAACGTAAACACAACATTTCAACCAATCAGATCGCTCCATTCGGATTAACACACAAATCACATGACGCAAACAACATCGCTCAGCGCAAGCTAAATACAGCGAACGCTTTTTGCCATTCCTCTTGCCATAAACAGTCACGCTCTTTCTCGCTTGTTAATTCTAAATCAAATCTCAATTCAAAACTTCATAATTCTAGAAACAAAAACATTCAAGATCCAAAAAACATCACAATTTATTACAACACAAATTCTCCTATGATCCCAAACGTACAGAAAACCCCTTTACCCTCCACTCTCAACAATTACCACTTACAATACTGTCCAAAAATTAAAGTAGTTACTAGAAACAGACCGAATTTAAATACATTCGACAGACAAATTACAAAACGAGCCAGAAGAAAAAATTATAACAACAATGTCGCACAACCTACTTGAAACCTCCCCAACTCAAAATACCCCAATCTCAGTGGCAACCCAAACGGATAACACACCCCCAACTTCCAACTTAGGACAAGGCCGAGAACCAATAGATGAAAATAAACATGCACCCCTATTCGAGTTTGAGAACGAAACGGCCCCAAATTATCGACTAAACCTCTCCCGTGTATTCGGCGAGGAATTCCTAGCCGAGGCTACCCTCAAAGATAAGAACCTACAAAACATTATTCGGTTGGTACAGAACCACAATTGGGACCAACTAAAACAAGTCTCCAGATATTATTACAACCTAAGAAACGACTTAGCCGTAGCCAGATCGGGATGCCTGTTGTACGACGGCAAGCTAGTTATTCCACACCAACTACAAAACCTGGTCATAAACGCTGTACACAGAACCCACCCGGGCCAAGTGGGAATGATTAGATTAGCGAATCTGATCTGGTTTCCCCAGATACACAGGACAATAGCCCTCAGGGCAGAAAATTGCAAGCAATGTTTAGACCAAGGTAAGACCTAAAACCCATAATCAGTAAATCAAAATTAGGAACACTACCTAAGTTAAGCGAACCCAACGAAGAGCTACAATTAGACTTTGCCGGGCCCATCATAGACAAAAAAAACAATAATAATGAACATTACATACTGGCCGCGGTAGACCGATTTTCACGCTACCCATCCGCACTAGTTCACACAAGTTGTGACACACAAACCGCAATAGAATTTCTAGACGAATACTGTAAGTTCCATGGAATCCCACGAAGCATCCGTTGCGACCAAGCGCAAGCATTCAAATCGAGAGCATTCGAAATTTACTGCAAAGATAAAAACATAAAACTAATATTTTCCCCTACGCACGACCACCGCGCTTCAGGAATGGTAGAACGTTTGATACAAACATTAAAGCGAAGACTAGCAACAATGGACATTGACCCCATATGGGATAATACAACCATAGCAGAAAAAATAACAGAAATAATTGAATCCATTAGGCTTATACCAAACAGAATCACTAAAATTGCCCCTTTCCAGGCACACTTTGGCAGACCGAAAAATACGGAATTATCTAACATCCTTACAAAACCCAACACAAAAAACCTATCATACAACAACATAAAATCATTTTACTTAGACAAACGACTACTCCAGAACCCAAGCCTGACGCCGGCCGCGATCTGGGACAGGGACACCAACTCGGAAATTAATCTGGACATACAGTATCGACAGGACGAGCCGAATTCCCAGGAAGCCCAATCGGAAGCATCCCAATCGTCGGACACCTCGGAATCAGACAACGCACCACTGTTGCCTCCCCAAAAGGGTACAATAATTCCGTCTAAATTTAAATTCCAAATAGGAGATAAGACCACAATTATTGACCAAACACGTCGAAACCTAGCACGAAAAACTATAAGAAGAAAAAACCCAGAACCACGAGGCATGCTAAAACCCCTCTGGTCCTTAATACCAGACGGCACAATAGTCGATTACACCCCTCACACCATTACTATAGACACTCACAATCGCAAAAATACCGTGATACGTAACAATGACATAGCAATATCTTCAGAAACGCGCCCCGCCCCACAAGAACCAAAACTACGCCTCATAAATTTCGTAGCTTGCAAAACAATTGGGGAATATAACCGAAACAAACGTAAAATAGAAAAATTCTGTTTAGCGGAAAAAGCACAGCGGTTGAGGACATCCCAGATGGGTGAAAACCCAAAGAACACAAGGCAATCCGCACCCCCCAACATTGTACAACCCCACAAGCGAAAGGTCAACAATGAAGAGACAAGTTCAACAACAAAGACACAACAACTTGAAACGTCCACTCCCATCGACGATACACATCCACAGCACTCTATGCCAGGCCCCTCATTTAATGTATCCCCGATACTCACAAGAACAACAGGAGGAAAGAAAAAGTTCAACAAGAAATCCCCAGGGAAAGCACAAAAGGGTAAACAACCATGCATACGGAAAAAAGCAACTGTTTCAGCAGCCAGGAGAACGGCCAACACAAAATTGACAAAAGCTAAAATCGCAGCACTGAAGCAAAGCTACGCCTTCCAACTAAGCCAAAACCAGGTCAACTTCAGCGAACTCAGCAAAAAACCCACGACCCGCGTGTTCAAGGAACGATCCCCAGGGCACACAAAACCATTCATAATAGCCACGTCGTCATCGGCAGCAGACTTCATGCTCACCCCCAAACGAAGCACCGTGTCAACAATCGCCAAATCACCCCCTTTGCGAAACATTCGAAAGTCTAAAGCGGAACCCACAGTCAAGAAGCTAAATGTAGAAAAAGCCATAGCAAATATCTCATTATCTCCACTATCCACAACGGAAGACTCCACACAAGATCCAAAAGACAAGAAAACCACAGTGATCGACCTAATCGATACCTCCGAGGACAGTCCCCCACAAGTTGCCCTAAACATCAACCCGAACTACACCACTTTTGGACAAGACATAGTCATACTATCTTCAGACTCACAAGACTCATTCCACACCGCATCCGTCAACTCTGCCCCCACTCGAAACACACAGCACTCAGACTCCATGGACTGGACCCCCAACGTACCAAACCCCGGTTGGAACATAAACACCCAGAACATCACAACCAAGGACACTAACCAGAACTCCAATCATTAACTACACATCTGGATCCTCCAAGAGGGGGGGAATGTGGTGAGACACCTACTCACACTGCAACCAAGTACTAAAAGTATTAATATGAACTCGTACAAAAGACTAACTATGTTACTATATTATTATTGTTCGTAGTTGTAAATACGTTGCACGCTTTGTTACTTCATTTACTGGTTGTACCAGTCTTCATTCGAACGCTCCAAACGGAGCGCAAGTGAGAAGCGCACTTGGTGTCAAGAGAAAACCTGAACAAGAAGAGAAAGTTAATTCTTATCGCGCTAGCCTTTTACAGCCTTAAGCCTAGCAATTCAACAATCTGCACAACGAGACTTTGTGCACACAACAATTATTATTATTTTTATTATTATTATTATTATTATTATTATTATTGTTATTATTATTATTATTATTATTATTATTATTATTATTATTATTATTATTATTATTATTATTATTATTATTATTATTATTATTATTATTATTATTATTATTATTATTATTATTATTATTATTATTATTATTATTATTATTATTATTATTATTATTATTATTATTATTATTATTATTATTATTATTATTATTATTATTATTATTATTATTATTATTATTATTATTATTATTATTATTATTATTATTATTATTATTATTATTATTATTATTATTATTATTATTATTATTATTATTATTATTATTATTATTATTATTATTATTATTATTATTATTATTATTATTATTATTATTATTATTATTATTATTATTATTATTATTATTATTATTATTATTATTATTATTATTATTATTATTATTATTATTATTATTATTATTATTATTATTATTATTATTATTATTATTATTATTATTGTTATTATTATTATTATTATTATTATCATTATTTTTATTGTTATTATTATTATTATTATTATTATTATTATTATTATTATTATTATTATTAATTTTATTATTATTATTATTATTATTATTATTATTATTATTATTATTATTATTTTTATTATTATTATTATTAATATTATTGTTATTATTGTTATTATTATTATTATTATATTGGTTATTGTTTCTGCTGAATTGTGAATTTTGTCTCGAGCTAGTACGAATTGTATATTGTGAAATTGATCTGTTATTGTATCTATTATAACTATTATATCTGCTGTAGCTGTTATTTCTGCTCCGGCTGTAGTCATTTCTACTATAACTGTGAGCTCTATCATTGTTGCTTCTACTATAATTTCTAGATGCTTGGTAGTTTCGGTTATCTCTACTGTTGGGTTTATTGTTATTTCCATTTCTTGACTGCTGTCTATAAGGTGTTCTACTTTTCGAGTGGTTGTACACTGGGGATGTTGATGGTAATTGTCGTCCATTTACGCTATTTGAATTTATTTGTCTATTCGTTAAATTTTTGTTTTTTCGTATATGTCCAAAGAACGATATTTCTTTTTGTCTAGGTGTACTTTTTCGTCTTGGTCTTCTAAACATCTTCCGCAGGAATTTATGTTCTAAAATTGAATTTATTTGTCAATTCGGTAAATTTTGGTTATTTTTCATATATTTAAGGAACGATATTTCTTTTGGTTTAGTTGTACTTTTCTGTATTGGTCTTTTAAAACATCTTCTCTTGGTGTGTCCATGGGAACTACAATAGCTACAGAATATTGCAAATTTCGGTCTTCCTTTAAAACTTTTTCTGTCGTATGTATTGTTAATTCCGTTTAGTACATCAGTACATCACAAATTGCAACTTCAAGTTGTTCTTAATCTTTTGGGTTGAGATCATTGATATTATTGCATGCTGCGGACATTTGTTGTAACTCTTTATTAATATCTGTTGTACTTTTGTTGACTTCCTACAATCTTTTGTGGTTATTCGTTATTGTTCTCGTTAGATTCATTTGATCTATTTTATCGACCAATGTTTTGAATGGCATTTCTGGTTCTCTTGGTGCTTGTTTATGGTTGGCAAGTTTAATGCTGCGGTTTTTATTTCATTGTCTAGACATCGAATGAACGTTTAATTCATGAAACTATTTCTATAGTCTTCAGCATATAGTGAATATGCTGTTTTTGACTAGAGTCTCAATACATAATGCTGGTGATCTTAGTGATTCAATTGTATTTTTTAAATTGTTATAGTACTATTTTTGTTTGTTGTTTGGACTTTTCTGAGTCGAACATATCAAAAATTTTTTTGCAGAATGTTTCCCAAACCAAATTGTTTTCACTTGGTAAAGTGAAATACCACTTTTGACCTGGTCCTTTTAATGTATGTAGGTTTAAAGCTGCTCTTTTTACTTTCCATTGATGGTGTCCAGGTTTGTTTGCTGGTTCTTTGTCACTATTCAAGATCATTGCGGCAACAATACTATTTAAGTATTCTTCAACAGTGTATGCTGAGTCTGTACCATCAAATGGTCTAATAGTTGTTGGTACTGATCCACTGCTCACGTTTTGTTCTAATTGTGGTTCTTCATTTATACTCATTGAGGTTAATTCTTTATATAATGGAAGAGGTGGTTCCGTAACTGTGGTTTCTTTTTTCCCCGTTGGTTTTGAAGTACTTCTTCTGCGTTGAAAATCAATTTGTCTGTTATTTTGCATACTGTTAGTTTCAGTATTTCCTTTTTCTAATCGTTGATTATTCTGTCTGTTAATTTCTTCTTATGTTCTATTGAGTCTATCAAACATTTCTCCGAATGCTTCTTCTTGTTTCCGTTCTATTTTTAATTCATTTGTGCAAATCTATATTCCAGGTTATCTATCAATTTGTTTGTGTGGTTCTTTACTTTTTCTGTTATTTCGTCCTTTAATTCTGTATAATCTTTAGTGTTTTGTATCCAGTTTGTACTTCTTTGTTCTTGATTATTTATTAGTGTATTAAATGTTTTGTATTTATTGATTGGATAATTTATTAGTTGTTCTGTGTCTTTTCTTCTTACTCTTTGGTTAGCTGATGACGGTAATCCGTTGTCTAACTATAATTCATTTTCCTCTGTGTCTGAAAAATATATTCTGTCATAGTTTGCATTATGTTGAAATCCAAATAGAGTTGAAGTAAGTGGTTTATCAGGTCATATTGTTGATTTTTGGTTTAATTTTAAACTTGTATTGGAATGAATGTCTTTTGGCGTTGAAAATGAAGTCATACTTTTTGTATAGTTGAATGTTGTCGATCCCAATTGTCCTCGGTCAATGATGTTTACATTACTGTCTAATCCTAATATATAGCTTAGACTATCTGAGTTGATTTTTAGGATGCTTTCAAATTGTGTTGAGACATTTTCAGGGTCCCAGATGTTGAATACTTTATGATTTAGTTTTTGTATATCTTCTTTAAATGTTTCTTCGAATTCTATTTTTTTTCGTTGATATGCTCAAAAATTATCTAACAAGAAAACGAATATAAATTCCGGGATCTGAATTATGTCCGGAATCTGAATTATGTCAAACGTTGCTGTTTGATTCGTGTTTTTTATTCAATAATTTTTGTTAACCAATTATTGAATTGTACTATGTCATTACGTAATTTATCGTTTATTGTTGTTATCTGTATTGATTTTTCGTATAGGTATTGGGAATTTTTTTTAATAATTCATAGGTTGCACTTGGAATAGCGGTTACTTTGGTTCTATCATGAGAGTCTTTGTGCCTTTTCACGAATACTTTAAACATATTCTCTAAGCTGCATTCCTTTTGGAAATCTTAGGAGGATATTCTATTTCCTCTTTCGCCAGTTAAAGTGAATGTAAAAATTCTATTGTTTTGATCTCTGTTCAATAGTCTTACCGATAGGTAATGTGATAGATGGTTTCTATTGATGTTAATTGATTGTATACTTTTTGTTTCTATGAAGAGGTCATTCTATAGCTCACACACACCTGAAAAACTGTCAGCGTTTTTAAAACACTTTAGTGTGTTTTGTTGGGCTACTTTTGTAATGCACGACGATTCGAGTCGTTTCCTGTATTCTACCGGCTATGTTTTTAATTCGTCGTCTCCATCGATGATTCCTACGACCTGACTTCTTGGAATTGACTTTTCAATGACTTCAGTGACTTCTACTGCATTGCAGTTAAAATTTGTGTACGTGACGTTATTTGTTCTGCTTTAGGTCAATTGCGTGACTTACCTCACTCAAAAAAATACTTCTGAAATCACTCAATGAACTTTAAATTTTATGAGCATTTACTAGTTAAAGATCAATAATGTGCATCGAAGTAGTGCCAAACGTATATTCCCTATTTCTTGAGCATTAGAGTCTGGTCAATCTGTCTATCTTATTTCTTTAGTTGTTTCAATTCATGGAAGGCCACAAGCGTCTGTCGCGGCTATTTTCCGGCAATCTGCCGACTATGTTATGAGTTGCGGTCAAGGCATCAAATCAAGATGATTTTTTGAGCCCAATGGTGCAGTTTATTATTACACTCATCCAGTCTATTGTTTTGTTCTTAAATGGATACCCAATTGATGTCTTTCACACTTCAGAGGTATCAATATACTCAAGAAAAGCTTTTCAAGGTTGTATTTTTTATCTATTTTATTATATATTGATAATGTCACGAGAAACGGTAGCGAACTTTGTGAAGTTTTTGAATAGCCATCCGTTGCCACTTATATGCTATTATTTAAACAATTCCCTCATTCTTACAATTCAAAAAAAATTGATTTTTTGGTACCCTTAAAATTAATCAATTTATTACGAGTGTTGAATTTAACCTTTGTTTTATGTTTAATGGCTGTATTGGTCTTTTAACATCTTTTCACGCGTTTCACTCGCGCGGCAATTTGACCTCTATTTTCTCCATTTTCTGCTTGAATACTTTTAAAACGTGATACCTATGTTCATCAATGCGATTGTGGAAGCCCCCTCAGAAGGCAACCAATAGTTTTCAAAACGTTGACGCTCTTTATTTTCATGGGAAATATGTGACTGTTGAATTTTTTCAGTCTCTGTTTTTCTTTTTTTCTTCGCTGCTATTTAGCAAAATTAATTGCATTTGCTCTCACAATGGTTCTTTAGTGAGGCCCTTTTAAGCTAAAATACTGAATTGAACTGCAATCTAACTGTTATGATAACCCGTACTCTACCTGTTTTTAAAAAAAAATATTAGCGATTTGATCTTTTTCACTTTCTTGAACGCTTCTGTCACCTTTCTCAGTTTTCATAGCTCTCATTGTCTCGCGTACATAGTATAATTGGCTCTCGAGTCATAATTGGTTCTATTTGGAGTTGTTTGCTTATCCATCAATTTTCTTGACTGTGACAGATCTTGATTTCAAAAAGATGTGATTTTTTGCAGTTTGCCCTTTATTGTATTTTGCTGTTCCGTCACATACTATTGTCAATTAATGATCTCGTTGGCACCCTAATTAGGCAAATTCACGTTAATCTATAGATTTGACCTCACATCTGGGGTTTTTGCAACTTTCATATCACTTATTTTCACAACAATTGTCCCTTCCTTTTAGTTTTTCGACGGTTTCATAATTCGTTTTTTGCTTTAACTAGTAATCTCACTTATTCCTGGTCATTTGGCTCTCTGTTGAGTTATATTTGAATTTGTATAGTATTTTCGTTTCTTTTCTTGATAGAATTTACGACTTTGACACAAATTGTTTCCAAAACACATAATTATTTTCGTTGCTTTTGTCCTGTCATTCAGTTCCACTAATGACAGGTCTCATTGGCTCTTCAGTGATTCATATTTGAACCTCTTTAATTGCCTCCATTAATATCTTTCTTTTAAATTGGTTCGCAAACAATCTTTTTAGGGATTATTTTAGAGCGGCGCTGTCCTTTTATTGCAATTTTTTGGTCAGCCGTTTAAATTATCAATTCACCGGAACTGTTTTGTTGACAGAAGTTCCTGGTGTAACCCCCCCCCCCATTTTCATACCCATTATTTAAAAAATTTAAAAAGTCAAACGTGATGTCATTTCATTTTTTTCTCTCTTTGGTTCCCCCGGTCGAGGCTGAATGGTCATCTTGTAAGAACTTGCAAGTTTCTGGCAGGTTACAAGTTACAAGTTCTTACAAAAACTTACAAGTTCTTACAAGTTAACCATTCGACTTGCAAGTTCTTACAAGTTAACCATTCGACTTACAAGGCTCTTATAAGTTAACCATTCGACCTAAAAGTTACTTACAAGTTAACCATTAGCACACACACCACACATCACACACACACACACACACACCATGCACGCACACACCTGGGCGCGCACACACATATACGCACTCACACACGCACATACACACAAATACACACACACATACGCACTAAACCATAAATAAAACTTTGCAAGACATGAATGTAAACGGATGTTTGGAAAAAATAGAATCTGGAAAGTGTGAAGTAAATTATAAAAAATGTGTAAAAATGAAGGGCCACTGAATTATTTTGAGAAACTACTAACATATGAGTTTGAAAATTCAATCAAAGTCAATATTTTGAGAACATTTTTAAGAAACTAATCGTGAAGAAGTTAATTGAGATCTACAGTTTTTAATGGAATTGCAAAAGGAACTCTTTTGATTTGATAAAATTCAAAAAAAAAACATTTTGTTTTCTTAGGTCGAATTGTATTATGTTATCCAAACAGAACAACTAACTCCCACGCGCTTTCTACGGTAAATGACTGAATGTTAAACTGAATTAACCAATCAGAGTTGTGCTGGACCGGAACGAACTTGCAAGAAACTTACAGTTTAGCCATTCGCCTTGCCAGTTCTCACAAGTTAACCATTCGACTTACAAGTTCTTACAAGTTAACCATTCGACTTGCAAGTTCTTACAAGTTAACCAACTTTTGCAAGAAAATTGCAAGTTCTTACAAGTTAACCATTCGGTCTCGACCCGGGTACTGTCTAAATTCGCAATGTGTAAAGCGTTTTTGGGGTTAACGTTTTTGAATCTAACTTGATAACTTTGACATACTTTTTTTAAACGGCAAATGAAGTAATTTTAGGATTTTTGGTGACGTCTTTTATTCGTGGAGGTCTTGGATGATTTGCTTACTATCAAAAGAACTTCTACTGACAAGGTCGATAGTCTTACACCTTTTTTTGCTTTTGAGCTCTCTTTTGGTTTAACACAAGTCACGAACTTCACCCTGGGCTTAACTCGCTCAATGTTTCAGCTCAATGAGACTTTGAGCTTTCTGAATTA
The DNA here is from genome assembly GCF_964194025.1 of Convolutriloba macropyga. Lineage (NCBI taxonomy): Eukaryota > Metazoa > Xenacoelomorpha > Acoela > Convolutidae > Convolutriloba > Convolutriloba macropyga. Next base: position 26,094,310 of record NC_134480.1, on the reverse strand, counting down.
AAGTTATATTGTTTTAATTGGCTAACTGGTATTAATGTTAAGCTATCTTGACTTTAGGTTTCCTCAAACTAAATTTGCGAAACATAGTGAAAGCGGCCAATTGCAAAATCCAATGAAGCGGGAGAGATCTTCAAAGTTTTTTCATTAGGTGATAGCGTATTGGTTTACCAGGGTACATAAGAGCAGTTTGGAGAAAGTAGAGCTTGCAGGTTACCGCAACACCGTAGTGCGTAACAGCCATCCCTTATAAAAAAAAAGAAAGTAGAATACTGAGAAGAATTAACTAACCGTTTATGGGTGACCACAACTAAAGGAGTTTTTAAACAGGGGTAATAAAGCATCAATTTAATTTAAAACCAAAAAAGGAAAAGAAATTATCCGTTCTTTATTGTTTGCATTCAGTAAATTGCTTCAGACAAAAACAAGAACAATTGTTTGTCTTGTTTTTGCTGACCTCTGCTTGGCTTTTAGCCACGGAAGAATTCTCATAGATTTCTAATTTCTATTTTTTTTATTCTTGGTATTTGTTGGTTTTCAGCCATATTTAATTCTTTGTAACGTTTGCTCTTTTTTCATTGCTCTCAAACGATGTTGGAAGAACTTTTTATAAACGTGTTGGTCAATTATCTATGGAAAATTTTTGCTTCACCTTTTTTGCGCATTTGTTCTGGGACATACTGCTACTTCTCAATTGACTTTTTCACGCTTCACTTCTTCATTTTGAGTGATTTCAATTGCTCTCATTTTAAAACAAAGTTTTTGTTCTAATATTAAAGTGTTCGTTAGCGATACACTATCAAAGCATTGTATCTTAGTGGTTAAGATTTCTGGTAGTTTTTCTCGAGGTCATGGGTTTGAATCACTATGAGGTCACAGTTTGCACCAAAAAAAGTACACCCCTAATTTGCCCAATGCCTGTCGTTCGCAAGAAGTTCATCCAATGTTCGGTTTAAACTTTAACGTTGACTTTTGTTTTGTTTTCGGACATTGGACTTTAGCAGTAGCTTTGTTTTTAATGTATAGTCATTGCAAACTGCTTGTAATATTCACGGTGAAAAAAAGCAGTTCGAGAATTTTTGAGTCCATATAAGTCGCTATTGCCTATCTAACTTAGACCCACCTACTCCCACTCCCCCACCTAGCCCACTCCCCCACCTACCCCCACTCCCCCACCTACCCCCACTCCCCCACCTACATCCCCTATCTCCAAATACCTACCCCATACCAACCCCATATACCTATCCCCATACCTACTCTTTTGGTACAACCAACCTATACCCTCAACTTCCTACTTAGCAACCCCCACCCCCAACCGCCTACCTTACTTAAAAAATGGTTGTTTCTAACTATATATTGCTTAGTTTGTATTTCTTCATTGATTTTTCTTATATGAGTTAAGTTAATTGGAAGAGATTTTATTGCACGCATCTTCGAGTTGTTTCCGGTATTCTAGAGGCTCTTTTTTATGCAAATGTTTGGCTTGACCAATTTCCGATTTAGTTCCAGAACTTTCTTTGACTTCTGAAGTGACTTTTTAATGCTTCTCTACTTCATTTTTGAGCGATCTCAATTGGCCTCACTCTGAAGTAAAGTTTGTTGCTAAAGTGAAAGCGGAATGGTGAGTTAATATGCTGAGGACTATGGAGGTTGCCGGCCAAAACCCCCCACTTGGGCTGATGTTTCTGCACCCATATAAAAAAAGTTATCTAGGCTTCGTTCACTCAATTAAATTGCCCCACCTGTTGTTCAAGAACAACTTGTCTTACGCTAGTCAGTTTACATTTTTTTTTGTTTCCTTTACTTTTTGATGTCACTGACATGTCATCTTTTAGTGTTGGTATAAGAAGCCATTGAAAATCAGTCATTAAAAATTGGTTTAGTTCTGCCTCTTAAGATTTTTCAATTTGCTGTCAAAATTGTAAAATTTGCTGTAAGAATTTAGTGTTTTTGCTGACTTTACAAGGGAGTTTTTTTGCTGCTATTAGACAAATATTTTGGCTGTTTTTGCCCATTATTTTTCGTAAAATACTAAGATTGACTTTACATGCTTCTAGCGATGAGCAGCTGCAAGTGTTTGAATCGATCAATGGGCACCTTAGGTTTTTATGACCTTATCTTTGTGTTTTTAATAATTGTGAATTTTGGTCTTCGCCTAATATGTGTCTGGTTTGTTGCGTGTTCTACCTCACATTTAATTAGTAGCAGCTCTTTTCAAAAGATTCATATTTATTTTCTGAAGTCATTTATTTGCTAATGGTTTTCATAATTTTAACTCTATTCGTGTTTGCGAATAAATGAGCTGCTGAGGTTTGCCAGTACTTTTTGCTTTAGATGCCGTAAATTTTGTCATATTTAATGACACGTCCCACTGATTTTCAATGTTTTTAGTTGATGGCTAAATTTTCTTAGCTCATTCGTTTTCGCAATATCTTTTAGATTTTTTTTTTAATTTTGGCCATTTTTTGTTTACACACACGAACACACACACACACACACACACACACACACACACACACACACACACACACATACACACACACACACACACACACACACATACACACACACACACACACACACACACACACACAAACACATACACACACACACACACACACAAACAAACCCGGGTCGAGGTTTGGCGGTGAATTTTCGTAAGAAATGCGGTGAAATGCGGTGAAAAAAAATAATTTTCACCGCGTATTTCTTACATCTTTTTGCGGTGAATGCGGTGAATCGCGGTGAATTATTTTTTTTCACCGCGTTCTCAGTATTCTTACAAAAAAGAATCGTCCCTACATGGGTTCGAACCTCTGACCTCCTGCATGCCTTCCAATGCTTATTCCACTGCGCCAACTGTCACTTACTTGTTTGTAATTTCTTGTGAATTTAAATCAGATTGAGTAAACTTTGGAAACCATATGCGGTTAATTTTTGTAAGAAATGCGGTGAAATGTGGTGAATTATTTTTTTTCACCGCATTCACCGCATTTCTTACATTAATTTGCCATAATAGTCTATGCGGTGAATTTTTGTAAGAAATGCGGTGAATTTGGTGGTGAATTTTTGTAAGAAATGCGGTGAAAAGCGGTGAATTATTTTTTTTCACCGCATTCACCGCAATCACCGCATTTCTTAGGAAAATTCACCGCATTCACCGCATTTCTTACGAAAATTTACCCAAAAACCTCGACCCGGGAAGACTTTCAAATATGTAATTTTTGTACGTCAAAATTCTTCAGAAAGTTGATATAGGTATTGGCTTTTTTATTAATTTGAAGCAAGATTGTGATGTTTTGAAAAATGAGTTTACCTTTGTGAGAACCTCACTTATCTGTAGAAAGCGACTGATTTGCATAACCAATTGTTACTTTTTTCTGTTTTTCAAACAGATCGCAACTGAATTTCAATCACGCGCACAGTCAATGAATCAAACTGAATCGGGAAACTAACTATTAAGATACTCTTTTGAACTGCGAGAGGGTATATAACTTCAGGATTTTGAAGCGAAGGAAATTCAGATGGAGAAAGAGACGCAAAGACAACTGGAGATTAAAAATCAACAGATCAAAACTTTGCTCGAGGATATGAACATGTTGAAAGAGAAACACTTCAAGGAAAACCAACATAAGGATATGATGTTTGCGGAAGTAAGTGAAAATGAGTAGTAATGTTATTTACTGGGAATTTAACGGGGTGGGACCTTTGACTCACCTCGTTAAATTCCGAGTAACAATTTTTGTCCCACCCCGTTAAATCCCAGTGACACTTTTTTGTCCCACCCCGTGAAATTCCAAGTAACACTTTTTTGATCCACCTTGTGAAATTCCCAGTAACGCTTTTTTGTGTCCCCCCCCCCCGTTAAATTCCGAAAATAGCGCATGAGAATGAATGGGGGACAAAATATCGTGAAAATTGACTGAAAAATTGAAGAAATTGGGGTTTAAAGTTTGTCTGAAAATTGGTTAAAATGTGATTTTATCGCTTCATTACTGTGTCGAGAAATGCTTGATATGGGGCCAATTGAGTTTTGGTAAAATTACAGGTTGAAAATAGTTTGTGTGGAGCGCTTAAGTAGTATTTTTGAAACCATTTTGCGTCAAAAACAGACAAAATTTTTTTTAAAAAAAAAGCGCCAAATTTGATGTTTTTTTTCGAATAGTTAGAAAAAATTGTTTTTCGCCGCCAATAAGCGTTTTTATACATTTTTAAAACTGTTAAAATATGGTAGGAGAAATACTATTAAGGAATCGGGTTTATATTAAATATTATTTAGTGATAACTTCTACCTATATTTTTTGTATTTTTTGATGAAAAAGGCCAAAAAAGGGCAGAAATTGTTAATTTTTGAGGTCAGAATATAGAATAAAATGTTCTATGCTAGTTATAATAGAGTTAGCAACAAAATTTTATAAGGGAAAGTTTGCTCGAACAATTAAAAATGAGTAATTGGGTGTTGTTTGCATGTTAATTTTTGTTAAATTTTTTGTCATTTTTCGGCGTTTTTTGACAAAAAAAGTGAAAAAAATGATGCTTCGTGGTTGAAGAATGTAGAATAAAATGATGTTTCTTGGTTGAAAATTAATTTGCAATGAAATTTTGTCATTTAACAGCTTGGCGTAACAAAAAAACATATATTCAGCACACAGTTAATCACTATTATTTGTTTCGTCAAGCTGTTAAATGACAAAATGTCATTGCAAATTGCGTTTCAACTAAGAAACATCACTTTAATCTATATTCTTCCCCAAGAAACATCAATTTTTTAATTTCTTTGTCAAAAAACGCCGAAAAATGACAAAAAATTTGTGCCATATGCAAACAACACCCAATTGCTCATTATTATTTGTTCGAGCAAACTTTCCCTCATAAAACGTTGTTGCCCACTCCATTATAACTAACATAGAACATTTTATTCTACTTTCTTACCTCAAAAATTAACAATTTTTGCACAATTTTGCCTTTTTCATCAAAAAATACAAAAAATGTAGGTACAAGTTATCACTATATAGTATTTAATATAAACCCAATTCCTTAACACTATTTCTCCTACCAAATTTTAAGAGTTTTTAAAATGTATAAAAAGGCTTATTGGCGGCGAAAAACATTTTTTTCTAACTCTGTTCCACCAAAAAACATCAATTTTTGCACTTTTTTTTTCAAAATTTTGTTTATTTTTGACGCAAAATAGCTTCAAAAATACTACTTAAGCGCTCCACTCAAACTATTTTGGACAGGTCGTTTTAGCAAATTTCAATTGGCCCCCATATCAAGCGTTTCCGGACACAGTTACAAAGCGATGAAATCACTTTTTTAACCAATTTTCAGTCAAATTTTAAACCCCAATTTCTTCAATTTTTCAGTCAATTTTATTAATATTTTCCCCCATTCATTCTAATGCGCTATTTTCAGTTCGAAAATCTGCTTGAAACTTCTCTCCAAGCTTGAAATTCAACAAACTTCCAATTTCATTACTTCGCACTTACTTGTTAATTCAAACATATGGGCAATAAAACCCATAAAATTAATACCACTTGTTGCGGTCTCAGACTCGCAAAACTATTAAATTTCTTACATTGGAACAAAGACTTATCGAATATAAACTATATTTTTTTCAACCTTTACCTCAGTAGTCTATCAGGTTAGTCACTTTCGCTTTTCAGTCCTTCATTAGTCTCATTAGACTAGAAAAAGGATTCAGAATTTTTTTTAAAAAATCGCAAAATTTTTGAAAAATTTAACAAGTTTCACTCATTCACCACACCAAAGTTTTTCCAAAAATTTTACAAGTTCCAGCACCCTCACAACGCCAAATTCACAAAAAAATTACAAGTCTTTGCCAACCACGAGAAATATAATTTTCGAAAACATTTTCAATTTTTTGACAAGGGCACCTAAAAAAGGCCATGCCGGTATTGTAATGGGGGGGGGGGGCAAAAAGCCTTACTGGGAATTTAACGGGG
>NC_134480.1:26024183-26088147 GCF_964194025.1 Convolutriloba macropyga | reverse complement strand
TTTTGATTTTTTTTGTTCCTATGTAAGTCACCCCTAATTATCTAAACTACACCTCACAGAACCCTCCGTACCACCTATTTAACCCCCTACCCACACCTAACACCTACCTACCCCCCCTAACTTCTACCTACACCCCCATCGCCCCCACCTCCCCCCCCCCCACTTATCCCCACCTACCCCTACCTCCTCCCTTCACCTAACTACCCCTACCTACCCCCTCCCAACTACCCCAGCACTACCCACCTCCCCATACTATCTACCCACCCACCCACCTACCTATCCCCCGGCACCTACCTACCCCCCCCCCCGCGCCAACTTACCGCCCCCCCCCCCCCCCCACATACACCTACCCCCCAAACTACCCCTCCCTTCACCTGACTACCCCCCACTAACCCCCTCCCCCCCAACTATCCCAGCACTACCCAGCTCCCCAACCTATCTACCCAACCACCCCACCTAAAAAATTAAAACACTTTATTGTGGTTTGTTGGGCCACTTTTGTTTTTTGTCTCTGGTCTACTTTGATTTTCTGATTTCGGTAACGTTAGGTTAGAGATTATAATGCACGACGATTCGAGTCGTTTCCGGTATTCTACCGGCTATATTTTATGCAAAATTTTTGCTTGACCGTTTTGAATTTTCGAGTGATTTGTACGCCCTTGACTTTTTGCGTTTCGCGTGATCCAAAATTCTCTCTTAATCATAATTTCAAGCAACTGAATTCAATTTGCGGCAATTTAATACTAAAATTCAAATAAGAAGCACGCCAAAACGAATGCCATTTTTCACTTTAAATCTTAATAGTGGTATATAATAACCTCTAATGTGGTTATTTGAAGCCCACATTTGTCCATTTAGGCTACCCCCCCCGACTGAGGCAGGCTGCAATTCATTAGATCTCCCATTAGTCGTTCAAGAGCAACTCTTCCGACGCTTAGTCGGTTATGTTTTCAATAGTCATGCAGGGATCATATAGAAATATATATATATATATATATATATATATTATATATATATATATATATATATATATATATATATATATATAATAAAATAATCTTTTAAATCGGAGTCGGAAAATCTGTGTTTGAACAAAATTTTGCTTTCTTGCTTGTGTGAATTTCTGTTCAAATGCAGCAATTTGACTTCGACTTTTAAATTTTTTCTAATTTGAAGAGATTCATATCTAAATGGATTTCTCGATCCATTCATAGTCCAATGTATATCTTGCATTTTGTTTTGTCGATGAAAAATGTTTGTTTTCAGAACTTGTCCTGCTATGTTTTCTGTTGAGTGATATGGATTGCTTGCATTCAGATATTAAGTCTCTTGTGGCTTTTTGGGGCTATTTTCTTGTGGTTATTTTCAGGCTATGTTTTTCGTTTCGTCAGTTGACGCTCTGTTTTCGTTTTACAATTGTTCAAACAACAAAGCTGAAAACAAATCTATTTTTCGCAGCGATTTCTTCTTCTCACTAACGGCTTCTGCTACCGTGACATCAGTTCTCTTTCTCTCTCTCTCCTCTCTCTCTCTCTCTCTCTCTCTCTCTCTCTCTCTCTCTCTCTCTCTCTCTCTCTCTCTCGCTCGCTCTCTCTCTCTCTCTCTCTCTCGCTCTCTCTTTTTCTCTAGCAAAAAAATTTTATGTCATTTTGCGTGATTAAAAACTCGTATTACCTTACTGAAGATTAAACTGGTTTACATAATATGAATTGTGTAATAAAAGGCACTGAAAAAAACTTTTTGCAGAGTGAAAATTTTAGCGAGCCTTAATAGCTTATGGCTGAATGTTTCTACATTGTTTTTTGAGCGGCGTCGATAGTTTTTTTCAACTTGTATCTTTATCTGACTCCATCTCTATTGTACGGCAGGCATATCTATTTCGCAGCCATTCAGGCACTCCGCTGTCTAGGTTCTATCATTTATGACTTCTTTGATTTCTTGGATTTCAAGTATGATATATTTCAATGATCGGACTAGGAAATACATTAAAATTTTTATATCATTTTTTTTGTTTTAGATGTTTTTAAAAAAATTTTCACCACATTTTGATGCTGTTTGATGTCAACTTGGCAAGCTGATAATAATCTCTCAGAAATGGGACCTGGAATAAAAAAACCAAGTGTTTTCTTGATGTGAATCTTTTTACTTTAATTGGACTTACAAAATGCTTTTCGCACAAAAAACGCTTGATACACTTTTTGTGTTGATTTGCATATGCTTTTACTTTTTGTTCAAACTTTTGGATGGCAATTGTATTCGTAGTGCTTTGTTCGGTCAAAGAATGTAATCAGTTTTCTTGAAAGTTTTGACTGAGTTTCTTGAGTGACGTCATTTTTCACACTTATTGAAACATATTTTTTGTTCATTCTTCTGATTATTATTTGATGACCAGTTACTTACCTCAGTATATGCATTTTTTTAGATTTTATCTCTAATTTTTTATTGGTCTCATTCTTTTCATTGAAACTTTGAGAGGACAGGTCCGCAGAGACGATGCAGCTTTTTTCTAGCAATTGTAAGCCAAAACTTGAAAATGTTAGATCCATATTATTCAATTTTTTTGAACTGAAAATACAATGGTCTAGTAGTTATTTACCCAAAGGTTAAATGATGGAGCCTTCCATAATAATTATTGATTATATTTATAATATTGAGCAGCTTTTGAGACTTTATTCGATATATCAGCGCTATAAGTTGCAAAAAAATTGTCTCAAAGGAATGCTGTGTTGTATGAATAGCAATTTTTAGCTCTTAATGCGCTGGGGAAAAAGAAAAAAAAGCACATTATACAAAAAGTATATAAAAATTCCGTATACATTTTTCCGTAAAGTTGTGGGGACCTGGTTTAAGTCAGAAAAAGAATGATAGAGATTGGTGTAGCAGAAGATGTCCTCGCTGAGCAAGAGGCCAGTTATCGTTCCCCGATTTCTACGCCAATCACCACATTTAACTGCAAGTCCCGACCCGGAAAAAGTTACTGAATTGAAATGAAGTTTCTCCTATCAGTTGGGTTACTGTTTACAAGAAATGGAAAAAAAGTTTTGTTTTTGATCAACTTTAAGAATCAAGAATCAAATATTTATCACGAAACTTGAGAGGGCAGCGTACTTGTAGACTAAATGTCTACTTGCATGGATTCAAAAATCTATTGTATAAGTCACCCAATCAGCAGGGGCCACAAATTTTAACGCCAATTATTAGCGCTCTGACGTTTTGTCACCCAATGAGTGGGGGCATCAAACTAAAATCAAATTGACGATGGTGCTAGCAACTTCAAATGGGCTCAATTTGAAAAAGTTATCAACCCGAAAAACTACATTATGTATCCAGAAGAAAGCCCTCTAGCTAAGTTAATGCCTAAGATCACAAGTTTTTGTTCTTACCTGATCTAAGTGGGGAGAACAAAAGCATATTTTAAGAGGCCTATTTCTTGTTGTGAAGAAAAGAAACGGACTGCTGATATTTGATTAAATGAACTGCTAATCTGTTGTGTTGATGACAATATCATGTTAATCAAGTTAATTGTCAATTAATTTTATATTTTTAAAAACAATTCGGTTTGTTTGGTCAAATACACGAAAACCTGAATGCAAACTAACAATTTACTCTTTCTACTGCGCTCAGGCTAGTAGTGGCATCAATTTTCTGCAATCTATGATCCTCTGTGGACAGCTTTCTGATCCATGAGTCAATATTTTGCATCTCCAGATGAGGAGCGCGACCCAAATTAGCTCCACTCTTGACCAGACCATTTTTGAAAATATGCACCTAGGTAGAAGACTACCCAGACCCTAGTCAGCTCTGATAATCTGATCAGACTCACTCCGTTGGAGCACAGGGATGCTGGACTCAGTGGTGTTACAGACTCACTTGGTTTGAGCCCTGGGGGTAATCCAGGCGAACAACCTGAAAATTCCCAAATATATTAATTTTGCAACGTAATTGTCTGGGATGGTTTAACCTGGGATATATAATAATGATTAAACTTAACTATTAAATAGCTCGCATCTGTGTAATCTTAAATGTAAAATGAACACTTTTTGTTCTCAGCAATGTATTCAAATGGTTTCCTTCCTTTAAAGAGCATGGGGGCAGAGGAGCAGAGGGAAGTGGTTCGTGGGCTGAGTTGGGACCCGACAGTAGATGACATGTCAGCTCTTATGATCAGAATGGATAACAGAGCACATCAACTCATCATAGAACAAGCTCTCTCTGCAACATACACACCTTCCATGGACTTCCTCTTATCTGTAAGTCATTTAATACAAGCCTGCTAGAACTTTTGTTCAGAAGTCTTCTCTTCTGGGAATGCATGAAAGATGATTTTAGACTCCCTCTTAACATGCGGTCCCACATTATATTTTATTAGTGTATGGGGCCTGAAAATATACCCTCCACTTATTGACTAATAAATGGTGCGACCAATCAATCAAATTTTCGACTTTTCAACAACTCCGGTTATCATGCTACAGGTTATCAAAGGTGTTTATCAGAGAAAATTAGAATTAATGTTTATAGTGCAAAAAAGAATTCTGTGATTGGCTTGCCTACTTTTGCACATTCGTTGTCAACTTCTTATACTCAAACCTGTGAACACTGGTTGGGAGCAACTCGGTTTCGAACCACCAACCTACTTCTGATATACCTCATTTAACTCAAACAGTTCAACTGCCTACACCACGGGGCTACGCCCCCGGTTAAGAGCGCAGATTCAGCAACTTTTGAAGTGCTTTTGCTTTGCGATGTCCACTTTTCAAAGACAACGATCATTTAATCAGCGTCGAAAGTCTAATTGAGAGAGCGGTTCAAAAAGTGTTTGACAAGATTGTTTCCGCTTTTGTTTAATCCGCCTTTTAGAAGGGCGCTACACAAGACCCTGTCCCCATCCAAATTAACGTACTCTACCATAAAAAGGATTGTTTTTTTCGTGGGGGGAGGTGGGGGGGGGGGGGGGGTAAACGGAAAACAAATTTATGGTGTGTGTGACAAGGCCAAAGTGTTTTCGCACAGATGGTGGTATGCTGATAAGAGCCAGTCATTACCACGTATGAAGGAACAAATAGGGAGAGGATCTTTGAACAATTTATAATCTATAAAACCAAGGGTTGTCTTTCATTCAATCTTTGGATGAAAAATACGTGAAAAGACAGCTGGGAGCATTGGTAGGAGAAGCTGAGATAATTTTTACCTGTAAAATTAAAGCCAAGATATTTGTCAATAAAACCACCCATGTTTAGACCTCGAGTTAAGAAAAGACTTTATAAATCTAGTAAGGGTGTTCAATTTTGAATAAAAATACACGGTCCTAGTTAAGGTCGAGGTAATGTTTTTCCATGACAAACTAAGTTCGAGAATGGTCTTTTCATGAGTCTAGGATTGCATTTTTGTGGGATTAATAATAGTTAGGTTTTCTATAGTTCTTTTTGTAGATGTGAACATCTACTAGCAACACCAAAGTAGCGTTGTAACTGGCAGTCGACCTTTCATCTCCGTAGATTTCAGTTCTTTCTCTTTTCACACACGATTTGTTATTTCGCATTGATATTCTCATCCATTGTTTAGATTCCGCTCAAAAATGCGGTCGTGAAGAAAAAATCCCAACTTAATTTTTATTTAGAGTTTAGAGAACATTCCCAGACAGTCAGACCAAAAACAACTTGTCAATCAAAAAGAACTATTCAAGCAATACGTTTATTCTGAAATCCAATTTGAGTAGACATGAAAAGCTTCACTGAAGAAGCTGCTTATATTGCACCAAATCTTTACCAAGCGATGAGAGACTGCAGCATCGCATGGCTTCTACTTATACTCCTTCTGTGATTCTCAAAAAAAAGATTTCTTACACAAGCTGCAGTTTATCGTTCTCTACACTTTATCAATTTATTCATGACAAGCGCAACAATTACAAGCAATAAAGTCAGTTTTTGTGTGAGCTCTGTCACCTATCTACCCGTGGAGACTCTGCCTCTCTTTACACTAAAACTGAAACATCAAAGCACTTTTTGCGAAGATAGTTTTCTTGAATTGTCCAGAAAAAAATTCACAATTTTATAATAGTGGAACCCAACCATATAACGGTGACTGACAAGTGGGATTTGGCTTACAACCATTTACCCTTTTCGGTAACTCAATCAATATTTCATTTGGTTTCGTACTTCTGAGCGTGCAAAATTCTGAGGATTTTTGATATTCTTAAGCAGCAGATGATAAACCCGTAATTTTAAACCTCTAATGTTAGCGCTGACGAAACAGATCTCAAAATCATCAAGGCAAAGCCGAGAAATTCCGAGAAGATAATCTTTTTACCTAATCTTATTTCTAAACATCCTGTCACGAAATTTAATTTTTTCTGTTACAAATATTAATGTTTAAAATTTTTTTCCTAGTTGTGTTCATCTAGGCTCAAAACATACTATCAATTTTGCCAAAAAACAGCTACGTCTAGTATGTTTTTCTGACTCCAAATGGAAACCTTACCGAGGTAAATTCTGCGTGCTCGGTGCATTGCTTTGCGAAGGAAGCCTTGAGATACAGCACAAAACAACAGAACTGACGCAGATGTTTCTCTCAGCGATTGAACCGATTGACAGGAGCATTTAAAATCACATTTTTTTAAGTCAATGACAACTCTGTTTTAATTGCAGAGCTTGCTTGTCGCTCCTTGATGAAACGCAACGAGACAACTTCATTGTTGGTATAAAATGTTATTTTGTTGAGGAAAGAATTAAATGTCGTGTGCGTTGTGTGTGGGTGCTCATGGAACAAAAAAAAATAAACTTAAAATTTTGGATGCCATATAGGAATCAAATATGGAATTCTTGGCAACCATAGCAAGATAAAATAAGAATTTTTGTATGGCCTGTATTGAACCATATATGGTTCTTGGATATGGATCCCAAGAAAGGTCAACCCGGGTAATTTTAATACATAAGTATCTCAAGCGGTTATTAAGTAGGTATCTCTTTGAAAAATTGTTGCAATTGGGCTCATCAATGTTTATACATAGGTACGTCCTATGTATTTGGTAACAGCTGTTATATTTTCACTCAAGTGGCTAATAAGTAGGTACGTCTTTGAAACATTTTATGGAACCAGGCTAATCAATGTTTATACAGAGGTTCGCCCCCCCCCCCCCCAACCACACTATAGTGTTGTTACCACTCTACCTGACGATGGCTTAATCATCCCATTCCATATCAGTTTTAGATGGTTATTCAACAGGGGGATAAGAACCAGTTCTGCAACTTATCTTCTCTCTAAAAGCATCTCATGTGCGAGGGATCTTCTGAATATTAAGTAAGGAATAAAACCGGCGCATTTTTCATGAAAAAATGCGGCTTACAATCTTCAGATAAGTATGAGTTTTTCTGCTTTCTTTCAGTGATTTTTGTTACAGATTCGAATCTTTATATTTTGAAATTTTATTACTTATTTAAAGTAACTCTAGCATAATTCCAGCGCATTTTCAGCACATTTACATTCAGTGCATTTAATGCACAGTTTTAGTGGATTCCAGCTTATTATTGTTTAAGATTTCTGCCCTGAAATTCTTTGCCGTTTTTGTAGGAAATGCGCATAAATGCGCTGAAATCAAGTAAGAAATGGGCTGAAATTTTCAGCGAATTTCTTATATAATATTAATTTCAGCACTTTTGAGCGCATTTCTTACAAAACTGTTTATTAACATAAAATCAAATTAAATGATCAGTTTTCTTAGGAAATAACGGTTCAGTGGATTGATTGACGACTAACAAACAGTTTAAGAGGGTTCGAGACTCATATACAATGCGAGAATAGTGTGGAAATCAGCGCCTTTCAGCGAATTTCTTACTTAAGTTCAACGCATATCAGCACAATTCTGCGAAATAATATTTAAGGTTATTGTGCAGAAATTTTTGAAAAATCAGCGCGTTTCAGCGCAATTCTCACATAATTTATTGGAAATTTTTTTGACCCGTGATGTGGTTTTTCACGTATAATCATATGATTTGTCACATGGAATGATGATTATAAAGACGAAGAAATGTGATCAGACACGAACAAAAGATGAGCTATTCTATTGTGTGCTATCGTTTGCAGAAGATAGACAGTTGTGACAAAAGTGTCCAGGAGGAGATTGTCAAACGACTCTTCGAACTGGATCTCGGGGTTGGCCTGGATGCTATTCAAGGGTTGCATTGCCAGACACAACACGAAATATTAGACTGTCTCATGACGTCAATGGGAATGATGCCTTGCGGACCACCACCGGCCCTTTCTCATCCTTTTGATGTGACAGACATGACAGAGCCAGGTTCACTCAAATTTAAATCGGCAACAAATGCTGCTGCATTTACTACGAAGCTTACAATTATTGTACCTGGGCCGAAAAATTTGCCGAAATTATGTAAGCCCAGGTTGAGGTGCCATCCGGAAGTGACCTATGATCAGACCGTTCCATACAAAATTAACCCCTGATCAGACCATCCCGGACGAAAGTATCCTTGATCAGTGCGCCCGAAACACCGTGAGCGCTCAAATTGCGCTCGAAACTGTCTGTGATCAGATTTTTCCAGACGTAAATGACGTATGATCAGACCGAAATCAGACAATTGTCCAGACAATTGTGCGGCTATGGCCCAGACCATACCCACACCATCGTCCAGACGATTGTGCGCTCAAAATCAGTTCTGATCAGAATATTGTGTGCTCGAGAGTCACTTATGAGCAGACTATTGTGCGCTCGAACCAAATCCCAGACCCGGTAATTTTGGTCTGGCAACACACCGTGTGCGTTGGACCTGGTCTGCGTTGAATTATGCGTTGAATTATGCGTTTCTCAGCGTAGATCTTACATAATTTTATTTTGATCTTATGAACATTTAACGCATAGAGCTTGGTTTGTTCGACTCGAACCACCGACCTTCTCCGTGCTTGTCGCCTCTTCTACCACTTTACCACCGTACCCTATTGATGTTACGCCACATTCTTTATCAGTTATTTGAAATCAACTCTGAATTCAACTCAAAATCAACGCAAAATGATGAAGGCTAAATTCAACTCATAATTATGTAAGAACTACGCTTAAATGCCTAAACTTATGTAGGACCTATGCTCAAACGTAGATCGTTCATGAATTCAACGCATTCACCACCAATCTTACATATTTTTTTGCGTTTTTTAGCGTTTGCACCTCGGCCCGGCTAGCAAGCCTTACCGTCGAAGAATTCTGTGCCCGGGACTGCGTCTCAGGACAACAGAGATATAATTTTTCTGCAGACGACTTTTGTCATTAGCATACTCGTAGTAAAAAAAGTCCCTTACATTTTAAGCGACATAAACACTTACGTTTTTCTGGTATTGTAGGTATGTTCGTTTTCGGTACAGAAAAATCTCATTGAAAAATCATTTAACATCGTTTGAACAGGATCCTGATGGAATTAGTCTTAGCAATATTTAAGGGGTTATTAATTAAACAAATAAAACTTCGAATTAGTTGATTAGATTTATTTTTAAATACGCGATGTCAACCTCTATCAACGGCTATTCTTTGGCGCTGTTTTCTTCGGAGTCCAAAAATTTTAATTTTTTTGTTGCTCTGTATTTTTTTGACGATGCGGTATGGAGACGATGCTTAAATCAAATTTATTGAAGTTAATTATGAAGCAGGAAAAAAAATTTTCATAATTTTTTAGTGACTTGAGTGTTCAACAAAGTTGGAAAGGGAAGCGGAAAGAGAGCGATTTTTGCCCATACCATTCTCTTAAAGGCGAGAAATTGAGTAAGGAATAAAAAATTGTAAGCGAGTAAAAATTTTTCATCACGTGGTGCTTCTTCAAGCTGCTTCTCTTAAAATTTGTCGAGGTTTCAATAAGATATTTTATTGATTTTAGGCTTTTATGATGTTGGCGGTTCTCAGGTTTTATGCTTATTTTGTTGTTTTCTTAGGTTTTTTGTTTATTTTAGTAGAATTGTTGCAATTATTAGGCAAAGTTTTGCAACGTTTTTTTACTGAATTAATTAGGATTGGAGAAGTCATTTCCTTATTGCTTAGTTTGTTTTGGTATAACAACTGAATAGTTTTGTTTATAGAATTTTTGTAAGATCTCATCGAAAGTACAAAATTGATCAATTTAGTAGTAAAAGAGTTACTATAGTCGACAAAAGATCGACTGAATTGATTCTATGAAGCGAAAGAAAAATTGTTACTTCAATAAACACACAAATAAGAATTGAAGTTTATATCTATTTAAGGTTTCTAATAAGAAGCTGTCAAATATCACATTTTTGCTCTCAGGAATGAATTTTTGCACTCGGGATAATCATACCCGTCGGGTGATTTTTTTATTGCTTCAAAAACAAACTAAAAGGCTGACTTGAAATTTAGAAGATTTTTTTTCTGCAACAAAATGGGATTTTTGTATTAGCTTTGGAGCTTTTTGTGACATATTTCGGTTGCATAACTAATATTGACAATTTATTTTATGGACAAATATCTAATTTTATCTCACTCTAAGTAAAACTTCTAAGGAATAAAAAAACGTGTCACGCAAAAAAATTTTGATAATAAGATTTTTCTCCACAATTCGTTACAAAAATCAACTTTAATTTATACTTACACTAACATCATTAATGTAAATTTTTGTTTTAACTCAGATTACAGTAATGATAAGGTATCATTAAAATTGTTTGCCTGAATTTGCATTTACAAAAACGTATCATAACTCGGTAAAGTCTAGATTGATTTCTCATAATAATCAAGTCTCGGTGAGTCGGATTATTTTAACTGAATTCCCATCATTGTTCAACAAATCTTTTGAACTTTTTACCTTGAAAAAAAAACAGAAAATATAAATTTTTCAACTAGTTTCATTAATGATCTAAAAAGGGGTTCATTGCATTCCAATAGAAAATTATTGATCCAATCCTGTATCATGGAATCTTAAGCATCTGTTTCTCAATTGTTAACAGTAGAAGTCCAGCCAAATTCTTTTTTAAAAAAATCTGGACATTTAGTGTTGAGTTTTTCAGCCTGTCTAAAAAACGTTTAGAAATGACATTAATACCTTCCCAAAACAAATCGAAAACTCTGTTTTATAAAACACGGAGCATGACAACACCGTTACTATTGAACTAGCAAAATTTCTAAAAAACAGCACATAACTGTTAAATGCCTCTTCAAACAATCAAGATAGCCTGAGTTCAATGGCGATTTCATCTTGAAATGCACCGAGAAAGTGGACTTCCTCACAAACGTTGATATACTTTTAAATACCCCTTTCGTAACTATTCCGGCTTGCTCTATCCGTAATTGTCTTCAAAATACTCCGTGCCTTCAAGAGCTAAAGGATTGGCCTGTGTTGGATAAACTTTGACGTCATCTTTTAGATTTTCAGAACCCAGGTTGCCAACCCTTCCCATCCTAGTTCTATTTTTTGTTGGCTCTTCTGATTTGTTTGGAAAGAGCTTATGAGCGTCTGCTCAATTCTCCAATAGTTTCTTTAGTGGCTCCGCTACTGTCGGTCGTAAGCCCAGAATGAAACAGGAGGACGAACAAACAGAAAAATTATACTAGAAAACTTTAAAAAGTTATTAAGCCTGACGAGAGTTTCAGGCTAGTCAGGGTATTTTATTGCAGGCTATTTTATTTTTGATTGCCCCTATTCATCTGTATGGACTTACGGCACCCCATTCAACTTTTGTGAGGCTTTAGTTGGTACGGCACTTCAATAATCTTGGTCAGGCTTTGGTACAGAACCTTATTAATTTGTTAAGGTCATAGTACGGAACCCTATTGATCTTGATACGGCCTTAATACAGTACCTGAGAAATCTTAATGTGGCCGTTTACGGCGCAGTAGTAAACTTGAAAAGAACCTAGTACGGTGTTCTTCTAAGTCTTATACGGTGCCAAGAAAATTGAAGAATTCTCTTTTTGGGTCGATTTACATTTCTAGTCTTTACAATGATAACGCCTCTTGTACTTCTCCTCAAAAAATAACAATCGGGCAAAGTTGTCTGTCCAAGAAAAGTTTTGCTGGCTTAAATACTTAGCCCCGATTAAATTTGGAGGGTTTGAAACTAAAATTAGAAACAAGTTTCAACTACAGGTAAGAATATGAAAAATGGCGCTTGCCCATATGCTGGTGACTGCTATTACCCCCCAATGGCAAGCTGCTCAAAAACAGATCCTCATCGTCAAGACGAGGATGACTCATCGGAATGCGACCCCTACAAGAATGGCAACTTTCATGCATACCCATACAAATACCACTCTTCTCCGGCAGGACACACTTTCTACCACCCAAACCACCCCGGAGTGCCCCAGAAGCCAATGCACCTCATCAGTAGTAGTCACAACCCCTGTGATTTTCCGAGGGGACCCCCCGCAAGAACTATGAGAGATTTGAGGTGATTAAAGTTTCACAATATACCAGTCGCATCCTTCTCATTGTTGAATCCCTAGTACATAAAAATTGTTGTTGCAGGTTGGGAAAAAATGAGTAGCTCTTATAGAGTTACTTAAATCAAAACTGTTGAATCGAAGCTTTGTTACTATCACATCATTAATCTCCGTTTAAGCTACTGGTAGCAGTTTGTTCGTAACTTTCAATCACTAGTGCCATTTTTTTTTCTCGTTTTGTCTAATTGTCGAAGATAGTCGTGAATTTGTATGATCACAGAACTTTCCATCGTGACATGGGAAAACTTTCTGAACAATTCCGACGCGCCAGACACTTCGGGATTCCATTTCTTCTTATGTACTTGCTAGTTGACCAAGTTAAAAAAAAATTCGTCCCATTTCTATTTTGGTCGCTTAGCCAGTGTGTTATTTTGGTCGCGGATAGCCTCGTCCGGAAATGTTGCGCAAGGATTAAGCTGTTCTGCAATTTCTTGTTGTAGTAATTTGTAAATAAAAGCTTTTAGGGCAAGCATGTTTGAGCTCGACCAACGAGAACTGGTTTCTGTGTACTGGTTTCCTAAGACAGGTGTTCATTGTCTGGCATGTGTCGGGGGTCTGCTGTTGAGCAGTTCTTCAATTTGTGTTAGAAAGCAATCGAAATCTCTTCAGCTAGCATTTGAGAGCAAATAGCGGAATAAAGAAGCCGTTTGCAGGATTGTTTAAGTTCCACGGCTCCACCCTTCCTAAGGCATGATGTGTATATAGAGATAGTTTTTCACTCGATTATTTCAATTAGTATGCAGTTGCTGGTTTTTTTCTTCACTATTCAATGGATGCTTGTAATAAGTATTAATGTTTCATTGAAATTTTATACTGTTATCAGAGACGATAAACTGAAGTTTTTCTTGTCGGACACTAGAACTCAAAATGAGAAGAAAAAAGAGTCAGTGCTGAATTGATAGGTAGGTTCAAATTGGACTACTCTCATGTGACGAAACAGGCGTATCGTTGTGGATATATCTCTGCGTATTTTTTGTAGAGTGGTGAAAAAGATCTGCACTATTTTTGATAATTTTTGACAAAAATTACTTGGTATTCTGAATTTTGGAAAAGGAGCCTTCAACAGTTGAACTGCTATTACTTCTTGTCGCCTGCAATTGAAGCAACGATCGATGGTTTTTCTTAATTAACGGCCAAGGTTGACTATGATTAGAGACTGCTGTTTACTGAAACGACAGTTAACTAGACCTTTCAGTGGAGATTTTGTCAGCGTTAGGAATGCAATATGTTCTTTTCACAACGATTGTTGTCCACAGTTTTTGTCCAGTTGGGTTGCCTTTACCAGATCCCGGGATGACCACCATAAATGTTTCTTAGAAACCATACGTAAGACATGTATGGTTGTATGGCTTCTTTGATACCATACATAAGACCATACAAAAATTTCAAGGTGATCTCAAATGACGTTTTTTGGACCATGTAGTACAACAAATATATCGTACTTGCCATTGGCCTTCAACAAAAAAAAATTTTCTATGGTGCCTTGGATACCATATCCAAGACCATAGACTTTTATGGCCCATCCAAGATCATAAAACTTTTTTTGTGCAACATCTTTTTTTGACACAAAAATGATTTTAACATTGTCCTATGCGGATTTCAGACGATAAAAATGGAGATTTAAATATTTTCTTGTGAAAAAAATTTTATGGTGTCTTGGATACCATATCCAAGACCATAGACTTTTATGGCCCATCCCAGATCATAAAACTTTTTTTTGTGCAGCATCTTTTTTTGGCAAAAACTGATTTTAATAACCTCCTATGCGGGTTACAAACGATTAAAATGGAGATTTGAAAATTACTTGTGAAAATTTTTATGGTGTTTTCGATACCATATTCAAGACTATAGACTATTATGGCCCATCCAAGATCATTAAACTTATTTTGTACAACCTAAATTTTGTCTCAAAAATTTTTATCACCGCACCCTATGCGGGTTTCAGGCAAACAACTTGAAAGTCCAAGACAAGCTCATGAATAATAATTTATGGTTTCTTGGATATCATCTCCAAGACCATATACTTTTACGGCTCATTCAATATCATGAAATTATCTTCCAAAAGCTTTTAGTAAAATCGATGCCATTTTTCGGATATTGTGCCATTTTTGCGTCAATTTTGCTTTAATTTCTGTGATCAGCCATGCATTCAGTATTAGCTGAGATGTTCTTAGACCTTGGTTAACCTTTTCAGCATGTTAATTCGATGAAAGTCAAAATTTTCCGTTTTTTTTTGTTTTTGTAGTTGGAGTGTTTAAATTTCAATGATACGTCCTTCTCCCTATTTAATTTGCTTTTTCTACATCTGTTTCTGTCCGTGAAGCCAGTTTTAATGATGGTTATTGTTAATTCAACAATTTTTCATTTCTGACAATTTCAACAAATTTCTGTGTGTGTGTGTTGTTTTTTTTGTCAAAGTAATCAAAATATCATAGCCTCCATGGCGAGGTGGGAATTTGTTCCCGCCTCCCCATGAACACTTGCTGTGACAAAAATTTTTGAGTGGACCTAAGCTACTCTCACAAACACGTTAGCATGGCTGTTCTACTCAGCTATACTTGATTTCTGCAGAACTGGGTCTCTGGTTCTAGCTCAAAAAAAGAGGTACACTTCAGTAATTTGCTGATATCTTCCAAAGTACTCTATAAAATTTTTGGGCGGAGAATCATTTTTCTGATGCTGTAATTTTCTTGTTTTTGCTGTTTAGGTGCTGTCCTAAGTCGTCGTGGTGAAAATTAATCACTGTTAAATTTTAAAAAGTCACCAATAATATGATTTTGGTGTTCTCCAAAAACGGGTACCCCAGAAAACCACAACGAACCTACATATTTTGGTTTCTTGGATTCCCCTTTTATTATGGAGGATCCCCATATATATTTTTAGTTTGATTTTGTGGAGTTGAATTGGTCAATTTTTGCTCTGCATGCGCCGAACCTCGATTTTCGGCCATGTTCGGCTAATTCGGCGGTGACATAAAGTTGAATTTTTTTGTCAAGATTAAACATTTTATTGTTTTAGAATGCTCAATTAATGGGGAGTATCACTATATACTTAATGTACTATTTTTTCACACGTTTTGATGGTGCATTTTAGCGATACCTGAAACTTGGTATTCAAAATAGGTCATTTGACCAAATGAAAGAATTTTTTTCAATTGATCAAGTTATCGGGCATGCTTTTTGTGTTTTCTGAACAGTATTTAAGTTCTTGAAGCTATTTGTATCAATAATGGGGTTAACTCAACAATTTTTCATTTTTCACGATTTCATCAAGTTTCTGTGGATGTTGTTTTATGTCAAAACACACAAAAAATCATAACCTTCATGGTGAGGTGGGAAATTTTTTCCCATCTCCCCATGAAGGTTTTCGGTGATCCAGAACATTGAAGTGCACCAGAATCACAACCACAATTACGCCGGCAACTCTGTTTCACGTTGTTTTACGTCAGTTCCGGAGATTTTGGGCTTTGCTTTTAGCCCAAAAAATGGAGTACAATACAGTATTTTGTTATTATCTGCTAAAGTTGTTAATATTAGTCGGACCAAATTAAACGGGAGTAGTCGCGTTTCATGAACACTAAACCCTTCTTGCTTGCAGTCTTTAGTTGGTTTCTCAAATCGTCCTCATCAAAAACTTATTAATGTTTAAATTTGAAAAAAAAGTCGAATTTTCGGGCTTTGTTGAGTGACCCAATTTTCGTTACAACCAAGCACAAGCTTTACTCAACAAATCTTAGTGTTTTACAGTCCTCAGTTAAAGGAGAGTATCCCCATATATATTTTGCATAGTAGTTTTGGGAATTGAGATAGTCAATTTTGGCTCTGAATCTGGTGACCTCGCTTTTTTGGTCAATTACCAATTTTGTTACGAGCTGATTGTTTCAGGATTAATATTTTCTTTCAATTTATTTTGATCTTTTGTTTCAATCACAGGCTTCTAGGAAAAGAAAGCCAGGTAAATAAGAATAGTTGCAACAGATATGCAAGCAAAATCTGCTTTTGCGGAGGAAACAACTTGCTTTATCACATTGAGAAAGGAACTTAAGTTTGTACTTTTTCGAATTTCCCATTCAATTTTTGACCAAAACGAGTGATTTTTGGCATAATTTGTTTCTCATAGGACATTCTTTTCTGGAATGGCTGGGTCGCAGTCCTGAAGATAGTCTTCAGAACAGTTATTCAATGTTGAAAGCGGAAAAACAAAATTTTTTCTCAAATTTTATGGCTTAGTGGTGTTTTGGGCAATTGAACAAGTTTTTGGGCGTGCGTTTTGTGTTTTCTAGACACTATTTAAGTTGTTGAAGCTAATTGTATCAAATAATCAGATTAATTCAACAATTTTTCTTTTTTCACGATTTCATCAAATTTCTGTGGATGTTGTTTTATGTAAAAACACACAAAACATCATAACCTTCATGGTGAGGTGGGAAATTTTTTCCCACCTCACGATGAAGGTTTGCCTTGACCTAGAACGTGGAAGTGGACCAGAATTACACCCACAAATACGCCGGGAACGCTGTTTCACGTTGTTTTACGTCGGTTCCGGAGATCTGGGGCTTCGATTTTAGCCCAAAAAAATGGGGTACAGAACAGTATTTTGTTAATATCTGCTAAAGTACTGGACCAAATTAAACGGGAGTGGTCGCATTTTGTTGGCAATGAACCCGTCTTGCTTGCAGTGTTTGGTTAATTTCTCAAATCGTCCTAATCAAAAAGTTATTAATGTTTAAAGTTGAAAAAAGTCGAATTTTTGGGCTATCTTGAGTGACCCAAATTTCGGTACAACAAAACCCGCGATTTACCCAACAAATGTTAGTGTTTTAGAATCCTCTGTTAGTGGGGAGTATCCCCATATATATTTTCCACCTACTTTTTACCCTACCTACTTTTTGCTATAACTTCTTCTAGACTGCACCGATTGGGCTCATTTTTTAATATAATGCGTATCTCAAGCAGTGCTACAAACTTGTTTAAGCGGGTTTATTTTTGTTGCGCCGTTTTAGAGAAAATGGCCAGTAAACTTGGCCTTGGTTTTAGCCCCAGAAGCGGTTGACACCCTCCGGTTGACACCATTGACACCTTGAAGCTTTGAACTGTATTACAAAAATTAGTGTTTTGAACAGCCCGTTTAATGTAGGTTCCGAATATGTATACTTTATATAGCGGTTTCTCAAGTTTAGATCTTCAATTTTGGCTCTGCAGCCGGAGTACTCTGCTTTTTTGGTCATTTGGTACGGTACCTTTACTTTGCAATAACTCGTTGTAGAGTGAACCGATTTTGATGAAACTTTTTTTGTTAAACCCAGCTTGAGCTAAGCTTTGTTTTGATATAGGTGTCGTTTCGTTTCGATCAGCCGTTTTCGAGAAATTGGCCAGGACAGGTACCCAATTTTTTACCTGCTGAAGCAGGGTACCGGTACCTACAGAGCTCTGTCACATCACCTATAATGCGATTTAAAGCTTGTTTATTGGCCCGTTAGATTCGCCTGATAATGTGAATTGTTGCCATATATATTTTACATGTCGTTTTATGTAGTTCAGAAGGTCAATTTTAGCTCTGAATGTGGTGTGTCATCTCATCTAAGGTCATTTGGTACGGTACCTATTTTTTGCTATAACTCCTCGAAGAGTGCACCGATTGGGCTCATTTTTTAATATGATGCGTATCTCAAGCAGTGCCTCAAACTGTACCAAGGGCGTTTTTTTTTGTTCAGCCGTTTCCGAGAAATTGGCCAGGAAATTTGACCTCAGTTTTGACCTACTGAGGAGAGAAACACTACCATGAATACAATATTAAACTTGTTATGTGTTGAATTTAGTGTGTCAGATTCCTGTGTTAATGTGGCGTGTCCCAATATATATTTTGCAGGTGGTTATAATTGAGTGGTTATTGTTATAGTACCAAAATTTTTTTTATATTTATATACTATTATTCTAAGCTGAGGGCCTCGGGCCCCCATGAGGTGCACACCCCCCCCTGCCCCGTTGAGACGCCGGTTAGTCGGTTTCCCCCCCGCTGGGATTTTGTGCACCTCATGTTGGGGACGTATCCCATGTGTATCTAAAGTGTAGGAGAAAAAGAATTTTTGCTATAGCTTGCCTAGAAAAAAGTTAGTTTTTCATTCGGAAATTTGCTATTATTTCAAATAAATAATTTGGATCTTTTCCGTTTTTGCCCCCCCCAGTACGTTATGCTCCCCCCTGAGCACGTGTCATTACATAGTAAAGCATTATGTAAAAATATTGCACGTGCATCTGGGGGTTGCAACTACTACTACTACTACTACTACTACTACTACTACTAAACTGGGGGGGCACAAACGGAAAAGATCCAATAATTTTAAAAATAGGTATTTTTTATCGGGTCAAGGAGTTGTCCAAATTGAACCAAACTCGGTATCGAGTATCCCATGGGTAACTAGATTGTAAAACAAAAAGAATTTTTGGTATAGCTTGCCTAGGAAAAAAGTTAGTTTTCCATACGGAAATTTGCTATTATTTCAAATAAATAATTTTAAAAATAGGTCTTTTTCATCGGGTCAAGGAGTTGTCCAAATGGAACCAAACTCGGTATCGAGTATCCCATGGGTAACTAGATTGTAAAACAAAAAGAATTTTTGGTATAGCTTGCCTAGGAAAAAAGTTAGTTTTTCATACGGAAATTTGCTATTATTTCAAATAAATAATTTTAAAAATAGGTCTTTTTCATCGGGTCAAGGAGTTGTCCAAATGGAACCAAACTCGGTATCAAGTATCCCATGGGTAACTAGATTGTAAAACAAAAAGAATTTTTGGTATAGCTTGCCTAGGAAAAAAGTTAGTTTTTCATACGGAAATTTGCAATTATTTCAAATTGAGTAATTTTGAATATTTTTAAAAATAGGTCTTTTTGATTAGGTCATAGAGTGGTCGAAAGTGAACCAAACTCGGTATGCAGCTTCCCCTGTGTAGGTAGAGTGTAGGAGATAAAGAATTTTTGGTATAGCTTGCCTAGGAAAAAAGTTAGTTTTTCATACGGAAATTTGCTATTATTTCAAATAAATAATTTTAAAAATAGGTCTTTTTCATCGGGTCAAGGAGTTGTCCAAATGGAACCAAACTCGGTATCGAGTGTCCCATGGGTAACTAGATTGTAAAACAAAAAGAATTTTTGGTATAGCTTGCCTAGGAAAAAAGTTAGTTTTTCATACGGAAATTTGCTATTATTTCAAATAAATAATTTTAAAAACAGGTCTTTTTCATCGGGTCAAGGAGTTGTCCAAATGGAACCAAACTCGGTATCGGGTATCCCATGGGCAACTAGATTGTAAAACAAAAAGAGTTTTTGGTATAGCTTGCCTAGGAAAAAAGTTAGTTTTTCATACGGAAATTTGCTATTATTTCAAATTGAGTAATTTTGAATAATTTTAAAAATAGGTCTTTTTGATTAGGTCATAGAGTGGTCGAAAGTGAACCAAACTCGGTATGCAGTTTCCCTTGTGTAGGTGAGTGTAGGAGATAAAGAATTTTTGGTATAGCTTGCCTAGGAAAAAAGTTAGTTTTTCATACGGAAATTTGCTATTATTTCAAATAAATAATTTTAAAAATAGGTCTTTTTCATCGGGTCAAGAAGTTGTCCAAATCGAACCAACCTCGGTATCGAGTATCCCATGGGTAATTAGATTGTAAAACAAAAAGAATTTTTGGTATAGCTTGCCTAGGAAAAAAGTTAGTTTTTCATTCGGAAATTTGCTATTATTTCAAATAAATAATTTTAAAAATAGGTATTTTTCATCGGGTCAAGGAGTTGTCCAAATCGAACCAAACTCGGTATCGAGTATCCCATGGGTAACTTGACTGTAAAACAAAAAGAATTTTTGGTATAGCTTGCCTAGGAAAAAAGTTAGTTTTTCATACGAAAATTTGCTATTATTTCAAATAAATAATTTTAAAAATAGGTCTTTTTCATCGGGTCAAGGAGTTGTCCAAATGGAACCAAACTCGGTATCGAGTATCCCATGGGTAACTAGATTGTAAAAAAAAGAATTTTTGGTATAGCTTGCCTAGGAAAAAAGTTAGTTTTTCATACGGAAATTTGCTATTATTTCAAATTGAGTAATTTTGAATATTTTTAAAAATAGGTCTTTTTGATTAGGTCATAGAGTGGTCGAAACTGAACCAAACTCGGTATGCAGTTTCCCCTGTGTAGGTAGAGTGTAGGAGATAAAGAATTTTTGGTATAGCTTGCCTAGGAAAAAAGTTAGTTTTTCATACGGAAATTTGCTATTATTTCAAATAAATAATTTTAAAAATAGGTCTTTTTCATCGGGTCAAGGAGTTGTCCTAATGGAACCAAACTCGGTATCGAAGATCCCATGAGTAACTAGATTGTAAAACAAAAAGAATTTTTGGTATAGCTTGCCTAGGAAAAAAGTTAGTTTTTCATACGGAAATTTGCTATTATTTCAAATAAGTAATTTTGAATACTTTTAAAAGTAGGTCTTTTTGATTAGGTCATAGAGTGGTCGAAAGTGAACCAAACTCGGTATGCAGTTTCTCCTGTTTAGGTAGAGTGTATGAGATAAAGAATTTTTGGAATAGCTTGCCTAGGAAAAAAGTTAGTTTTTCAATCGGAAATTTTGAGTTATTCGCTTATTCTATTTTCAAAAATATAGAAATTTCATCGGGTCAAGGAGTTGTCCAAATCAAACCAAACTCGGTATCGAGTATCCCATGGGTAACTAAATTGTAAAACAAAAAGAATTTTCGGAATAGCTTGCCTAGGAAAAAAGTTATTTTTTCAATCGGAAATTTTGAGTTATTCGCTTATTCTATTTTCAAAAATATAGAAATTTCATCGGGTCAAGGAGATGTCCAAATCGAACCAAATTCGGTATCGAGTATCCCATGGGTAACTAGATTGTAAAACAAAAAGAATTTTTGGAATAGCTTGCCTAGGAAAAAAGTTAGTTTTTCAATCGGAAATTTTGAGTTAATCGCTTATTCTATTTTCAAAAATATAGAAATTTCATCGGGTCAAGGAGTTGTCCAAATCGAACCAAACTCGGTATCGAGTATCTCATGGGTAACTAGATTGTAAAACAAAAAGAACTTTTGGAATAGCTTGCCTAGGAAAAAAGTTAGTTTTTCATACGGAAATTTGCTATTATTTCAAATAAGTAATTTTGAATACTTTTAAAAGTAGGTCTTTTTGATTAGGTCATAGAGTGGTCGAAAGTGAACCAAACTCGGTATGCAGTTTCTCCTGTTTAGGTAGAGTGTAGGAGATAAAGAATTTTTGGAATAGCTTGCCTAGGAAAAAAGTTAGTTTTTCAATCGGAAATTTTGAGTTATTCGCTTATTCTATTTTCAAAAATATAGAAATTTCATCGGGTCAAGGAGTTGTCCAAATCAAACCAAACTCGGAATCGAGTATCCCATGGGTAACTAAATTGTAAAACAAAAAGAATTTTCGGAATAGCTTGCCTAGGAAAAAAGTTATTTTTTCAATCGGAAATTTTGAGTTATTCGCTTATTCTATTTTCAAAAATATAGAAATTTCATCGGGTCAAGGAGATGTCCAAATCGAACCAAATTCGGTATCGAGTATCCCATGGGTAACTAGATTGTAAAACAAAAAGAATTTTTGGAATAGCTTGCCTAGGAAAAAAGTTAGTTTTTCAATCGGAAATTTTGAGTTAATCGCTTATTCTATTTTCAAAAATATAGAAATTTCATCGGGTCAAGGAGTTGTCCAAATCGAACCAAACTCGGTATCGAGTATCTCATGGGTAACTAGATTGTAAAACAAAAAGAACTTTTGGAATAGCTTGCCTAGGAAAAAAGTTAGTTTTTCAATCGGAAATTTTGACTTATTCGCTTATTCTATTTTCAAAAATATAGAAATTTTATCGGGTCAAGGAGATGTCCAAATCGAACCAAATTCGGTATCGAGTATCCCATGGGTAACTAGATTGTAAAACAAAAAGATTTTTTGGAATAGCTTGCCTAGGAAAAAAGTTAGTTTTTCAATCGGAAATTTTGAGTTATTCGCTTATTCTATTTTCAAAAATATAGAAATTTCATCGGGTCAAGGAGTTGTCCAAATCGAACCAAACTCGGTATCGAGTATCCCATGGGTAACTAGATTGTAAAACAAAAAGAATTTTTGGTATAGCTTGCCTAGGAAAAAAGTTAGTTTTTCATACGAAAATTTGCTATTATTTCAAATAAATAATTTTAAAAATAGGTCTTTTTCATCGGGTCAAGGAGTTGTCCAAATGGAACCAAACTCGGTATCGAGTATCCCATGGGTAACTAGATTGTAAAAAAAAGAATTTTTGGTATAGCTTGCCTAGGAAAAAAGTTAGTTTTTCATACGGAAATTTGCTATTATTTCAAATTGAGTAATTTTGAATATTTTTAAAAATAGGTCTTTTTGATTAGGTCATAGAGTGGTCGAAACTGAACCAAACTCGGTATGCAGTTTCCCCTGTGTAGGTAGAGTGTAGGAGATAAAGAATTTTTGGTATAGCTTGCCTAGGAAAAAAGTTAGTTTTTCATACGGAAATTTGCTATTATTTCAAATAAATAATTTTAAAAATAGGTCTTTTTCATCGGGTCAAGGAGTTGTCCTAATGGAACCAAACTCGGTATCGAAGATCCCATGAGTAACTAGATTGTAAAACAAAAAGAATTTTTGGTATAGCTTGCCTAGGAAAAAAGTTAGTTTTTCATACGGAAATTTGCTATTATTTCAAATAAGTAATTTTGAATACTTTTAAAAGTAGGTCTTTTTGATTAGGTCATAGAGTGGTCGAAAGTGAACCAAACTCGGTATGCAGTTTCTCCTGTTTAGGTAGAGTGTATGAGATAAAGAATTTTTGGAATAGCTTGCCTAGGAAAAAAGTTAGTTTTTCAATCGGAAATTTTGAGTTATTCGCTTATTCTATTTTCAAAAATATAGAAATTTCATCGGGTCAAGGAGTTGTCCAAATCAAACCAAACTCGGTATCGAGTATCCCATGGGTAACTAAATTGTAAAACAAAAAGAATTTTCGGAATAGCTTGCCTAGGAAAAAAGTTATTTTTTCAATCGGAAATTTTGAGTTATTCGCTTATTCTATTTTCAAAAATATAGAAATTTCATCGGGTCAAGGAGATGTCCAAATCGAACCAAATTCGGTATCGAGTATCCCATGGGTAACTAGATTGTAAAACAAAAAGAATTTTTGGAATAGCTTGCCTAGGAAAAAAGTTAGTTTTTCAATCGGAAATTTTGAGTTAATCGCTTATTCTATTTTCAAAAATATAGAAATTTCATCGGGTCAAGGAGTTGTCCAAATCGAACCAAACTCGGTATCGAGTATCTCATGGGTAACTAGATTGTAAAACAAAAAGAACTTTTGGAATAGCTTGCCTAGGAAAAAAGTTAGTTTTTCATACGGAAATTTGCTATTATTTCAAATAAGTAATTTTGAATACTTTTAAAAGTAGGTCTTTTTGATTAGGTCATAGAGTGGTCGAAAGTGAACCAAACTCGGTATGCAGTTTCTCCTGTTTAGGTAGAGTGTAGGAGATAAAGAATTTTTGGAATAGCTTGCCTAGGAAAAAAGTTAGTTTTTCAATCGGAAATTTTGAGTTATTCGCTTATTCTATTTTCAAAAATATAGAAATTTCATCGGGTCAAGGAGTTGTCCAAATCAAACCAAACTCGGTATCGAGTATCCCATGGGTAACTAAATTGTAAAACAAAAAGAATTTTCGGAATAGCTTGCCTAGGAAAAAAGTTATTTTTTCAATCGGAAATTTTGAGTTATTCGCTTATTCTATTTTCAAAAATATAGAAATTTCATCGGGTCAAGGAGATGTCCAAATCGAACCAAATTCGGTATCGAGTATCCCATGGGTAACTAGATTGTAAAACAAAAAGAATTTTTGGAATAGCTTGCCTAGGAAAAAAGTTAGTTTTTCAATCGGAAATTTTGAGTTAATCGCTTATTCTATTTTCAAAAATATAGAAATTTCATCGGGTCAAGGAGTTGTCCAAATCGAACCAAACTCGGTATCGAGTATCTCATGGGTAACTAGATTGTAAAACAAAAAGAACTTTTGGAATAGCTTGCCTAGGAAAAAAGTTAGTTTTTCAATCGGAAATTTTGACTTATTCGCTTATTCTATTTTCAAAAATATAGAAATTTTATCGGGTCAAGGAGATGTCCAAATCGAACCAAATTCGGTATCGAGTATCCCATGGGTAACTAGATTGTAAAACAAAAAGAATTTTTGGAATAACTTGCCTAGGAAAAAAGTTAGTTTTTCAATCGGAAATTTTGAGTTAATCGCTTATTCTATTTTCAAAAATATAGAAATTTCATCGGGTCAAGGAGTTGTCCAAATCGAACCAAACTCGGTATCGAGTATCTCATGGGTAACTAGATTGTAAAACAAAAAGAACTTTTGGAATAGCTTGCCTAGGAAAAAGTTAGTTTTTCAATCGGAAATTTTGACTTATTCGCTTATTCTATTTTCAAAAATATAGAAATTTCATCGGGTCAAGGAATTTATGTGTTTGAATTTTTTGTTGTTTTTTTCAGCTTAAGTTATGAGTTCTTCTTTGCTCTCAACTTACAAAATTCCAAAGATGAATCCAGGAGATTGCAAGGAGGAATGCCATCCTGTCAAAAATGTAAAAAAAAAATTAAAATGTATTAATTCAAAAAGAATGATCCGCCTTACGTTCCTAGAAAAAAAGCTTATTCGCTTATTCTATTTTCAAAACTATAGAAATTTTATCGGGTCAAGGAGTTGTTCAAATCGAACCAAACTGGGTATGGAGTATCCCATGTGTACCTAGATTATAAAACAAAAAGAATTTTTGCTATAGCTTGCCTAGAAAAAAAGTTAGTTTTTCATACGGAAATTTGCCAATTTCGCGAAAAACGAATATTAAAAATAGGTCTTTTTCATTGGGTCAAGGAGTTGTTCAAAGTGAATCAAATTGATATCCCAGACTACCAGTACTATTTAGGTTGTAATGCAAAAAGAACGGTCCGCCTAACTTTCCTAGAAAAAAACTTCGTATCTCAATCGGAAATATCGACTTATTCGCTTATTCTATTTTCAAAACTATAGAAATTTTATCGGGTCAAGGAGTTGTTCAAATCGAACCAAACTGGGTATGGAGTATCTCATGTGTACCTAGATTATAAAACAAAAAGAATTTTTGCTATAGCTTGCCTAGAAAAAAAATTAGTTTTTCATACGGAAATTTGCGAATTTCGCGAATAACGAATATTAAAAATAGGTCTTTTTCATCGGGTCAAGGAGTTGTTCAAAGTGAACCAAATTGATATCCCAGACTGCCAGTACTATTTAGATTGTAATGCGAAAAGAATGGTCCGCTTAAAGTTCCTAGAAAAAAATTTAGTTTTTCAATCGGAAATTTGCGAATTTCGCGAATAACGAATTTTAAAAATAGGTCTTTTTCATCGGGTCAAGGAGTTGTTCAAAGTGAACCAAATTGATTTCCATGACTACCAGTACTATTTAAAATCTAATGCGAAAAGAATGGTCCGCTTAACGTTCCTAGAAAAAAAGTTAGTTTTTCAATCGGAAATTTGCGAATTTCGCGAATAACAAATTTTAAAAATAGGTCTTTTTCATCGGGTCAAGGAGTTGTTCAAAGTGAACCAAATTGATATCCCAGACTACCAGTACTATTTAAGTTGTAATGCAAAAAGAACGGTCCGCCTAACTTTCCTAGAAAAAAACTTCGTATCTCAATCGGAAATATCGACTTATTCGCTTATTCTATTTTCAAAACTATAGAAATTTTATCGGGTCAAGAAGTTGTTCAAATCGAACCAAACTGGGTATGGAGTATCTCATGTGTACCTAGATTATAAAACAAAATATTTTTTGCTATAGCTTGTCTAGGAAAAAAGTTGAAAAAGCTTGTCTAGGAAAAAATGTAAAAAAAAAATTAAAATGTATTAAAAAATTGAGAGGGGTGCCTCAATGCCAACGGGTAATAGTTCGGGAAACAACCAGATTTTCCCGTTGGCATTGGTTGAGGGCTTTTGGATTTTTTGACTATAATTCAAAAAGAATGATCCGCCTTACGTTCCTAGAAAAAAAGCTTATTCGCTTATTCTATTTTCAAAACTATAGAAATTTTATCGGGTCAAGGAGTTGTTCAAATTGAACCAAACTGGGTATGGAGTATCCCATGTGTACCTAGATTATAAAACAAAAAGAATTTTTGCTATAGCTTGCCTAGAAAAAAAGTTAGTTTTTCATACGGAAATTTGCGAATTTCGCGAATAGCGAATATTAAAAATAGGTCTTTTTCATCGGGTCAAGGAGTTGTTCAAAGTGAACCAAATTGATATCCCAGACTACCAGTACTATTTAGATTGTAATGCGAAAAGAATGGTCCGCTTAAAGTTCCTAGAAAAAAAGTTAGTTTTTCAATCGGAAATTTGCGAATTTCGCGAATAACGAATTTTAAAAATAGGTCTTTTTCATCGGGTCAAGGAGTTGTTCAAAGTGAACCAAATTGATTTCCCAGACTACCAGTACTATTTAAATTGTAATGCGAAAAGAATGGTCCGCTTAACGTTCCTAGAAAAAAGTTAGTTTTTCAATCGGAAATTTGCGAATTTCGCGAATAACGAATTTTAAAATTAGGTCTTTTTCATCGGGTCAAGGAGTTGTTCAAAGTGAACCAAATTGATATCCTAGACTACCAGTACTATTTAGGTTGTAATGCAAAATGAACGGTCCGCCTAACTTTCCTAGAAAAAAACTTCGTATCTCAATCGGAAATATTGACTTATTCGCTTATTCTATTTTCAAAACTGTAGAAATTTTATCGGGTCAAGGAGTTGTTCAAATCGAACCAAACGGGGTATGGAGTATCTCATGTGTACCTAGATTATAAAACAAAATAATTTTTGCTATAGCTTGTCTAGGAAAAAAGTTGAAAAAGCTTGTCTAGGAAAAAATGTAAAAAAAAATTAAAATGTATTAAAAAATTGAGAGGGGTGCCTCAATGCCAACGGGTAATAGTTCGGGAAACAACCAGATTTTCCCGTTGGCATTGGTTGAGGGCTTTGGGATTTTTTGACTATAATTCAAAAAGAATGATCCGCCTTACGTTCCTAGAAAAAAAGCTTATTCGCTTATTCTATTTTCAAAACTATAGAAATTTTATCGGGTCAAGGAGTTGTTCAAATCGAACCAAACTGGGTATGGAGTATCCCATGTGTACCTAGATTATAAAACAAAAAGAATTTTTGCTATAGCTTGCCTAGAAAAAAGTTAGTTTTTCATACGAAAATTTGCGAATTTCGCGAATAACGAATATTAAAAATAGGTCTTTTTCATCGGGTCAAGGAGTTGTTCAAAGTGAACCAAATTGATTTCCCAGACTACCAGTACTATTTAAATTGTAATGCGAAAAGAATGGTCCGCTTAACGTTCCTAGAAAAAAAGTTAGTTTTTCAATCGGAAATTTGCGAATTTCGCGAATAACGAATTTTAAAATTAGGTCTTTTTCATCGGGTCAAGGAGTTGTTCAAAGTGAACCAAATTGATTTCCCAGACTACCAGTACTATTTAAATTGTAATGCGAAAGAATGGTCCGCTTAACGTTCCTAGAAAAAAGTTAGTTTTTCAATCGGAAATTTGCGAATTTCGCGAATAACGAATTTTAAAATTAGGTCTTTTTCATCGGGTCAAGGAGTTGTTCAAAGTGAACCAAATTGATATCCTAGACTACCAGTACTATTTAGGTTGTAATGCAAAATGAACGGTCCGCCTAACTTTCCTAGAAAAAAAACTTCGTATCTGAATCGGAATTATTGACTTATTCGCTTATTCTATTTTCAAAACTGTAGAAATTTTATCGGGTCAAGGAGTTGTTCAAATCGAACCAAACTGGGTATGGAGTATCTCATGTGTACCTAGATTATAAAACAAAATAATTTTTGCTATAGCTTGTCTAGGAAAAAAGTTGAAAAAGCTTGTCTAGGAAAAAATGTAAAAAAAAATTAAAATGTATTAAAAAATTGAGAGGGGTGCCTCAATGCCAACGGGTAATAGTTCGGGAAACAACCAGATTTTCCCGTTGGCATTGGTTGAGGGCTTTTGGATTTTTTGACTATAATTCAAAAAGAATGATCCGCCTTACGTTCCTAGAAAAAAAGCTTATTCGCTTATTCTATTTTCAAAACTATAGAAATTTTATCGGGTCAAGGAGTTGTTCAAATCGAACCAAACTGGGTATGGAGTATCCCATGTGTACCTAGATTATAAAACAAAAAGAATTTTTGCTATAGCTTGCCTAGAAAAAAAGTTACTTTTTCATACGGAAATTTGCGAATTTCGCGAATAACGAATTTTAAAAATAGGTCTTTTTCATCGGGTCAAGGAGTTGTTCAAAGTGAACCAAATTGATTTCCCAGACTACCAGTACTATTTAAATTGTAATGCGAAAAGAATGGTCCGCTTAACGTTCCTAGAAAAAAGTTAGTTTTTCAATCGGAAATTTGCGAATTTCGCGAATAACAAATTTTAAAATTAGGTCTTTTTCATCGGGTCAAGGAGTTGTTCAAAGTGAACCAAATTGATATCCTAGACTACCAGTACTATTTAGGTTGTAATGCAAAATGAACGGTCCGCCTAACTTTCCTAGAAAAAAACTTCGTATCTCAATCGGAAATATTGACTTATTCG
The DNA here is from genome assembly GCF_964194025.1 of Convolutriloba macropyga. Lineage (NCBI taxonomy): Eukaryota > Metazoa > Xenacoelomorpha > Acoela > Convolutidae > Convolutriloba > Convolutriloba macropyga. The sequence goes on along the minus strand of NC_134480.1, from coordinate 26,058,988 downwards.
CTTATTCTATTTTCAAAACTGTAGAAATTTTATCGGGTCAAGGAGTTGTTCAAATCGAACCAAACGGGGTATGGAGTATCTCATGTGTACCTAGATTATAAAACAAAATAATTTTTGCTATAGCTTGTCTAGGAAAAAAGTTGAAAAAGCTTGTCTAGGAAAAAATGTAAAAAAAAATTAAAATGTATTAAAAAATTGAGAGGGGTGCCTCAATGCCAACGGGTAATAGTTCGGGAAACAACCAGATTTTCCCGTTGGCATTGGTTGAGGGCTTTTGGATTTTTTGACTATAATTCAAAAAGAATGATCCGCCTTACGTTCCTAGAAAAAAAGCTTATTCGCTTATTCTATTTTCAAAACTATAGAAATTTTATCGGGTCAAGGAGTTGTTCAAATCGAACCAAACTGGGTATGGAGTATCCCATGTGTACCTAGATTATAAAACAAAAAGAATTTTTGCTATAGCTTGCCTAGAAAAAAAGTTAGTTTTTCATACGGAAATTTGCGAATTTCGCGAATAACGAATATTAAAAATAGGTCTTTTTCATCGGGTCAAGGAGTTGTTCTAAGTGAATCAAATTGATATCCCAGACTACCAGTACTATTTAGGTTGTAATGCAAAAAGAACGGTCCGCCTAACTTTCCTAGAAAAAAACTTCGTATCTCAATCGGAAATATCGACTTATTCGCTTATTCTATTTTCAAAACTATAGAAATTTTATCGGGTCAAGGAGTTGTTCAAATCGAACCAAACTGGGTATGGAGTATCTCATGTGTACCTAGATTATAAAACAAAAAGAATTTTTGCTATAGCTTGTCTAGGAAAGAAGTTAGAATTTCATACGGAAATTTGCCTTTATTTCCGAATAATTTGATTAAGTATATTTAAAAATTGGTCTTTTTCATCGGGTCAAGGAGTTGTTCAAAGTGAACCAAAATTATATCCCAGACTACCAGTACTATTTAGGTTGTAATGCAAAAAGAATGGTCCGCCTAACGTTCCTAGAAAAAAGTTAGTTTTTCAATCGGAAATTTTGACTTATTCGCTTATTCTATTTTCAAAAATATAGAAATTTCATCGGGTCAAGGAGTTGTTCAAAGTGAACCAAATTGATATCCCAGACTACCAGTACTATTTAGATTGTAATGCGAAAAAAATGGTCCGCTTAACGTTCCTAGAAAAAAAGTTAGTTTTTCAATCGGAAATTTGCGAATTTCGCGAATAACAAATTTTAAAAATAGGTCTTTTTTATCGGGTCAAGGAGATGTTCAAAGTGAACCAAATTGATATCCCAGACTACCAGTACTATTTAGGTTGTAATGCAAAAAGAATGGTCCGCCTAACGTTCCTAGAAAAAAAGTTAGTTTTTCAATCGGAAATTTTGACTTATTCGCTTATTCTATTTTCAAAACTAAAGAAATTTTATCGGGTCAAGGAGTTGTTCAAATCGAACCAAACTGGGTATGGAGTATCCCATGTGTACCTAGATTATAAAACAAAAAGAATTTTTGGTATAGCTTGCCTAGGAAAAAAGTTAGTTTTTCATACGGAAATTTGCTATTATTTCAAATAAATAATTTTAAAAATAGGTCTTTTTCATCGGGTCAAGGAGTTGTCCAAATGGAACCAAACTCGGTATCGGGTATCCCATGGGCAACTAGATTGTAAAACAAAAAGAGTTTTTGGTATAGCTTGCCTAGGAAAAAAGTTAGTTTTTCATACGGAAATTTGCTATTATTTCAAATTGAGTAATTTTGAATAATTTTAAAAATAGGTCTTTTTGATTAGGTCATAGAGTGGTCGAAAGTGAACCAAACTCGGTATGCAGTTTCCCTTGTGTAGGTGAGTGTAGGAGATAAAGAATTTTTGGTATAGCTTGCCTAGGAAAAAAGTTAGTTTTTCATACGGAAATTTGCTATTATTTCCGAATAATTTTGATTAAGTATATTTAAAAATAGGTCTTTTTCATTGGGTCAAGGAGTTGTTCAAAGAGAACCAAAATGATATCCCAGACTACCAGTACTATTTAGGTTGTAATGCAAAAAGAATGGTCCGCCTAACGTTCCTAGAAAAAAAGTTAGTTTTTCAATCGGAAATTTTGTCTTATTCGCTTATTCTATTTTCAAAAATATTGAAATTTCATCGGGTCAAGGAGTTGTTCAAAGTGAACCAAATTGATATCCCAGACTACCAGTACTATTTAGATTGTAATGCGAAAAGAATGGTCCGCTTAACGTTCCTAGAAAAAAGTTAGTTTTTCAATCGGAAATTTGCGAATTTCGCGAATAACGAATTTTAAAAATAGGTCCTTTTCATCGGGTCAAGGAGTTGTTCAAAGTGAACCAAATTCATATCACAGACTACCAGTACTATTTAGGTTGTAATGCAAAAAGAATGGTTCGCCTAACGTTCCTAGAAAAAAAGTTAGTTTTTCAATCGGAAATTTTGACTTATTCGCTTATTCTATTTTCAAAAATATAGAAATTTCATCGGGTCAAGGAGTTGTTCAAAGTGAACCAAATTGATATCCCAGACTACCAGTACTATTTAGATTGTAATCCGAAAAGAATGGTCCGCTTAACGTTCCTAGAAAATAGTTAGTTTTTCAATCGGAAATTTGCGAATTTCGCGAATAAGGAATTTTAAAAATAGGTCTTTTTCATCGGGTCAAAGAGTTGTTCAAAGTGAACCAAACTGATATCCCAGACTACCAGTAACATTTAAGTTGTAATGCAAAAAGAATAGTCCGCCTATCATTCCTAGAAAAAAACTTCGTGTCTCAATCGGAAATATCGACTTATTCGCTTATTCTATTTTCAAAAAATAGTAAATTTTTATCGGGTCAAAGAGTTGTTCAAAGTTGATATTTGATGACGCATACAAAGTTAGCCAAAATAATGTACCTGACTAGCACTTATATGTAAGTTGTTTTACAGGAGCGTGCTCAGATGGACAAAGAAAACAAAAAGCCCTCGATGAAGAAAGAAAAACGAAAAAACTCATTCAGGAATCCAATTTCTTTCTGTTTCTCAGGATTCAAACCCACTGAGAACGGTTCTTTTGGCCCAGCAAAAAAAGAATTGAAAGCTGCCTACCCTCTGACTCAAAATGTTTCCTTTCTGGGGCTGAGAAAAGACTCAAAAAAGCTACACGGTTGGGTCAATTTTTTGAATCCCAAGGATTGCTCAACGACTTTTTCTCTGATGCAGAAAAACCCAATACACGGGATCAAACCCGAAAAAATGGGAGAAATGCGGGAAGCAGAGTTTGCGGCAAGTCTTTCAAACCCACCCTTTAAGCCTCTCCCGAGGAAGCAACCAGATTTGCAGGATTTTTCAAAAAATGTGCAGGATTTTGATTATAAATGTTTTTAACATTTTCTGAAAAAAAATTGTTCGTATCCAACAGGTTTTTTACTGTTTATCTCTTTCTATGATTACCCTCTGTTCAGTAAATTTTAGGTTTGTAATAAAAAAGTAGTTTTTCGCCTAACGTTTATAGGAAAAAAAAGATCGTATTTCAATCGGAAATTTTGACTTATTCGCTTATTCTATTTTCAAAAATATAGAAATTTTATCGGGTCAAGGAGTTGTTTAAATAGAACCAAACTCGGTATCAAGTATCCCATGGGTAACTAGATTGTAAAACAAAAAGAATTTTTGGAATAGCTTGCCTTGGAAAAAAGTTATTTTTTCAATCGGAAATTTTGAGTTATTCGCTTATTCTATTTTCAAAAATATAGAAATTTCATTGGGTCAAGGAGTTGTCCAAATCAAACCAAACTCGGTATCGAGTATCCCATGGGTAACTAGATTGTAAAACAAAAAGAATTTTTGGTATAGCTTGCCTAGGAAAAAAAGTTAGTTTTTCATTCGGAAATTTGCTATTATTTCAAATAAATAATTTTAAAATTAGGTTTTTTCCATCGGGTCAAGGAGTTGTCCAAATGGAACCAAACTCGGTATCGAGTATCCCATGGGTAACTAGATTGTAAAACAAAAAGATTTTTTGGAATAGCTTGCCTAGGAAAAAAGTTAGTTTTTCAATCGAAAATTTTGAGTTATTCGCTTATTCTATTTTCAAAAATATAGAAATTTCATCGGGTCAAGGAGTTGTCCAAATCGAACCAAACTCGGTATCGAGTATCCCATGGGTAACTAGATTGTAAAACAAAAAGAATTTTTGGTATAGCTTGCCTAGGAAAAAAGTTAGTTTTTCATACGGAAATTTGCTATTATTTCAAATAAGTAATTTTGAATATTTTTAAAAATAGGTCTTTTTGATTAGGTCATAGAGTGATCGAAAGTGAAGCAAACTCGGTATGCAGTTTTCCCTGTGTAGGTAGAGTGTAGGAGATAAAGAATTTTTGCTATAGCTTGCGTAGAAAAAAGTTAGTTTTTCATTCGGAAATTTGCGAATTTCGCGAAAAACGAATTTTAAAAATAGGTCTTTTTCATCGGGTCAAGGAGTTGTTCAAAGTGAACCAAATTGATATCCCAGACTACCAATACTATTTAGGTTGTAATGCAAAAAGAATGGTCCGCCTAACGTTCCTAGAAAAATAGTCAGTTTTTCAATCGGAAATTTGCGAATTTCGCGGATAACGAATTTTAAAAATAGGTCTTTTTCATCGGGTCAAGGAGTTGTCCAAATGGAACCAAACTCGGTATCGAGTATCCCATGGGTAACTAGAGTCTAAAACAAAAAGACTTATTGGTATAGCTTGCCTAGCAAAAAAGTTAGTTTTTCATACGGAAATTCGCTATTATTTCAAATAAGTAATTTTGAATATTTTTCAAAAATAGGTCTTTTTGATTAGGTCATAGAGTGGTCGAAAGTGAACCAAACTCGGTATGCAGTTTCCCCTTTGTAGGCAGAGTGTAGGAGATAAAGAATTTTTGCTATAGCTTGCGTAGAAAAAAGTTAGTTTTTCATACGGAAATTTGCGATTAATTCGAATAATTAATTTTGAAATATAGTATTTTTGATCGGGTCAAGGAGTTGTTCAAAGTGAACCAAATTGATATCCCAGACTACCAGTACTGTTTAGGTTGTAATGCGAAAAGAATGGTCCGCCTAACGTTCCTAGAAAAAAAGTTAGTTTTTCAATCGGAAATATCGACTTATTCGCCTCTTCTATTTTCAAAACTATAGAAATTTTATGGGGTCAAGGAGTTGTTCAAATCGAACCAAAATGGGTATCGAGTATCCCATGGGTAATTATAACTGTAAAACAAAAAGAATTATTGGTATAGCTTGCCTAGCAAAAAAGTTAGTTTTTCATACGGAAATTCGCTTTTATTTCAAATAAGTAATTTTGAACATTTTTAAAAATAGGTCTTTTTGATTAGGTCATAGAGTAGTCGAAAGTGAACCAAACTCGGTATGAGTTTCCCCTGTGTAGGTAGAGTGTAGGAGATAAAGAATTTTTGGTATAGCTTGCCTAGGAAAAAAGATAGTTTTTCATACGGAAATTTTGAGTTATTCGCTTATTCTATTTTCAAAAATAAAGAAATTTCATCGGGTCAAGGAGTTGTCCAAATCAAACCAAACTCGGTATCGAGTATCCCATGGGTAACTAGATTGTAAAACGAAAAAAAAAATTTTGGTATAGCTTGCGTAGGAAAAAAGCTAGTTTTTCATTCGGAAATTTTGACTTATTCGCTTATTCTATTTTCAAAAATATAGAAATTTCATCGGGTCAAGGAGTTGTTCAAAGTGAACCAAATTTATAGCCCAGACTACCAGTACTATTTAGATTGTAATGCGAAAAGATTGGTCCGCTTAACGTTCCTAGAAAAAAAGTTAGTTTTTCATACGGAAAATCGCTTTTATTTCAAATAAGTAATTTTGAATATTTTTAAAAATAGGTCTTTTTGATTAGGTCATAGAGTGGTCGAAAGTGAACCAAACTCGGTATGCAGTTTCCCCTGTGTAGGTAGAGTGTAGGATATAAAGAATTTTTGGTATAGCTTGCCTAGGAAAAAAGTTAGTTTTTCATACGGAAATTTTGACTTATTCGCTTATTCTATTTTCAAAAATATAGAAATTTCATCGGGTCAAGGAGTTGTTCAAAGTGAACCAAACTGATATCCCAGACTACCAGTACTATTTAGGTTGTAATGCAAAAAGAATGGTCCGCCTAACATTCCTAGAAAAAAAGTTAGTTTTTCATTGGGAAATTTGCGAATTTCGCGAATAACGAATTTTAAAAATAGGTCTTTATCATCGGGTCAAGGAGTTGTTCAATGTGAACCACTCTGATATCCCAGACTACCAGTACTATTTAGGTTGTAATGCAAAAAGAATGGTCCGCCTAACGTTCCTAGAAAAAAAGTTAGTTTTTCAATCGGAAATTTGCGAATTTCGCGAATAACTAATTTTAAAAATAGGTCTTTTTCATCGGGTCAAGGAGTTGTCCAAATGGAACCAAACTCGGTATCGAGTATCTCATGGGTAACTAGATTGTAAAACAAAAAGAACTTTTGGAATAGCTTGCCTAGGAAAAAAGTTAGTTTTTCAATCGGAAATTTTGACTTATTCGCTTATTCTATTTTCAAAAATATAGAAATTTCATCGGGTCAAGGAGTTGTTCAAAGTGAACCAAACTGATATCCCAGACTACCAGTACTATTTAGGTTGTAATGCAAAAAGAATGGTCCGCCTAACATTCCTAGAAAAAAAGTTAGTTTTTCATTGGGAAATTTGCGAATTTCGCGAATAACGAATTTTAAAAAAAGGTCTTTATCATCGGGTCAAGGAGTTGTTCAGTGTGAACCAATCTGATATCCCAGACTACCAGTACTATTTAGGTTGTAATGCAAAAAGAATGGTCCGCCTAACGTTCCTAGAAAAAAAGTTAGTTTTTCAATCGGAAATTTGCGAATTTCGCGAATAACTAATTTTAAAAATAGGTCTTTTTCATCGGGTCAAGGAGTTGTCCAAATGGAACCAAACTCGGTATCGAGTATCCCATGGGTAACTAGAGTCTAAATTAAAAAGACTTATTGGTATAGCTTGCCTATCAAAAAAGTTAGTTTTTCATACGGAAATTCGCTATTATTTCAAATAAGTAATTTTGAATTTTTTTCAAAAATAGGTCTTTTTGATTAGGTCATAGAGTGGTCGAAAGTGAACCAAACTCGGTATGCAGTTTCCCCTGTGTAGGCAGAGTGTAGGAGATAAAGAATTTTTGCTATAGCTTGCGTAGAAAAAAAGTTAGTTTTTCATACGGATATTTGCGATTAATTCGAATAATTAATTTTGAAATATAGTATTTTTGATCGGGTCAAGGAGTTGTTCAAAGTGAACCAAATTGATATCCCAGACTACCAGTACTGTTTAGGTTGTAATGCGAAAAGAATGGTCCGCCTAACGTTCCTAGAAAAAAAGTTAGTTTTTCAATCGGAAATATCGACTTATTCGCCTCTTCTATTTTCAAAACTATAGAAATTTTATGGGGTCAAGGAGTTGTTCAAATCGAACCAAAATGGGTATCGAGTATCCCATGGGTAATTATAACTGTAAAACAAAAAGAATTATTGGTATAGCTTGCCTAGCAAAAAAGTTAGTTTTTCATACGGAAATTCGCTTTTATTTCAAATAAGTAATTTTGAATTTTTTTCAAAAATAGGTCTCTTTGATTAGGTCATAGAGTGGTCGAAAGTGAACCAAACTCGGTATGCAGTTTCCCCTGTGTAGGCAGAGTGTAGGAGATAAAGAATTTTTGCTATAGCTTGCGTAGAAAAAAAGTTAGTTTTTCATACGGAAATTTGCGATTAATTCGAATAATTAATTTTGAAATATAGTATTTTTGATCGGGTCAAGGAGTTGTTCAAAGTGAACCAAATTGATATCCCAGACTACCAGTACTATTTAGGTTGTAATGCGAAAAGAATGGTCCGCCTAACGTTCCTAGAAAAAAAGTTAGTTTTTCAATCGGAAATATCGACTTATTCGCCTCTTCTATTTTCAAAACTATAGAAATTTTATGGGGTCAAGGAGTTGTTCAAATCGAACCAAAATGGGTATCGAGTATCCCATGGGTAATTAGACTGTAAAACAAAAAGAATTATTGGTATAGCTTGCCTAGCAAAAAAGTTAGTTTTTCATTCGGAAATCCGCTTTTATTTCAAATAAGTAATTTTGAATATTTTTAAAAATAGGTCTTTTTGATTAGGTCATAGAGTGGTCGAAAGTAAACCAAACTCGGTATGCAGTTTCCCCTGTGTAGGTAGAGTGTAGGAGATAAAGAATTTTTGGTATAGCTTGCCTAGGAAAAAAGTTAGTTTTTCATACGGAAATTTTGAGTTATTCGCTTATTCTATTTTCAAAAATATAGAAATTTCATCGGGTCAAGGAGTTGTCCAAATCGAACCAAACTCGGTATCGAGTATCCCATGGGTAACTAGATTGTAAAAAAAAAAATTTTGGTATAGCTTGTCTAGGAAAAAAGTTAGTTTTTCATTCGGAAATTTTGACTTATTCGCTTATTCTATTTTCAAAAATATAGAAATTTCATCGGGTCAAGGAGTTGTTCAAAGTGAACCAAATTGATAGCCCAGACTACCAGTACTATTTAGATTGTAATACGAAAAGAATGGTCCGCTTAACGTTCCTAGAAAAAAAAGTTAGTTTTTCATACGGAAATTCGCTTTTATTTCAAATAAGTAATTTTGAATATTTTTTAAAAATAGGTCTTTTTGATTAGGTCATAGAGTGGTCGACAGTGAACCAAACTCGGTATGCAGTTTCCCCTGTGTAGGTAGAGTGTAGGAGATAAAGAATTTTTGGTATAGCTTGCCTAGGAAAAAAGTTAGTTTTTCATACGGAAATTTTGACTTATTCGCTTATTCTATTTTCAAAAATATAGAAATTTCATCGGGTCAAGGAGTTGTTCAAAGTGAACCAAACTGATAGCCCAGACTACCAGTACTATTTAGATTGTAATGCGAAAAGAATAGTCCGCTTAACGTTCCTAGAAAAAAAGTTAGTTTTTCATACGGAAATTCGCTTTTATTTCAATAAAGTAATTTTGAATATTTTTAAAAATAGGTCTTTTTGATTAGGTCATAGAATGGTCGAAAGTGAACCAAACTCGGTATGCAGTTTTCCCTGTGTAGGTAAAGTGTAGGAGAAAAAGAATTTTTGCTATAGCTTGCGTAGAAAAAAAGTTAGTTTTTCATTGGGAAATTTGCGAATTTCGCGAATAACGAATTTTAAAAATAGGTCTTTTTCATCGGGTCAAGGAGTTGTTCAATGTGAACCAAACTGATATCCCAGACTACCAGTACTATTTAGGTTGTAATGCAAAAAGAACGGTCCGCCTAACTTTCCTAGAAAAAAGTTAGTTTTTCAATCGGAAATTTGCGAATTTCGCGGATAACGAATTTTAAAAATAGGTCTTTTTCATCGGGTCAAGGAGTTGTCCAAATGGAACCAAACTCGATATCGAGTATCCCATGGGTAACTAGATTGTAAAACAAAAAGAATTTTTGGTATAGCTTGCCTAGGAAAAAAGTTAGTTTTTCATACGGAAATTTGCTATTATTTCAAATTGAGTAATTTTGAATATTTTTAAAAATAGGTCTTTTTGATTAGGTCATAGAGTGGTCGAAAGTGAACCAAACTCGGTATGCAGTTTCCCCTGTGTAGGTAGAGTGTAGGTGATAAAGAATTTTTGGTATAGCTTGCCTAGGAAAAAAGTTAGTTTTTCATACGGAAATTTTGAGTTATTCGCTTATTCTATTTTCAAAAATATAGAAATTTCATCGGGTCAAGGAGTTTTCAAATTGAACCAAACTCGGTATCGAGTATCCCATGGGTAACTAGATTGCAAAACAAAAAGAATTTTTGGTATAGCTTGCCTAGGAAAAAAGTTAGTTTTCCATACGGAAATTTGCTATTATTTCAAATAAATAATTTTAAAAATAGGTCTTTTTCATCGGGTCAAGGAGTTGTCCAAATGGAACCAAACTCGGTATCGAGTATCCCATGGGTAACTAGATTGTAAAACAAAAAGATTTTTTGGTATAGCTTGCCCTGGAAAAAAGTTAGTATTTCATACGGAAATTTGCTATTATTTCCGAATAATTTTGATTAAGTATATTTAAAAATAGGTCTTTTTCATCGGGTCAAGGAGTTGTTCAAAGTGAACCAAAATGATATCCCAAACTACCAGTACTATTTAGGTTGTAATGCAAAAAGAACGGTCCGCCTAACTTTCCTAGAAAAAACTTTGTATCTCAATCGGAAATATCGACTTATTCGCTTATTCCGTATTCTTTTTTCAAAAAAATAGTGAAATTTTATGGGGTCAAGGAGTTGTTCAAAGTGAACCAAATTGACATCCCAGACTACCAGTGACATTTAAGTTGTAATGCAAAAAGAATAGTCCGCCTAACATTCCTAGAAAAAAGTTCGTTTTTCAATCGGAAGTTTTGACTTATTCGCTTATTGTATTTTCAAAAATAGAGAAATTTCATCGGGTCAAGGAGTTGTTCAAAGTGAGTTGTTCAATATCGGATCATAGAGTTGAACCGATTTGATGAATTGACATCCCAGGCTGACAGTATTCTGTAGCTTGTAATACAAAAAGAATGGTCTTCCTAACGTTACTAAAAAAGTTTGTTTTTCAACTAGAGAGAAATGGACAAATTTTTCTGTTACTGAGCGCTTTTTTGTTATTCAGTTTTACTTTTTTTGTGAAGATAGCAATTGCGGTGTTTCGTAAGCTGACTTGCGCGGCTGAAAAACTGCATTTGCTATCCTATCAGAAAAAGAAAGGCTGAAAATAAAAAAATTGTATTTTTTAAAGAAATTGTCCTTTCCAAACTTTTTAGCTATTTTTTTATTTTTTCTCGAAATGCTAGACTGTTCTATGTTGATTTTTGACAATTTCTTGATGTGTCTCACATTTATAATGTTCATTGAATTGAATGCTTCGCATAGAAATGTGATATGATGATTTTATTTGTGTTTGCAACTTAGATGACTTAGGTCTGCTTTTTGCTTCTTAAATAGAGCTTTTTTTCTTCAAGTCACTCTAAATTGACATCGTTTTGACCTTATGACCTTCACGACCTATTAATTTTCATGAGTAGATTTCTTAAGATTGATAAAATTAACATGTTTGTTGTAATTGGGTCTAGTAAAGCAAAACCTTTTTCTAAATATCAAAAAAACCTCTCAAAAGTCAACATTTTTCCGAATTTTTGAAGATTTAAAGAATCGTGTTTTTTTTCGGTTTTTTTTTGAAGTTCCCTAGGATAAACTAGTAGTACTAGTATTATGTGGATTTTACAGCAGATCTTTGCCCCGCCAGACGTTTCTACAAACAAAGGAGATATGGCACTTGGAAATATCGACCCTTTCGTTTAGTCTTTCTTCGAAAATAGTGAAGTTCTATGGGATCATAAACCCGTTTATATATCGGACCTTAAAGTTGAACCAATCGTATTGCTCAACTAACAGTGTTGTGTAGTTTGTAACAAAAAAAGTATGGTCTTCCTAACGTTACTAAAAAAATTGTTTTTCAACTAGAAAGAACTGGACAAATTTTTCTGTTACTGAGCACTTTTTTATTATTCAGTTTTACTTTTTTTGTGAAGATAGCAATTGCGGTGCTTCGTAAGCTGACTTGCGCGGCTGAAAAACTGCATTTGCTATCCTATCAGAAAAAGAAAGGCTGAAAACAAAAAAATTGTATTTTTTAAAAGAAATTGTCCTTTCCAAACTTTTTAGCTCATTTTTTATTTTTTCTCGAAATGCTAGACTGTTTTATGTTGATTTTTGACAATTTCTTGACGTTTCTCACAATTATGATGTTCATTGAATTGAATGCTTTGCATAGAAATGTGATTTGAATATTTTATTTATGTTAGCAACTTAAGACTTTGGTCTACTTTTTGCTTCTTTAATAGAGCCTTTTCCGATTAGACCAGATGACCTTCACAACCTATTGTGTAGATCATGAGTAGATGTCTTAAGATTGATAAAACTAACATATTTGTTGTAATTGGGTCTTGTAAAGCAAAACTTCTTAATGTCAAAAAGTGTTCTCTCAAAAATCAACAACTTTCCGAACTTTTAAAGATTTAAAGTATTTTGTTTTTTTCCGGTTTTGATTGCAGTTCCCAAATTTGAACCAGTAGTACTAATAGTATGTAAATTTTGCTGCAAGTTCTTGGTCCGCCTGATATTCTTACAAACAAAAAAGATATATCTTTTGGAAATATAGACTTTTTTGCTTAGTCTTTTCAAAAACAGTGAAGTTCTATCCGATCATTATTATGTAGTTTGTAATACAAAAAGAATGATCTGCTTTACGTTCCTACGAAAAAATGTGTATTTCAACTAGAAAGATCAAGAACAATTTGTCTGCTACTCAGACCTCTATTGTAAATCAGTTTTCTTTTTTTGTAAAGATAGTGATCGCGGTGTTTCGTGAGCTGATTTACGCGGCTGAAAAACTGCATGTGCTATCTTATCAGAAAAAAAGCTAAAAAAAAGTTATATTTTTGAAAGGAATTGTTATTTTTTTAATTTTTGAGCCACTTATTAATTTTTCTTGACATGTTAGATTGGTTTATGTTGGTTGGTGTTTGGTCAATAAAAGTGGTGTCCTATCAATCTCCTTTAGCCTACGAAAAGAGTCTTAGTTTTGTTTCCAGAGTGTTATGGAAAAAGAAAATCACTATGATTGTAGGCGTAAAAGAGGTCGCAGAAGTCGAGAAAGTGTCGTGAAGAGAAAGAAAAAATATCAAGATAAGCAAATTGGTTTTTTAAAGAAGCGGCAAAACCTTTGTGAAGAGGAACTGAACGAAGCAAAAGAGACTATTTCAAGGCTCAATGTGCAAATCTCTCGTTTCAAAGGAAGATCTGGCTTGCAATCAAGAGTCAGTTTTTTAACTGTAATTGTTCTGGCCGTTCCCTTTGTCAGAATTTTTTTGAACATCTGATATCTAGAAAAACTTACTTTCCGTTTTAATATTGGTAAAGTTTTCTTTCGTTTGGAAATAATCTGAGTTTATCTCTTTAACAAAGTTAGAATAATTGTATAAATTGTTTTTTAGAGTGTACTAAACAATGGCAGACCTCAAAGTTTTTGCGTTAAGATGCAATCCGAGAAAAATGAAAACCACGATGGTCGGGTTCAGAGGAGAAACGTTATTAAGCGACTTGCAGCTGTGTCACAATTTAGTGTCAGCAACTTTAAAGTACGACACGAACGCTGCCTGGGTTCTGGATCTTTTGGACAAGTGTAAGCTGGGTCTTTTGGTTTCAAACAAAAAATTCAATGTGTTGTAAAGATCGCTAAAAAAGGAGCAGAAGAAGATTTGATTCTCGAAGGCCGAATTCTTAGAAAAATTTTTGATGAGCCGGTGGACTCTAACCAAATGTTCTTCCCCTTTCTCTACGGTTATCACAACGATGAAAAAGGTCTCGTAATGCAGCGTTTTTTCGGATATTCTGTGAAACAGCACGCTCTCGGAAGTATACAAAATGATTGGATAAAGCGAATAACTGAAATATCGAAAGCACTTATGTTCCTCCATTCTAGAGAAATTCTGCATCTTGACATTCACGCAAGCAATGTTCTGGCCTCACCCGATACTACAAAGCTTATTGACTTCGGTAAAGCAACGTTAGAAGATTTTGCTGTCACTTACAACCTTGATGCTGTGGAACGAGAATTGTATAATAGAAGATATCAGCAAATTGAGTTTGAGCTGAGAAATGAAAAGCTCTGTAAAACTAAAAGGTGCTCCGATGTTTACAGTTTGGGTGCTCTCATTTTATATATTGTTGAAAAATGCCCTATTTCAGTGGACATAAAATGCAGTCTTGAAGTAATAGGTAAAAATTGCTGTGCACCTCGTGCAATTAGAAATTCTTTGGACCTCATTATTATTGAGTTAAATGAACTGTCGCCTTAAGATGAACTGCAATAAAAAAATTCCCGTTGTTGAGAAAATCTGATCTTTAAATTCTGAGTACATCATGTAAACTTTACAGAGCGCAATTTTATAGTTTGGAAGATACAAATTGAGAGAAAATAAAGTTTTCGTTGGTTGCCTTGTATTTGAAGATGTCGTTGGTTATATTGTTTTTGAAGACTAACAAAAGACTCACATTATCTGAGATAGCGTTGGTTAAATGGCTTCTTGTTTAGCATTGCCACTTTACCTGTTTACCATTTAGCAATTTTTCAATCGAATTGGTAATGCTCAATTATCCTAGCTTCTAAATCGCATTTTTTAATCATCACAATTCTTTTGTTTTCAGAAATGAGTGAGCCAAGACGAACAGAGCGTTCAAATAAAGGTTTTTCCTGTTTTGATTGCAGTTCCCAAATTTGAACCAGTAGTACTAATAGTATGTAAATTTTGCTGTAAGTTCTTGGTCCGCCTGATATTCCTACAAACAAAAAAGATATATCTTTTGGAAATATAGACTTTTTTGCTTAGTCTTTTCAAAAACAGTGAAGTTCTATCCGATCATTATTATGTAGTTTGTAATACAAAAAGAATGATCTGCTTTACGTTCCTACGAAAAAATGTGTATTTCAACTAGAAAGATCAAGAACAATTTGTCTGCTACTCAGACCTCTATTGTAAATCAGTTTTCTTTTTTTGTAAAGATAGTGATCGCGGTGTTTCGTGAGCTGATTTACGCGGCTGAAAAACTGCATGTGCTATCTTATCAGAAAAAAAGCTTAAAAAAAAGTTATATTTTTGAAAGGAATTGTTATTTTTTTAATTTTTGAGCCACTTATTAATTTTTCTTGACATGTTAGATTGGTTTATGTTGGTTGGTGTTTGGTCAATAAAAGTGGTGTCCTATCAATCTCCTTTAGCCTACGAAAACAGTCTTAGTTTTGTTTCCAGAGTGTTATGGAAAAAGAAAATCACTATGATTGTAGGCGTAAAAGAGGTCGCAGAAGTCGAGAAAGTGTCGTGAAGAGAAAGAAAAAATATCAAGATAAGCAAATTGGTTTTTTAAAGAAGCGGCAAAACCTTTGTGAAGAGGAACTGAACGAAGCAAAAGAGACTATTTCAAGGCTCAATGTGCAAATCTCTCGTTTCAAAGGAAGATCTGGCTTGCAATCAAGAGTAAGTTTTTTAACTGTAATTGTTCTGGCCGTTCCCTTTGTCAGAATTTTTTTGAACATCTGATATCTAGAAAAACTTTCCGTTTTAATATTGGTAAAGTTTTCTTTCGTTTGGAAATAATCTGAGTTTATCTCTTTAACAAAGTTAGAATAATTGTATAAATTGTTTTTTACAGTGTACTAAACAATGGCAAACCTCAAAGTTTTTGCGTTAAAATGCAATCCGAGAAAAATGAAAACCACGATGGTCGGGTTCAGAGGAGAAACGTTATTAAGCGACTTGCAGCTGTGTCACAATTTAGTGTCAGCAACTTTAAAGTACGACACGAACGCTGCCTGGGTTCTGGATCTTTTGGACAAGTGTACGCTGGGTCTTTTGGTTTCAAACAAAAAATTCAATGTGTTGTAAAGATCGCTAAAAAAGGAGCAGAAGAAGATTTGATTCTCGAAGGCCGAATTCTTAGAAAAATTTTTGATGAGCCGGTGGACTCTAACCAAATGTTCTTCCCCTTTCTCTATGGTTATCACAACGATGAAAAAGGTCTCGTAATGCAGCGTTTTTTCGGATATTCTGTGAAACAGCACGCTCTCGGAAGTATACAAAATGATTGGATAAAGCGAATAACTGAAATATCGAAAGCACTTATGTTCCTCCATTCTAGAGAAATTCTGCATCTTGACATTCACGCAAGCAATGTTCTGGCCTCACCCGATACTACAAAGCTTATTGACTTCGGTAAAGCAACGTTAGAAGATTTTGCTGTCACTTACAACCTTGATGCTGTGGAACGAGAATTGTATAATAGAAGATATCAGCAAATTGAGTTTATGCTGAGAAATGAAAAGCTCTGTAAAACTAAAAGGTGCTCCGATGTTTACAGTTTGGGTGCTCTCATTCTATATATTGTTGAAAAATGCCCTATTTCAGTGGACATAAATTGCAGTCTTGAAGTAATAGGTAAAAATTGCTGTGCACCTCGTGCAATTAGAAATTCTTTGGACCTCATTATTATTGAGTGAAATGAACTGTCGCCTTAAGATGAACTGCAATAAAAAAATTCCCGTTGTTGAGAAAATCTGATCTTTAAATTCTGAGTACATCATGTAAACTTTACAGAGCGCAATTTTATAGTTTGGAAGATACAAATTGAGAGAAAATAAAGTTTTCGTTGGTTGCCTTTTATTTGAAGATTTTCGTTGGTTATCTTGTATTTGAAGACTAACAAAAGACTCACATTATCTGAGATAGCGTTGGTTAAATGGCTTCTTGTTTAGCATTGCCACTTTACCTGTTTACCATTTAGCAATTTTTCAATCGAATTGGTAATGCTAAATTATCCTAGCTTCTAAATCGCATTTTTTAATCATCACAATTCTTTTGTTTTCAGAAATGAGTGAGCCAAGACGAACAGAGCGTTCAAATAAAGGTTTTTCCGGTTTTGATTTCAGTTCCCAAATTTGAACCAGTAGTACTAATAGTATGTAAATTTTGCTGCAAGTTCTTGGTCCGCCTGATATTCCTACAAACAAAAAAGATATATCTTTTGGAAATATAGACTTTTTTGCTTAGTCTTTTCAAAAACAGTGAAGTTCTATCCGATCATTATTATGTAGTTTGTAATACAAAAAGAATGATCTGCTTTACGTTCCTACGAAAAAATGTGCATTTCAACTAGAAAGATCAAGTTACTATTTTTTGCTTATTGTTATTAAGAATATCTGCACAATCCATTAGAGATTTGTAGAAAGCTTTAGAAAATTCTTTGTCGTGTCAAAGCAAAGATAGCTTTTTTTGTTCAGTGATGCGGATCAAAGTGAGGTTGCGTCATTGGAGCGTTACGAAGCGCCAGTCCTCCCTAAGACAAAAGAGATGAAGAACCGCTCTTCTGATTCAAGGAAATCAGCTCCTCCAAACAAAAAGCTGCGTTTCGATGATTCTGTTGATGATAAAGATATCAGGGCACAAGATCCTGTTGTAACATTAGGTGCAATTTCAACTCCGGTAGAGGTAGTTTTTTTTATCATCTAAGCAAGATAACCAAAAATATTTTTTGCAAAAAGTTTGCAAACAATTTTTTAAATCGTTAGAATCAATTTGATTGTGTTAACGGTTCAGTTTTTTTATCTGTTTTCCAATGTTTTTTAGAATACGAAACCAATAATGGAAAGAGCTATGAAAGCCCTTGTTGATGCCTTCGAGACAAAATTCAAAGAGGCTGTGAAGGTGCAGGAGGATCACACACGAAAAATGGCAAAGGAAAATCAGCTGTTGAGCGCCAAGTTAACAACCTTAATTAAGAAAGCGCGTCCTTCTATTGCTTCGTCTGAATCGAAGCCAATACCAAGCCGTGTCGAGGGAGATAGTAATTGGGTTGGAGATCTGGACCTCATGAAACTAGTTCCAGATAGCGGACCTTCTTCTTTTGGGCGAACTGTAGCAGCAGCTGCTTTCGGAGAAGGTGATAAGTGCAAACTAATCAACGAGAGGATTGGTCCTAAATTGTCAAAAAAAGGCGCAAGAACTCCCTGCGATGCTGATCTCGAACAGAAGTTCAGAAATTGCATTGCTCGAAACTTCTCGAATGACATTCAAGCTGCAACCGAGAAGGCGATTTCGGGAGCAAACCAGTATGGACTAGAAATGAGGCAACGTTTCCCTACAAAAATTTTGAAGCGTGATGCCGAAAATATACCACCTACAGTCAATGATTTGAACAACTAAGTCTACTTATGGCTTGTGGAGTCTAAAAGAGGGCAAGGCAATTCGCGCTTAAGCGTTGCCAGACTTTTTTGTACTCAGATTATTTCTATACTTTGATAATCTTGGCTGTCATCAGAACTGCTGATATTGTTTCCTGGCAGTCATCAATTGTGCTGTTGTGAACACATTGAGGAGTTCTCAATTTGCAAAACAAAATGAAAAACTAGTGCTCTCTAACTTATTATACTCAAACAAATTGTCTTCTGCTTCTTTTCACATAGTCGCTTTTTATGCTACCGATGTATTCAATTCTCTTGAAACTGCCCTACAGCTGCATTTATTGCTCCTGTTTATAAAGTTTCTCCTCTCAACTTTTATTATGTTTGTTTTTCGTTGCTTAGTTCAGCTTCAACTCCAGCAGACTTAAAGTTTTTCATACCTAATCAGGATTACCAAACATTTTTGTACCCGGATTCTTACTACTTTATTTTGATAACTTTGGCCTTTATAAAATGTGCTGATATTGTTAATTCGCAGTCATAAATTGTGCTGATGTAAACATATTGAACATTTCTCAATTTGAAAAACAAAATGAGAAAACTAGTGCTATACGTTTTTATACACAAACAAGTTCTGTTCTGATTCTCTCACTATATTTGCTTTTCGTACTGCAAGTTCAGGTCTCTTGAAACTCTCTTAGGGCTGCATTTTTTGCTGTTTCTTAATAGTTCTCAACTTTCACCATGTTTGCTCTCTATCGTTTTATAAATGAAACGTTTCCTAATAATTGATCTTCGTTGCTTCTTTTGACCTAAGTGTTGGGAAATATTCGACAGTGAAGAGGAACACTCAATCTTAAGGTTTCCTTGTCAATTTTTTTTGGAAAAATTGCCTAATCACACCTCGTTTTTTAATTCTGGAACCTAATTACTAGTTAACGAAAATTTTTCCTTTTGTGAAACGTTATCTAGAACTTGTCCTGTCAAATGTTTCACCTTTTCAGACAAATGTCCGAGTCCGACAGGAGCGAAGTGTTCTCTTCAGAAGAGGAAGCTGAAGTGTTCTTTGCAAAATTGCCAGATTCAAAGAGGGTCAAAAGAGCTCGTTTCGAATCCGAGGACGAAGAAAATGAAGCAAACAATTTATCAAAAACGTCAACTTTGAAAAAGAAGAGAGCTTACGTTGAATCTGAAAACGAGGAAGAGTTAATTGAGGCGAGTTTAATCGAAAAAGCTACTGACGCCAGCAATGTAGTAACTCCAAGCGGCGTAAACGTTGCAAGCTCTGAAGTGCCTTCTAATGTTGGTTCTTTGATACACCCAGTAGTCGATTTGTTTATATCTTCAGTTGACACAGTATTGGAAGAGCATAAAAACAACCTTAAGCAGCTTCGCATTAAAGAAAAAGCATCGAATCGCGAGTTTATAGATTCTCTCCACCACTACGTGTTCGGTGAAGGTGCAGCTGCCAGTAACGATCGATCCGCGTCACCAGTAATAGTGAATGGTTTCAATTTAATGGAGCTGCAAGCGGGACCTGAGCCATCGAAATTCGGACGCAAGTTAGGGAAAAAGATGTTCGGAGAAAACTCTGACTGCCTGCTTACTACTCACATGATAGGACATCAACGGTCATTCTCCGAAAGGCGGGAAAAAGTTGACGAGCACCTGGAGGAAGCTTTCGAAAGTTAGGCTTAGGAAATTTTTCATTATATTCATTATATAAGCAAAATTAAGTAAATTTGTTTTCCTGCTAAATCTGAATGCCTAGATTGAAAAAGTTGGAAACAAATTTTACTGGAGCGTTCTGCAGAAAGACCTAAGTGTTCATTTAAAATAACTCTCATTCTATCTAAAATTCTGTGTGATGTATTATCCCGGCTTTGATTTATTGTTTTTGTTTCAGAGGTTGTCAAAGCGAAATATCCAAGACAATCGGAAATTGCCTTTCGTGAAGCCAGAAATGCCGCAAACCAAATGGGCTTAGATCTTAGAAGAAAATGAGATCGTCACTCTCACTGGCAAGATCTCAACCCTTTTCTCTCCAACTCAGCTGCGATTTAATTAATAGGCAATTTTTGATTTGTAATTTTCTGCTGTCAAAGGTGATTTTTTGTGTTTTTAATGTAAACGATAGTTTCTCTAATGAAACAATAACTCTGCCGTCTTCTGTTTGATGTTCATTTGTACACATTCTTTATGTGAGTTTTAAGTCGAGCTGTTATATTGAACTCGTTTTATAAAAAGCTGTTTTGTACAACTAAAACAAAATTGTTTTTGCATATGAATCGACAGGTATAAAGGAGTTCACCATTGAATTTTTTCAGACGAAATGAAATACAAGAACAAAAGCTTAATTTTGGCTCAGTGCGATGCTCAGGTTACATCTTGTTTGGTTCAGCGAGACAATTTACCTGTGTAGTCTATGGTTGATAGAATAAATGAGTCAGAATATTCAGAAAAACTTACCAATAATGCACTTTACAAAAAATTTGATTCTTTGCTGCGACAAAGCTACCTTGAGGCGAAAGAAAACAAGTTCGAGTTTAGGCCGGATAATTTTGGTGGCTATGGTTTGCATTATGTTGGTGAAACTGTACTTAAAGCTTTTCAGTCAAACACTTTAATCTCAAATCTTTGGGCAGCTTTAGAAAAGATTGATACGGAAGATGAAGACAAAATTAAGCCAATCTCAGTTTTCAAGCCGACTGATTTTTGCAATTTGTCACGAATAATGGTCGGCTCTGTCAGGTTCGTGAATCATTCCTGCTTTCCCAATTGCGAGTACGAAGTAAAAGATTGGAAAAACCGTAAATGCGTAAAACTGAAAATAATCCGGGATATCGATCCGGAGAGTGAATTAACGGTTTTTTACGGCGAGTCATATTTTGGAGAGCAGAATAGTGATTGCTTGTGCCCTCATGTTGACAAACACAATAACACTACTACTACTCTTCCTGCAGTTCAAATTTATCTAAAACCCCAGCAAAAAACAGTTGAAGCCAATTTAAGGTCTCGATTTATCAGAAAAACAAGAAGAAATTTTGTGGGATTTGATTGCAAGCGAATGCGAGCTCGAACAGAATTAAGGGCGTTCGATTCCGACAGTTCAGATGCAGAGACCTCTTCAGACTTTTCAGTAGAGACCACACAATCTGTTGAACTTTTGTCCGATGCAGATAACAGGCAATTAGCAGCGTACAATCAGATTTCTTCACCGCAAATTGTTCACCCACCCCTGCCTTTCATTGACGATGTGTCGACCATAAACGCTGATATGGACGACGCAAGTGTCTCGTCTGCCGACTGTTCTTGTTCAAACGATCTCGAGCCTGCTTCAGATGCCAACTTCAGGCTTTGCGTCAATGCTATCACAGCAAAGCACGGCACATCTGATGCGGAAGCGAGGGACTGGGTCAAATTGGTAAAAATTGTGAGTTTTCGCGATGATCTTCCCAGCTTCAAGACCATAAAAAAACAATTTCATATAAATAAACTTGCGCTTTCGGCAGTCGTGAAAAAGAATGGCGATGGCGAATTTATCAAGTTGAATTTTGTTGAAGAGCTACAAACTTTATTGAAAGATAACATTAATCTCTTTTATTCGAACCACGAGAAGCACAGTGATTTGCAGCTACCTTCAGCTTTTAACTTTGCCACAAAAACTATCGATGTGTTCCTCATTATGAACTCAGATGGTGTAGTCGTCGAGTAAATCGTTGTGGCCTGTATGGTTTGCGATAGCTCTTTTCCCAACCGTGAAAAGGTCTCTCTTCGAAAATATTGTTCTAGCTGCATTGTGGTTTGGTAACAACAAGCCTTCATGGGACGAGGTGTTTCACGTAAGTTTTTCTCTAATACATATATATAAAAACGAAAAGTTTATTATGACATTTTTTCAGGTCATAAAGAACGATCTGCAAACTGATTTTTCCGTAAAGTTTCAAAGCCATGTCTTCACTGTGAGATATCGGGTTGTACTTCTGGTGTCAGATATGCCAGCAACCGCATCTATGCTGAATATGCATCATCATCTCGCCACCTATGGTTGCACGCTATGCCTGGTAGAGACCAAAAGACAAGAACGAATCCGATATTATCCATTCAAACGATTCAAAATGAGAACCGCTGAGATACACAATGAGTGCCTTCGAATACTTGAACGCCAGAGATTGAAGTCATTCAAAGGTGTCAAGGGGAAAAGTCAACTATTCGATTTGATACCGAATTTGCCTTTAGCTGCACCAGTGGACGCAATGCACCAAGTTTATTTGGGTGTCATTAAAGTGATGATGCGAGTTATTGTTGACAAAACCAGGAAGACAGATATTGCAAGCATAAACTCCCTCATACAAGGCCTGAAGGTGAAAACAATTAAAAATATTGAAAATTGACTTCTGCGCAGATAAAATATATCAAGTTTGTTTTTAGTTGACATCCGATTTCAAGCGTAGTGTTCGAACGCTCAAAGATCTGGAATTTTTCAAAGCCAATGAATACAGAGCGTGGTTGTTCTACATCGGACCAATTCTTTTCAGTTTTTCTGTCAATAAAGACATCTACAATAGATTTCTACTACTTAGTTACTCAATTCGACTACTAATGGTGTCTACAGAACATACTGACGAAGCTGAGAGATTAATTTTTGATTTCCTGGAAAAAACGAAGGCACAGTATTCGGACGTTGTTTTTTCAGCGAATACTCATTCCCTGATGCATTTGGCGTGGCAAGTGAAGCAATTCGCTCCTTTGTGGTGCGCCTCTTCAATGATGTTTGAATCTGCGAACTACCTTCTGCAGTCCAAGTTCACTGGTTCGGTCAATCATTTACCTTTGATAATTGAGCGCTACCATCGGAATAAACAATCTTTGCGAGAGAGTGTTCGACATGACAAACTTTCGGACTACTGCAACTCTCAGAAAAACATCGAAATTTTTTCGTGAACGTGCAATTAGCAATGGAGTTCCCGACGACTTGTGCAATGCAGGGGACCTGTTCTACAGCAATTACCAGTCCTCTGCGTTCCATTTAGATTCTCTTGCCCATTCCTCCTCGTTTAACAGCTTCATTTCCTTCAAACACAATAACAAACTGCGTTTTGGTCAGATTCGTTTGTTTTTCAACAAAAATGGAGCTGAAATGATAGGTGTTTACCAATTCAAAGTTGTTCAAACGACAAAATGCCCAACGCCTGTTTCTTGTGAACTGTATTCATTCGTCAAAGTTGAGAAAACAAGAAAAGTGTACACGCTGTTTGTAGATGCAATCCACGAGAAATTTATTCACATCTACGTCAATGATATGCATTTTCTCGTCCCGTTGCTTTCTCGTCTTGAGCATGATTAACCTTTCAAAGATTCAAAATTGTTGTTGATAATTGAAAATTTATTCGAATTTTTCTTTATTTTCAAGTTATTAAAATTTGGGGCTTTGATCAGTATATATGATACCTATAAATGATTTCGAGTAACAAAGTCCGTTTATAGAGGTGACTTTTAATAGAGTCCTTATTACCAGTGAAGTTCTTTCTTCTCAAGCTGTTTTTTTGGTGTTATCTTGAGGAACTTTTTCCATATTTTAGATTAGGTTCAGTTTTTTTCAAAAACTCAGGATATCAGGATCACAACGATATTGTAAGATGATTATGTCTATTTTGTTCAGTTTTTCTGATAACATATGCAAGAAAAAACTATGATTACTTTAATTTTTTACCTTGAAAATAACGTTATTATGGCACGACGAAAAAAAAAATTCTACGAAATCAGCTTTTTTCAATGAAAAGTCATGATTAGGATACAAACTGATTAAAGATTCTTAGCTGCTTCAATTCATGGTTTTTGACGTGGCTGGTTTCCCTTGTTAGCCTTATACTGTTTTCATACAAAAGTCTGGCCAGTTACTTTTTTAGTACCCTTCTCCTGCAGTTTTCGTTTCCTATTAACCATATAACCACCATAAATGGTTTTCTTAAAAACCATAAACCGACCATTAATGGCTTTCTTGAATACCATGAACCTTCCATAAATGGTTTTCTTAGATACCATGCACATTCCATTTATGACCGTCTTGGATACCATAGAGTTACCATTAATGGTGATCTTAGATACCATAGAGGTTTCATTAATGGCTATCTTGGATACCATAGAGCTTCCATTAATGGCTATCTTAGATATCATACACCCGACCATTTATGGTATCTTGGATACCATGGTAAGATCATACACGAAAATTTGGCCCTCCGTGGATGGAACCATAAATGGTCTTAAGTATGGTATCTAAGATGGGGCAACCCGGGATGTCTGTTTGCTCTTATTATATGACGAAAGGGCAGATGACTTTTTATTTTTGAGATCGTTTAAATTGCGAAGCCAATCACGTTCCTCCGTGAGTGAGATCTCCTGCGACTGTCTAAGTAAGAAAAAATGTCAATCAAAATTTCCAACGTAATTAGCCGAAGAGAGAGACAAAAACCGTTTCAGTTTTGCAAAGCTTGCAATTCTCTTGGGTTGATTGGGTGGCTGTTTTTAAAAGGCGGCCATAGGTGCCTACAAGGGCCTAGTTGTAACCTTCGTTGAAGTCCATTTTATTGTTTGAAAGTGCAAACCTAATTAATCACAGGCATTTTGGACTGACGTATTTCAAGTTCAGTCGCCTAATAGTATCGCCTTCTGGATTCAGTACTCCTGTTACATGTCTCTAAGTAGGAAGTTCAGCTTGTTTAAAGGATTCCATCAATTTTCTCAACGGACATTTAGTATATTTTCTTAGAAATTTAGATTCGTCGTATAGTGAAAATTTCAGAAACAAGCCTGTCCCAAAAAAAATTTCCCTTCTCCTATGAAAGAACGATTGACAATTAAACAAAACTGTTTTACACAATTGTTATTGAAAGTTGATCTTAATATTCATTCAGAGATCCAGAAAATTTACTTACTGAAATACGATAAGAATTAATTTCTAAGGTTTAATAGAGCAGATTAAAAATACACGATGAACAAAAGTTGAAAGATTTTGTGATTCTTTTTGGTAACAGGGTGCTTCTGGAAAAGTAGTACAAAAACGCTCAATTTTTGTACTACGTGAACTGCGTGGTCGTATATTTGATCTGAGTAACAGTATTATAATAGCAAAACAGTTTAAAAAGTTGTCATGGAAGAGTACAGAAAAAGCAACTCCATCTATATCAATAAATCAACTGAACTTAAAAACCACATAGGGCTCGGTAATGTGCGTTCGCACATAAGGTTCCGCCCCGCTCATCTGCATTTTTGGCTTAAAGGTCTACCAAATGAGGAACAGATAGAAAACCTCCAAAAAATCATTACCAGAAAAATGTGTGTCAACAGCAAGATCGCCTCCAACGCGAATAACTTAGTGGAGTGAAAAAAAGCCGCATTAGATTGATGAGATCAACCATTACTAAGGAAGCAAACCAAGACGAACAACAAAATCAAACAACAATAACAACAAAATTTAATTAAATCCAAAACATTTTAACAAAGAAAAAGAGTGTCAGATAAAACTGAAACTAAACCAAAATTATTTGTACGTCACGAGAAAAAATATGGACCAACAAATTATTAGGCTCGGTAACATTTAGACAAAAAAGAACAAAAAAAGCAACGGCAAATTTAATAAATTCGCTTACTTTTAATTTTAAAAACCAATTAATTTCAAAGTAACGAAGGTGATTACATATCAATTGAAAATATCCAACTGTTTTATGATCACAGACGCTTCTATAAAATGGCATTATTCAATTTTTTTATGTGGTTATAAAAAGAACAACCACAAGCAAAACTTGCGAGAAAACGCTGCGGAAGCCGTAAAGCAATATTTTGCCCTCAAAAAATGTTGAATTGAGCCTTCTGCGAACGCCAATAATGTGAAATGCAACCTCTCTTTGATAAAGAATAGGTAACAAATAGACATAAAAAAGAGAAAAAATGGCAATAATTAAGTAATACTTTTGTATTTTTCGATAAAAATATATTTTTTAAGTCATGAAATCCGTTAGCTACAACATGAAATATTAAAACAGGTTTGGGTCCAAAAAAGGCGCTCGAGACCTGTAATTAATCTGAAAAAACGTCTACAAAAAGAACGTCAAATATATTCAAAAATCAGAAAGTAGTTTTTTGCGGAAAAGCTGAGCCGAAGCCAGTAAATTCATAACAAACTTTTTAAAAACATTACGTTTTACATTTTTAACTTCCTTCAACTAGGTAAAAAGAGACTAGGTAAAATAATGGACAGAGACAAGCGACGTTGAAAAGTGTTTTTTATTTAATTTTGAAAACAATTGTTTTCAAAGTCATGAAAGCCATCAGCTATCATCTCAAGCCAGAATATAGGCTCATATATCCCTCTGTAAAAACCAGTGAGACCTGTCACTAACCAGGTTATTTGATACGACTAAAAAGACAGCATAAAAACGACAGTTAAAGACAAATGTAAAAAGCTCATTTAAATTCTTTGAGAAAGGGGTGTCGAAGCCGTTAAAATCAAAATCCTTGCATTTAATTTGGCCTACTGTGCCTTATTTTGAGCAACAGTAATATAGTTTGTGAATTTTCAATAATGTCATAATGTGGCAAAAGGAGAAAAAACGTAAAAAAATGAATTAATGCCTATAAAAATTTAGTAGTATCAAATCTAGTAGATTCAAATCTAGTAGTATCTTTGATACTACTAGGTGAAATCTAGTAGTATCAAAGCCAGAAAACCATAACTTAATGCGTAAAAATAAGGAAGAAAAAATTTTAATTCAGTAGAAATAAAGAGTAAGAAGAACCATTTTCTTTTACTAACAGTAAGCTACAAGTTGACCAAATTGGTAGAAAAATAGTTGCAAAGTTCAATAAGCCATTGTTTATTTAAATATCAAACATTTTTAAACACCAAAAACACCGCAATCGTTCAAGAAAAAGAAACAAGATATATTGGTTTGGAACTGTTTATGAAGCCAAATGGATCTTCCAGCAGTGGGCTTCGATTTGAATTGTTCTTTTTATAATTAACATTCAAAAGATCCAATTTTTTTATAAAAGACCGACTGATTTAAAAGCAAACTCTTTATTGATTGTAACAGTCCAAGATTGAATCAAAACTATCCCTGTTATTGCTTTTAATCCTTAAAGAACAATCAAATGTTTCAAATCTTTTAGATCCAGATAATTTGTTAGTTAAAATCCCAAAAATAAATGCTGCGTTTTTGATATTCATAAAGTAATGTTAACAAAAAAAAGTAAAATTTGAAGTCCTGACTACACTCAAGGGGAGTGGAAAAAGGAATGGCTCCCTTTGTCGTTTACAAAGATTGTACTAATTGTTTTTGACTGTGTACTTCTGGCATAGTTAATCAAAGTGGATTGAGGAAGTTTATTTTGGGCGATTTTTGATAAAAAACGGCTGATTTTTGAAATATTTAGCCAAAAATTTAGCCAAAAAATTAAATCAAAATGATCAACAAAGCTTATTTGTCTTTAAAAAGAAGATCAACAGTACTATTGTTATCAAACGTTTCATATTTCAGCAAAATTGACGTCAAAAAGATTTAGTCAAAAATTACGGAAAATGTGAAAAAAGACAACAGAGTTCACTCTACTTTTCTCAGAAGTTTAAACATCGATAACTCCCTGTAAAAAAACGAAAAAAAAACAATCTTTTTGTTTTTGTTTTCTGCACTGGACGAGGTCTCTAATGATACCAGTCTCAATTCTCTACGATGAATATATCGATCGACCAAAATCATCTAAACAAAAAAAAACCCAATTGATTATATATTTCTCCCTGCCTCCTCATGTGTATATTTACAAATATAAATTTATATATATTGTGATACTGGAGCTTACAGTATTTAGAAACTTTGTAACCAAGTACTAAACTATCTACCTATAAACACTCTATGCATATGTTTTTTAATTACTGTCTTTGTAAATATATATACCAATTGGTGTTAGTTGCTCTTTTGCAGCAACCTGTTCGTTAAACATAGAAATGTGTCAATCACACATTAAGAACGTGCAGACGATAAACTATAGCGATAGAAAACAGTCGCATCGTGGCCAATTGAGTATTACTGCACTATAGTGTTTTCTTCTCTAAGAGTAGATTATTCCTATGAGTCAGGAAGTAGATAGATCCTCCATATCCTCAACCTCACCTAACACCTCAGAATTAGATAGCCAACTGGTGTGGTCGAACCCAGTTAGGACTACATTGAATCCACAGATTACCCGACAACTCTCATTCTCAAACATCCTTCTCGACATGGCGCAGTCAGCCAAAACTCCATTAGGAGTAAACCCATTCTGGGAAACCGGCGCAACACCACCTATAGAATGGAGACAAGGGTTCTCCACACTAAAAATGGCGATATTATTACGCGACAGCATTGAAGTAGATAAGTTACTCAAATTGAAACCACAACCCACAGACTTATTCTACCCTACACTACCAACATACGAAGAAGAATTCGAAGAAGAGACAGACGATGAGGCAAGAAACAGAGAACCGAGAAACGAAAGAAGGAGAGTAGACTTTGGGAATGAATGCAAGATAATAGAGCGAAAAGGAGCAATGGTCGACAGAATACCGTGGGATGAAGCAGACACGAAAGTAAAAAGCCTTATATTATTATCACTTGGAGCGGAAGCAAGAAGAACCTATCATCAGAAAAATCCACACACACAAATAGAAAAATGCACCACAAATGAACTCGTACACGAACTCAACATAACATTCACTATTCCACGAAACACCACATTTGACAGATTTAAATTCTTCAAATCCATGCAACAGTCACACGAATCACTTGAGACATTTTACAGCAGAATAAGAGAAGCAGGCGCACTATGCAAATTTAAGGACTTAGAGGAAGATTTGGTAAAGGACCTTTTCATATCAAACATGACCAACACATCAATTCAAATGGATCTCTTATCAGAAGTAAGAACACCACAACAAGTACTTAATTTCGCAATCAACAGAGAAAGGGGCCAAGCAAACCAACAGGAAATTTTGAAAGCACACTCTAGCAGCACCAACTGGTCACAAGTATCATAAATCAGAAATAAACCAAGAACACCTTTCACTCAACGCCCACCACAACAACCAATATTACCAACTCCAACAACCTGTAAAACAGAACCCTGCTACAAATGCGGTCATCCATTTATAAAAAATTACTTAAACATGTGCAAAGCCCAAAATTTCACCTGCAAAATATGCAAAAAGACCGGTCACTTTACATCAATGTGCAAAGCCCCAATGCCAGAACGAAGAAATCCAACATTTAGACAGGACTTCAGGAAAAACACACAACAACAACAAACAACACCACAAACAAGAAGAGTGAGACAAGTGAAAGAACAGGACATTTGCGAGGAAGAAGAAGAAACAGAAGAAGAAACAGTCGACGCAGAAGCCGCTCTGTACATAAAGGAGCTAATGGAAGACTGGTCGTCAGTCAATACAATAAGACCTGTGGAAGTGAAGAAAATAAACACCATATCAGTCAATAAAACAACTGGAGGT
The DNA here is from genome assembly GCF_964194025.1 of Convolutriloba macropyga. NCBI lineage: Eukaryota > Metazoa > Xenacoelomorpha > Acoela > Convolutidae > Convolutriloba > Convolutriloba macropyga. The sequence goes on along the minus strand of NC_134480.1, from coordinate 26,029,636 downwards.
GAATGCTGGGTTAAAACAAACGGAAAAAATACGGAATTGGATTGGCTAGCAGACACAGGTTCACCTCGCTCAATTCTAGAATACACAAAAGCAAAAGAAATCACAAAACAAAACAAAGAAAGCAAAATAACAAGGTTCGACGAGAAATCAAGATACAAATGCTTCAACAATCAGGATATAAAGATCTTAGGAGTTTTGCACATCACACTTAAGTCGGGGGCATGGACAGCAAAAAATTGCAGAATACTTCTGGTCAAACATCTACCACAACCAGTTATGGGGAGAGATATTCTACAGCAACTGGGGATAGTTCTCACCGCTACAAAACCAACTGGTAACACAATCAACTTAGTATCAGACACATCGACAGAACAAAACATCATAAAATGGATATTCAAAAAATACCCACACTTATGTACACGACTAGAGCGTTCAAAAAATCATGTGGCAAAATCAACATTCAAAGAAAACTTCACACCAACACAACACAAAGGTAGAAGAGTCCCACTACACCTACTAGAAAGTGTAGAACAAGAATTAGAAAAACTAATTGAAGATAAACAAATTATGAGATTGGAAAAGTGTTCCGATGAATACTTTATAAGCCCCGTAGTAATTACTGTTAAAAAAGACAAAAAAGTTAAAATTGCACTCGACTCTAAGGAACTAAATGACGCAATCCATAAAAACAAATATCAAATGCAAAGCATCGACCACTTAATAGACGCAGTTGCAAACTACGTCTCCGAACGGAGCACAGAACAAGGAACATTCTACTTCTCGAAAATAGATTTGAAATATGCTTACAGCCAAATACCTTTAGACCCACAACTACAAAAACATTGCAATTTCATCATATTAGGGGGAAAAGCAACAGGCACGTACAGATTCTTAAATTGATTTTATGGACTAACAGATATGCCAGCAACATTCCAAAAAACCATTGAAGTAACACTAAGAAATTGTCATAACAAATTTGCCTTCCTAGATGACATACTAGTAATAACAAAAGGCAAATTATCAGATCATGAAGAAGAACTCGACAAAATATTACACCGATTGGACAAAGAAAACTTAGCAATAAAATTACAAAAATGTGAATTTGCTCAGAAACAAATAACTTGGTTAGGTTACGAAATGACACCAACTGGTATAACACCTACAAAAAAGAAGTGCGAATCAATCAATAAACTGGAAACACGCAAAACACTAAAACAGCTCAGATCATTCATGGGATGCATACATCACCTAATAAAACTTACACCAAGACTAGCCGAATTATCTGAACCATTAAGACCACTCTTATCAAAAAACAATACAAAAGCACAAAACAAACTAGACTGGAAAGAGGAACACACAGAAGCATTCGAGAACATTAAAAAACAAATAATAAAAATTACTGAAAATAAACATTTTGACATAACTAAAGATACAAAAACAAAAAGCGACGCAAGCAAAAAAGGCCTAGGCGCATGCCTGGAACAAAAACACGGTCAAATCTGGAAACCAGTTGCTTACGCCAGTAGGTTTTTGAACAGATTAGAAGAAAGATACAGCACTAATGAACTAGAACTATTAGCCATAGTATGGGCATTAGAACATTTCAAATATTACCTCTACGGCAATAAATTCATTCTCCAAACGGATCACCAAGCCTTACTGTCAGCACTTAAAAATAATCGAGGAAACAAAACATACCAAAGCAGACTATCAAGATGGGTAGGTAGACTACTCCCATTTAATTTTACAATAGAACATATACCGGGGGAAAACATGGGATTCGCGGATTATCTAAGCAGAAACCCATCAGGCGCACCATCGCCAATAAACGAGGATGACGAAAAGTTCGTAATAAACTTAATAGAGGAAATGAAGCACGCGATTTTAAAACAAAGCATAAATTCATTTGGTTCAAATAAACCAACTGGTAATTCAAACCAATCAGAGAGCTCAACTCAAAATGAACGAAATGACGTCACGCACGCTAAAGAAAACACACACACAAAAGAGAGCGCTTTTTGCCATTTTAAATCTAAAAGTAAGTCGCCTCTTTCTCATTCTTTGTTAACAAAAATCAAACCAAATCTTATCGCAATTACAACCCGCGCTCGTCCAAAATTAAACACATTTGAAATTCCCATCAAAAAACGCTTCCATGGCCCAAACGAAAAGAATTCTCCAACGGAGATCAAGCCCCAAACAAAAATTTGTGTGACAATAGCACACAAACTGATATCGAGTCCAATAAAGGCAAAGGCCTTTCCTCCCTCATTCCTGACAAACACGAAGAACTATTTAAAGCCATAGACGATACACCAACACCCGATTACAGAATGAATCTTATGAAAGTCTTTAACGAGGAATTCATAGCAGAAAATTCAAAAAAGGACCTAGGCCCAATTATTGATCTCGTAGAAAAACAAGATTGGCTTTCGCTAAAGAAAACAAATTCCATATTTTACAAAATTCACCGCGACCTCTCAGTTACACCATCAGGTTGCCTGTTATACGACAACCGTCTAGTTATTCCAGCAAAATTGAGACCGATGGTCCTCCAAACAGTTCACAGTAAACATCCTGGTCAAGCGGGCATGTTGGCCCTCGCGAAACTCATATGGTATTCACATATACATAGTGAGATCGTCGCACAGGCGCAGAGCTGCAAACATTGCATCGAAAAAGGTAAAAATTTAAAACCATTAATTCCAAGAACCAATTTAGGCTCACTACCAACACTAGTAGAACCCAACGAAGAAATACAAATGGATTTCGCAGGATCAATTCCGTTTAAGAATAATACACAAAATAATTATATCTTAGTAACAGTAGATAGACTATCGAGATACCCACATGCAGAAATATTCAACAACTGTGACACAAACACAGCTATAGAATATCTCGAAAGCTACTGTAAAGTACACGGAATTCCACGCTCAATTAGATGCGACCAAGCACAAGCATTTAAAGCAAAAGAATTCGACATATTTTGCAAAAACAAAAACATAAAACTAATACTAGCACCAGCTGGTGATCATAGAGGCACAGGCATGGTGGAAAGATTAATCCAAATAATAAAAAGAAGATTAGCGGTATTAGATATAGACCCAAATTGGTCTAACACAACACTAATCAATAGGCTAGCGAACATCATAGAAAACATCAGACTAATACCCAACACTACAACAAAAATATCACCATTCGAAGCACACTTCGGAAGAAAACCAAACACTGAAATATCGAACATCACAACAAAAGCATCACACAAAAATCTCACATACAAAAACCTAACAAATTACTGTTTAGACAAGAAAGTGCTCAAGCAGAACGCCCTCACGATGGAGGAGATCTGGAGACGAGATGGTGAATCGGAACAAGAACTAGACATCAGATACCGAAGCGACAATGATAACGAAGACCATCAACCGTCTACACCCACAAACCCAACACCAACTGGCAGTCACCAACCGTTAGAAGTAATCTCAAGCGACGACTCAGAAAATGTACCGCTAGCCACAACTTCCAGAACAACAAAGTCCCCACGTAAGATTTATCCATCTGAAATTCACTTCACAATTGGTGATAAAACAACAAAATATATAAAAACACGAAGTAACGTCTCACGAAAATCACTTGCAAGAAAAACGAAAGAACTCGAAACACACTCGCACCACAATGGAACATAATAAAAGACGGCACCATCACTAACTATTCACCAGACACCATAACCATAGACACACCACTTAGAAAAAACACAGTAATAAAAAAAAACCACCTTGTCATAAAAAACGAACAAAAACCTATCACAGAAACAACAGATGAACAACAAAAACCAAGACTAATACACATGGTAGCATGTGAAACAGTTGGCGAATATAAAAGAAACCAAGAAAAAATTAAAAAGTTCTGTTTAGAAGAAGCAAAGCAACAGAAGGCAACAAAGGCGGCACAACCAACTGGTGGACATAAAACTCAACAAACGAACTTCAGGAACACACATCCAAGAGCGCAGTCAACCAATTGGAGTCCAGCAAAAGTTTGACAAGTAGCAACGCAAAATCAGAGTAAACAACAACAAAAGACTAAAAACCCGACAACACCCAAGAAACAGAATCGGACAAAACAGAGTGATTCCAAAAAACGACCGCGAACTCCAAAAGCCAACCCAGGAGAAACATTCGAGCAACGTTCGAAAATGATGGCATTGCAGAGCACACAAGAACACGAACAAAACAGATCATTCATACAAGTAGACACTAGTGCACTACAACAATCACCAAACACAATTATTTACCAATTCGTAGAAAACGAATCACCACAAACTATATTTGCATCAAGCGACCCGAAAGACTTTATGATCACATCTCCGGATAGCCCACCAGTGCAATCCGACCGAAACAATGCAAACAACAAAGTAACCAATAGCCCTGACTTTAAATCAACTAAATCAACTCCAAAAATTGATAAGACAGTTGATAAAATTCACAGACTACATGACAACACAGCAAAATTCAACAACACACAAGTCATATTTCTAGACTCCGAAAATGAAGATCAAGACCAACACGAAATTGCAACCAACTTACAACAAGAAAAAGAAAGATTAGAAAGAGAGCAAGCAAACATTATTTCAATACTCCCTGCACCACAAGAATCAGACAACACAGAGATACTCAACAAGGACACTAGTGAAGAATTGCCACAACCAACTGGTAAGGGATCACAGGAAACAATCACATCAGAAACAAAGTCCGGAAACAATAACAACAACACAGACCAATTGGTAACAGAAAAGAACAAGAAAACACAAGATACAAGCCTGGAACAACAACCAATAGAAAGAACCGAACCCACATTTCAAAAGTCGTACACCAGCAGCACGACATCACAAGAGTACTGTACACCTCCATTATCCCCAACAAGCGAGATATCAGACATAAACTCGGCTGACATAGAAGCACTGAATGAAACATTGTGAAAAACTGTTTCATTCTAGAGAAGGGGAAGTGTGATACTGGAGTTTACAGTATTTAGAAACTCTGTAACCAAGTACTAAACTATCTACCTATTAACACTCTATGCATATGTTATTTAATTACTGTCTTTGTAAATATATATACCAATTGGTGTTAGTTGCTCTTTGGAGCAACCTGTTCGTTAAACCTAGAAATGTGTCAATCACACATTAAGAAAGTGCAGACGATAAACTATAGCGACAGAAAACAGTCGCATCGTGGCCAATTGAGTATTACTGCACTATAGTGTTTTATTCTCTAAGAGTAGATTATTCCTATGAGTCAGGAAATAGATAGATCCTCCATATCATCAACCTCACCTAACACCTCAGAATTAGATAGCCAACTGGTGTGGTCGAACCCAGTTAGGACCAAATTGAATCCACAGATTACCCGACAACTCTCAATCTCAAACATCCTTCTCGACATATATATATACAG